>NC_045767.1:36173678-36476708 GCF_008692025.1 Phocoena sinus
ATTTCTAAAGCTTAGAAAAGATTTTGGTTTAGACATATAGATTTGGGAGTTATCTGCCTACAAATGGTAACTAAAACAATGATGGGGACAGAGAATAAAAACAGCAGAGGACTTTGAATGAAGCCACAGGGAACCGTTACATCTAAGAATAAGGCAAAGATAAGGAGCTTACCAAGGAGACCAAAGAGCATTAGCCAGAAAGAAGGGAACCAGGGAAGGGACATATGTTAGACTCGAAGGGATCAGAGCTATACTGTCCAACAGAGTATCCACCAGTCCCATGTGGCTACTGAGGGCTTGAAATTTCCTAGTGCACCTGAGGAATTAAATTTTTAATTTAATTTAAAAACTGATAATTGATTCAGTTTTTAAAAAACTTTTAAGTATGTTTAAGATAACTTGAGTATGTGAATCTATTTTTTAATGATAAGTTTTATAAACTCTCAACAAGATTAAGTGTTCTGATCAAAATTTAGCATCAGAATTTTGACATACAGTGAATATAAAATACACTCATTTTGAAGATTTTTGTATGAAGAACAAAGTGTAAAAATATTTCATTAAAGCTTCTGTATACTGATTACATGTTGAAACGATAATATTTTGGATATATTTGGTTAACTAAAATGTTATTCAAGTTAATTTCACTTGATTTTCTTTTTAACTTTTGAAAGTGGCTAGTAGGTATCATGGCTTTCATTTTGTTTCTATTGGACATACAATATTTCAGGAAAGAAGTAACATGAATGTAGGGAGACAATTCTACATAGATCTCATGTTTCTGTAGATTTTGTAAGTAAAGCACTGTGTACCCTTTATTCCAACATATCTTTTCAAGGATATTTGTATAAGAAAAAGCCTTGGAAAATGAAGATGTCTCACTGCAGAACAAAGAAAAGGCACACTTACTTACTACCCATTATAAAAGATATAGATTTCTTAAGCTCAGGGTTCCTCTTTTGTGATTAAATCCACTGTGTGTGCAAGGGTCACTTGACCCTCTTTGCAATGTCTTGTGGGAACTCGGGTTTAAAAAAACAGTACAGGGGCTTCCCTGGTGGCGCAGTGCTTAAGAATCTGCCTGCCAATGCAGAGGACACGGGTTCGAGTCCTGGTCCAGGAAGATACCACATGCCACAGAGCAACTAAGCCTGTGAGCCACAACTACTGAGCCCGCGTGCCACAACTACTGAAGCCTGCGTGCTTAGAGCCCGTGCACCACAACTACTGAAGCCCTTGCACCTAGAGCCCGTGCTCTGCAACAAGAGAAGCCACCACAATGAGAATCCCACACACTGTAACGGAGAGTGGCCCCCGCTCGCCACAACTAGAGAAAGCCCAAGCGCAGCAACGAAGACCCAATGCAGCCAAAAATAAATAAATAAGATAAATAAAAATTTTTTAAAAACTACAAAAATGCTGATATTCTGGCTACTGTTATTGCAGTAATAAGTAATAAATTTTTGATTTTTATAAGTAATAAACTTTTCCTCATCCCTGACCCAGAAGTCTTGGGTCTTCTACCAGCATCCATGAAATTGTGGCAGGGTAACTTGTTAGCTTACAAGAAGGGTAAAATCTCAGACATTTCACCGTTCTCGACGGTGACTCTGTCAGGTATATATTGCTGTATAACAAACTGCCCTAAAAGTTAGTAGCTTAAAACAATAACAATTAAAGATAGACATATATATCAATGGAATGAAATAGAGAGTCCAGGAATAGACATAAACAAAAAGATCAAATGATTTTTTTAGAAAGGTACAATGGCGATTCAATGTAGTATAGAGAATATTTTCAATGAACGGTGCTGGCACAAATGACTATGCATATGCCAAAAATGAACATAAATCCATACCTCACATCTTATATAAAAATTAACTCAAAATAGACCATAGACATAATTTAAAATCTAAACCTGTAAAACTTTAAAAGTAAACATAAGAGAAAACCTTTGTGACCCTGGGTTAGGCCAACAGTTCCTAGATATGACACCAAAAGTGCAATACATAAAAGAAAAAAATGATAAATTAGGCTTCATAAAAATTACAAACATTTGTTGTGTGAAAGACATTGTTAAGACAAATCATAAACTGGGAGCATATATATGTAAATAACATCTGGTAAAGGACTTGTATCTAGGATATATAAATAACTCCTAAGACTCAAAAGTAAGAAAACAAACAGCCAAATTTTAAAAAGTAAGCAAAGTATCTGAATAGATATACAATCCATATTTTTAAAAAATGGGCACAGAAGCAAAGGACTATTTAATCCAAATAGAGAATTTAAAAAGTAAGATATAAATATTACTAATAAGCAATAAAAGAACATTCAATCCTATTTGCAGTCAGGGAACTGCAAATTAAAACAATAAAATATCCTTTTTCCCCATAAAATTGAAAAAATTTTATCAGTATCAGAAACACTGATAATATCAAGTGATGGTGAAGGAATGGAGAAATGAACACTCACATACTCTTGGCTGTAATATAAATTATTTAGGAAGCAATTTGGTAGTACTTATTATAATTCAAAACAAGCATATCATTTGGGTCAATATTTCAACTTCTAGTGATCTATTCTATGAAAATAAAATCATGAAAGTGTAAAGATGTATCAATACATAGATGGATTTCGTATTATAAGCTATAATGAAAAAATTGGCAACGATCTAAATTTCCATAAAAGATTGGCTAAATAAACTACAATGTAACCATACAATTGAATATTAGGCAGACAAAAATAAGGAAGATCTACATGCTGGTTTGTTAGTGTAAAAAGCAAACTGCACACCAATAAGTAGAGAATGATTCCATTCTTGAAAATATAAATGTGGCTGCTTCTCTATATAGATTTCTTGCATCTATTTAAAATAAGATTGGAAAGGAACTTAATTAACATAAGTCACTTTAGGGAAGATGAAATTTGATGGGTGGGTGGTAAGGAATATTCACTTGACAGCCCTAGATAATTTTTTAGAGTACTGGAATTACAGATGATTCTTATTTTTGTTGTTTTCTAGCATTTTTCTGAAATAAAGAATAATTGCTGAAGCAAAGTCCTGGGAGACTGAGAGGAAAGAATTGAGGGCATAAATGGAAGGATCCATCTCAGAAATGGCAGACACCTCATTCTCAGGAAGGGCATGAAAAGTGGCAAGAATTGGTGGAGATATAGATCAGTTGGAGTCCAGGCTGTAGGGGTGGGAGGGCTGGGAGATGAGACATGGCTTGCCTGACAGCTGTGATTTCTCAGTAAGGTTGAGGATGGGACCCAGGGTTGAGGACAGTGGTCAAGGTTTGGAACAGTCAATGAGGGAAAGAGGAGGGATATTCACCAAGGACAAGGGAGGAAAAGTGCACCTACCTGTGAAGTTTTTATTATCTAGTCCTAGAAGTAGCAGACAAGGTGTAAGACAGGCTGGGAGGGTAGACTTACTTTCCGGACAGGAAGAGGGGAATGGATTTTGGTGGACTGCCATCAGTCTCTGTGGCACTATGACTACCTTAGATTTTGTCTGTAACCTAGATCGCTTTTCCCACCCCCTCACACGTCCATATTCTACCTGACATTCATCCATACTCGATTTTAACAAGTTTCTTTTTTTATGAAGACATTATACACTTACTGAAGCTGAAAGGAACCTTAGAAATACCAATTTCCCCATTTTGTGGATGAGAAAATGGTGAATCACAGAGATAAATGATTTTCTAGTGAGGCAACAGTTTATAAATGGTGGAATTAGACTGACCCAGGTCAGGGCAGTTTCCAAAATGCCACACAAACCCTGTGTAACCATGATTAAAAAGAAAATGATACTATGTCTGCGATCATCACAAATAGTTCTCACAAAACTAAAACAAGGCTTGTACTTTGGAAATTAAACATAGTATCTATTAAACAACAATTACTCCTGTTGAAGGTGACGGCATAATACAAATATACTGCAATTAATTTTATATGAGATGCATAAAAGAACTGAGTACAAGTAAGTAATTTGAAATGATGCAGGATCTTCTCCAAATCCTAAAATTTACACCACATTCAAGAACTGCAAAGCATTATCCAAGGCTACTTCATGCTTTCGGAAGGATTACAGTGCCCTCTGCAGCTTCAGCATAAATAAGCCCAAATTTGATTTAAAAACAAAACAAAACAAAACAAACAAAAAAAAAACCCAGTAATTTAAATGTCAACATGGAAGTGTATGTAATTAACACGCCTCAGAAATTCACTTTACTTTTAAACTGAGTTAAAATACATATGTAAAGATCACATTTTAAGCAAAATGCACTACAGCATGTATAGCAGGTATCTATTTGTGTAAAAGATATGCAATATAGAAGATACATATATGTGTGTATCTATAGATTAATTTGAGGATAATACTCTAGAACATGGCACAGTTGCCTTTGGGGAGATAAACTAGCACCCTGGGGATCATAGGTGGGAAGAAGATTTCTTTTCACTGTGACTCTTCTGGTACTGCTTAAATTTTTCATCACATGTATGTATTAATCTTCCAGGTAAGAAGAAAAGTTAATCAATAAAAATTTTGATTACCTTTTAAAGAAACGGTATGCATCCAAACTTTAAGCCTCTCTCTCCAGAAGTTCCTGAACTTCAGACAAGTTCTTTAATCTGTTAAAAACAAAACAACATGCCCAAAATGGAGTCACTTATGCTAAGCCCCATATCCACCAACTGAGATTGAACTTAATTACAGTTTTAGCTCACCCAGAAATGGAATCGTAAGCCAGTCAATCAGGAATGGACTAATCAGGTAATCTGACTGATAGAACCTGGCCATCCCCTAAAGGAAAGTAACTTTTCAATTACCAACCCCCTTTTTTGCCCAGTGTAACTTCCTGTGCCCTTGTGCCTATAAAAGTCTTTCATTTTATACTGGTCCTTGGAGCCCCTTTCTGTTAGACTGGATGCTGCCTGATTCAAATCAGCTTTTGATCAAATAGACTCTTAAAATTTTTAATATGCCCTTGTTTATCTTTAACGAATTTCTTTGCCCTCCCTAACCACTTAATTTAAATGAAAACTTAGCTTCTTTAACTCTGTGTTATCTTATTAGATATACCCAGCATCTTCACAATTTAGCTGTGAGAAAAGTAGTCTATACTAGCTCACATTTGCTTAACCAAAGCAATATTGAATAGACTACAAAAGAGTAGACTATTTTATCTACTAACTAATCTCTTAAATTTGGGAGAAAGTAATCAATATTCACTAAGATATTAATAATTATGAAATAGTATACAATGAAAGGTAGGTTTGTTTTCTAACTCAGTGCTCCCCTCCAAAGGAAATTAAGTGTATTCCATGTATCTTTTCAGAAATTATGTCAATATTATTGAGCAATTGAATATTTTAATTTATAAGCAATATTATTGAGTAATAAATATATGAATTTATTGAGTAATTGAATGAGCAATTTTTTAAATTGAATGTTTACTAAACTGCAAGTATCTTTCTAGGTCAGGGTATAAGGAGTAAATAAAAACAAAGTTGCTAGGCTTCCCTGGTGGCGCAGTGGTTAAGAATCCAGCTGCCAATGCTGAGGACACGGGTTCGAGCCCTGCTGCGGGAAGATCCCACATGCCGCGGAGCAACTAAACCCGTGAGCCACAACTACTGAGCCTGTGCTCTAGAGCCCGAAGCCACCGCAATGAGAAGCCCACGCACCGCAATGAAGAGTAGCCCCCCCACTCACCCCAACTAGAGAAAGCCCGCGCACAGCAATGAAGACCCAACGCAGCCAAAAATAAATAAATAAAATAAATTTATTAAAGAAAACAAAAAAACTAAGTTGCTAACCTCACAGAGATGACACTCTGGTGGGAGAAGACATAAATTAATACATATATATTATATCAGAAAGACATAAGGAATATTTCAAAAGAAGAGTAAAGAAACAGAAGTAGTAGACAAGAGAGTTGTTATTTTATCCAGACAGAGTTCTGAGAAGGTGACATCTGAGCAGATGCCAGAATTAAATGGAAGAAGAAAACATTGAAATCTGGGGTAAGAGCCCACCAGGCAGAGTAGCCAGTGCAAAGGCCTTAAGAGGAGCCAGTCCAGTGTCCAATAAACTACAAAGAGGCTGCTGTGGCTAGAGGGGAGAGAGCAAAAGGGAGAGTGGCAGCAGGGAAGGCCAGAGGGGCAACAAGGGGCAAGATCACATAAGGCTTGGGAGACAGCTGAGACTATAGGTTTTATTCTGAAAAAAATCCGGGTGGGGTGGCACTGGGGGTCTTGAGAGAGGATTAACATGACCTAACTTACATTTTTAAAAGATCACTCGATTTGCTAGGTTGAGAATAAACCAGCGTTGGGGGGTAGCAGGGGGCAACACAAACGTAGAACGTGAAGACCAGGAAGAGATGGTATTTTGGGCCAGGCAGATAGCAGAAGTTGTGATAAATGCTCACATTCTGGAATATTCTCTAGGTAGCCCCAACAGACATTCAGACACATTGAATGTAAACTCTGAGAGAAAAGAAGTCAAGCATGATGAGTCCATAGTTTATGACCTGGGTAAGAGTGGATTTGCCGCAAACTAACCTGCAGAGAAAACTGTGGAGCAAGCAGGTTTTGAGGGGAAAATTTGATATGAGAAAGTTCTGATATTAGCACGTTTTGATATTAGAAAGTTTGTAGTATTTATTAAATATCCAAGATGGGAGAAATAAAGGTATGTGTTTGCTGATGAGACCGGTTTATTAAAGCAGGGGAAATGACTATGCGAGACAGACAAGAGTAAGAGGGAAGGGGTAGGATCTAGTGCACACGTGGAGAGACTTCCAGAGTGGAGGACAGACAGTTCTTCATCTATTTAAAATCTGGAAGACGAGGTAAATGGGCACAGACGTTACGTGGGTAGACAGGTTGGCAGGAATCAGTGCAAGGTTTCTTCTGGCTGCTTCTATTTTCATAATGAAATAGAAAAGAAAATCTTGTTTGAAGGAATTAGTGAATCCCTTTTCACTCCCTTGCATAAAACCTTCTATAGGCTTCCCCTCACCATTTGAATAACATTTTAACATGACAAGATCCCACAGGACCTTTCTCCATTGCCCCAAATGCTCAAGCCACGGGGGCCTTCCCTCTGTGCCTCAGACACATGACAAACTTACACAAGCCTTGGGTCCTTTGACTTACTTGTCACTCCATCTGGTAAGCCCTCTCTCCCACCCTCCCAAGTCTGGCTAATTCTTAACATACAAGGCCTCAACCATCCCCCCTAGGCCTTTCTTGAGTACCCTACTTACAGTGGCCCATGCTCTCCTCATAAGTTACTTACACATTTATTATGCATTGTTTGCTTCTTCCCACAAGAACGTTTCACAGAGAATAATAGCTCTACGAAAGCAGGTACTTTTCTAGTCTATTCACTCTGTGCCTCATAAGCCTAGAACCACATCTGGCATATAGTAGGTGCTCAATGAAAATTTCTTAATGACATATTTGAAAAAGTAAATGAAAAGAATGCATGTAGAGCATATAACAGAGCCCCTGGCAATAGTAAATCTTCAATAAACGTCAGCTGTTATGATGGTAACAAAAACAGCCATGGCATCAATCATGAGCACAAATATGAAAAGCTAATCCTCCTCTGTGCTCTTGAATCAATTCCCCTTTTGTTGTTAGAGACTTTCTTTCATTAATTATATGTCCCTTCCTCATCTTCACAGGCTCCTTCCCTTTAGCTAAAAATGTGTAATATTTGCCCACCGTTTTTTAAAAATCAGTTAAAACACACTTTTCTTAACTCTATATTACCTTATTAGATACAGCCAAGTATTTTCACAGTTCAGCCGCAAAAAAAGGGTAGTATTTTGGTTAGGTTACTCTTGGTTAACCAGAACAAATCTTGAATGAACAAACTCATTTTTATTTACTTTTTTTCTACTAGCTAGTTTCTTTAAGTTGAATGAAACTACTTAATATTTGCATGCTTAAAATATTAATAATTACAGAATAGTATACAATGAAAAATAGGTATTTTATCTTAGTCCTCCCTCTCTAAGGAAACTAGGTATATTCTGTGTATCTTTCCAGAAATTATGTATGCATATGCAGACATATAAATATCCTTTGAAAATATCAAATAGCACCATACTGTGCACACAATTCTGCATCTTGGGTTTCTTCCAGCTAATGAAACATCTTGGATGACTTTCTAAAGTACACATAAAGAGCTGTATCATTCTTTATAGTCGCCACATAATGTTTCATTGTAGTGATAAAAATGTCATCCATTTCCTATTAATTGACACAATATGTTTCCTGTCATTTGCTAACTATATGTGATGCTGCAACTATAGTAATAGCTATATGGCTATAAAGCAAGACTCTTCATATATCTATAAATAAATCCTTAAAAGCAGAATTGCTGGCATAAAGGACAGCAATTCAGTTTTTTATTGATATTGCCAGATTACCTTCCAAAACAGTTTTACTAAATCAGTAGTTTTCTAATTCTGTAAATAATGAACAACTATTAGTAACTGCAGGTCATATTTTTGGTGAGGGAAAAGGGGATAATTCTTGATCCTTCTTAAATCAACTAAAACTGAAACTACTCCTAAAGAAAATGTTAATACCTTACTATGACACGTATTTAAAACAAAGGAAACCAAGCATTATTTCTGGGAAAGAATTATTTAGAATCACTTTCCCATTTCTGCTAAAAAAAAGTTTCACCTCACTACTAAACGAGTTTTTCCAGTCTTCAATAATTCTTTTCCTAAGTCAACCTTAGGAACTCACAGAAAATGGAAAAAAGGAGTTTAAAGAAAAAGAGAGGGGGCTTCCTTGGGCTTCCCTGGTGGCGCAGTGGTTGAGCGTCTACCTGCTGACACAGAGGACACCGGTTCGTGTCCCGGTCCGAGAAGATACCACATGCCACATAGTGGCTGGGCCTGTGAGCCATGGCCGCTGAGTCTGCGCGTCTGGAGCCTGTGCTCCGCAACAGGAGAGACCACAACAATGAGAGGCCCGCGTACCGCAAAAAGAGAGGAAAAGGAAAAACTTAAACTCAAGAGTTTCCAAGGAGCACAAGATTCTTCTGTTTCTGGGCTGGGCAGTAACTTTCAACTCTTGGCATTTGAGTTATCTTTTTGTTTTGTTTGCGGTACGCGGGCCTCTCACTGTTGTGGCCTCTCCCGTTGCGGAGCACAGGCTCCAGACGCGCAGACTCAGCGGCCATGGCTCACGGGCCCAGCCACTCCGTGGCATGTGGTATCTTCTCGGACCGGGACACGAACCCGTGTCCCCTGCATTGGCAGGCGGACTCTCAACCACTGCGCCACCAGGAAAGCCCTGTTTTGTTTTAAATTTAAAAAACAAACAAACAAAAAAACAGTGTAATTCTTTAAAGGTCCTAATTCTCTTTTGTTAGTGAAGAAAAAATTTTCGGCTTTGTTTTTCCACAGTTTGCAAACCCTTTAAGGGTGGGGTGGAGGATTGCGTTTGTAAACGGCTGCCAGCACTTCAACGGCGTTTAGCAAACAATAGTTATCGCTGCTATTACCTTGAGAGCTTCTCGCCACAGGCTATCCGGACCCTCTCTCTGCGAGCCCCAAGCTTCCTTTTCCTCCAGACCCTTATAACTGCTCCCCCAACCCTTATCCGTGGACACGCCGCCGGCCTGGCGTCCCCCGCGCCGCGACGCAAATGGAACGGCCTATGACGTCACGAGGCCGCGGCTCAATCAGACGCGGCGTTTGGGAAATTTTAAATTTAAAGGCGGGGTGGATCTTACTCTCAGAAGCGCCGGGCGCGGAGGTTTTCGTACGGTTTCCTGGGATCCAGCCCGGCAGGATGGCCGATGAAGGAGCCGTCGCCGTCGCCGTCTGCGTGCGGGTTCGGCCGCTTAACAGCAGGTAGGTGGGCCAGACCTTGCCCCGGTTCCCGTTGCGGCCTCCGGCCCGGGCCCGAGCCGCAGGAGTGAGTCCTCGCTACTCCTTCCTGCTCCGCTGCCTAGAAACTCGGCCATTGACCCGCTTTGTGCCGTGGTTTCTTATGTGTAAAGTGACGGGCCAGGATCGGAGGATCTAGAGGATACTTTCCAGCTGTGGGATTCTCTTAAGTCTGTAACTCCGGCTCGCCGACATTAAAAACCCTACTCCCTGCGCTGCTCTGCCGTCCCCCCATCTGCGCTCTCCATCCCTCCCCCAGGAAAGTCGCATAGGAAAAATCCTTACTGGCACTCTTCACAGCTAGTCATTTTACATTTAACTGACGCTCTCTCCCCCTTTACTGTATACTCCTTGAGCGCAAGAACTAGTCAGTCTTCTTCCATTGTATTCGGTAGACCCTCAACACTTCAGTGACTGAACTCCACGTTCAGAAGGTTTAATGACCGATATTCATCAAAATTGATTTTTTTTTTTAGTTCGGTGTACTGTACTAAACACACACTACCATCGTTGCCCAGTGGATCTTACATTCTAAAGGGGTAGATAGAAAATAAAGTGAAAAATATAGAATATTAAGTGATGATACTGGAGTAATAAATGCTATAGAGAAAAAACAGGAAAGGGCAGAAATGAAAATGAAGTCTGCTTTGCCTGTCTCGGGCCTTTGCCCCAGAATGCTGACACATTTTGTTTTAGAAACATTTGTTAACCATTAATGGGTGTTTAATAAATAAGAATATCAAAATGAGGAATTTCCTATTTTTAAGAAGCTCATTAATGCATTAGAAGAAAGCTACAGAAAGCATTATAATACATCGTGACAGGTGTTATGATAGACAGGTGGAGAATGTTTGCTAGAGGAGTCTTTAGTCCTAAAGTGAGATAGTTTAGGGGAGGGACAGGGCTGTGTAGGAAACTCCTGATACTCTTCATGAATGAAAGAACAGTTAAGTTAGTTAATGGAAACAAAAGTCAGGGTATTCCAGGCAGAGAGGGGTCGAATCTTATTTTGGAGTGACCTTCAGCAGTTTATTTGTATGGAGTTAGGGTGTATATAGGAATTTAGAGGAAGATATGGGTCGAAGAGAGAAATTAAATGATCCAGGTGTCATGTGCCAAATTAAGGATTTCAGATGGTTTTTAAAGGCTTTAAGCAAGAGGGACATAACCAGAGTTGCATTTTCAACGTATCTTTTCAGCCGCCAGTACTGGGTTGGAAGGTGGAAGTGAAGAGCTTCACAAAGAAACTCCCATGAAAGTGCAGGAGGTCACAAAGCCCCATTTAAAATCCACCTTTGACCCCTCAAAGGTGGATTTTCCACATTTATCCTATTTATGGTATATGTCATTACCATCTTTTAAAATATCCATCAGAAGATGAGGTCTTTTCAGTTATCTTTCATGTAACACAACTTCTGTGACTAGTTATTCTAAAATGCAGTTTTTTTATTCTTTTAGAGAAGAGGCGCTTGGAAAAGATACTCAAGTTTACTGGAAAACTGACAATAATACAATTTATCAAGTTGATGGGAGTAAATCCTTCAATTTTGGTAAGTTTATAACAGCATCAAAAGTTAACCTGGTATCATTTTTCTATTATGAGTACAAAAGCCTTATGAATAACACTGGATTTGTCACTAAAGATCAAACTAAGCCTTCAGTAAACTGCTTCAGTGGAAACTTTGAAAAATTGTTCATCCATTCATGTACGCTAAGTAAGATAATAAACTGACACTTAAAACATAGCAATAATAAAAGATAATAAGTAAATAAAAAATTAAACACAGTTATAGTGCCTTTTAACTGAAATTAACATTTTTCCTCTTATTCGTCAACGTACTTGTGGCGTAAAACTCTGTAAGCCCAAAATATGTCAAGTCATCTTTAAGATCTTCCAGTTTGGTTTCTTTGTTGTTGTTTCTTTTTTTGTTGTTTCTTTTCTTTTTTTTTTTTTTCAGTTGTTTTTCAAAACTTTTTAAAGAATAAATAGTGAAGATATTCCTTCTTTGTCTGGTAGAATACAGCAGGAACCTATCTCTGCTTTTGTGGATCTTATTTGGTGGAAAGAAAGGCTTTAAACAAGTATTTACACTTATGATGACATAAGCTTTGTGGGAGTTTATAGCAGGGATCTAACTAATCTAGGTGTCTGAAATGGTACCACTTACACTGGGACCTGCAGGATGAGTGAGAGTTAGCTAGGACAAAGGGACTTGGAGGACCTAACGGTTAACTAGGTTGATTTGTGTATTGATTTAGCATGTATATAGTGCTGACAATGTGCCAGGCGCTGTTCTAAGCACTTCATATATATTAACTCATTTAATCCTCCTAATAAGCTTATATATATTTGGTACCTTCCCATTTTAATGAGGACTCAGAGAGGCCTGGAGTCACACAGCCAGCAAATGAAAGAGTCAGGCTCCAGATATGTGTTCCAGCCACACTACCATGCTGCCACTTAGGCACCATAGAGCAACAGTGACGGCCTGTCACCAACCTCAGGAGTAAGTGATTAAGTTGTCCAATTAGTGTTTAACTAGAAAGCCACAAAGATACGCAGAAGAGAAAATGATTCCTGGTAAAGGAGTGTTTGGTGGTATTAACATAATTTTTAAAAGGTAATATGTGCCAGAGATTATAAAACCTAAGTACCACAGATTCTCAGTAGCCATATACGCCCATGAAGGTTTTGGACTCATCCAGCTGTCTGAAACAGATAACATTAAAGTTTGAATCATCCTGCCATTTCTCCTTGCTCTAAAATCATGACCCTTAAGCAGCCTTCAGATGGCACTTTAGTTTTCCATATTCTGCGCATAGGGCAGATGTGTGGTCATGGTGCAAGCAGTGTGATCACTGAATTTCTCATTGTAGGTCAGTACATTACCCTCCTGATTTACAAATCCATTTCTTGTGAGCTTTTTAATGTGAGGGCACTGCTAAAAGAGTGGTCTATTTTTAATGTACTAACAAAAGCAGAGAACCACATCCTGGACCTGTGAAATTATCAGTGCAAATGCTACTCTAAACCCAGCCTTTAGCAGCACTTCAGCTTTGGTCAGTACTTTTCTTCCAAATATCTGCGTTTTTTGGTTTCGTTTGAGCTAGACCTTCTTGCTAGGTATGTTAAAAACATTAACATTTCTCAAAGAATAGTAATCGTTTATATTTCCTAAGTATTAACATGTTCACAATAATTCTATGAGGAAGATAATATATATCCATTTTACACATTAGGGAACTGAGGCACGGAGACATCAACCACTTTGGCCAAAATCACACTGTAAATGGCAGAACCAAGATTTGCAGGCGGTCTGATTCTGGACCCCCATATTCAGCCACCATTCCCTACTGCCTCTTGAAAGCACATAGGGTAACAGACTTGTATTTTTTCTGTGTGAGGACCAACACATTTTACCTAAAGAGAAGAGTATTTTCAGAGGACCAATAAGTTGAAGGAAATATTGTGTCTTAAATCTTTTATCATACCATATCCTGACAATTTTATTTCTGTGGGCAACTACTAATTCAGAATGAAAACAGTTAATTTGTTTGATTTAACTTTTATGTTTTGTTTTTTAGATCGTGTCTTTCATAGTAATGAAACTACTAAAAATGTGTATGAAGAAATAGCAGTACCAATCATAGATTCTGCCATACAAGGCTACAATGGTGTGTATTCACTGCAAAAACATTTCAGTCTTGGGTGTCTGTTTAGCAAGTATTGATAGTTTTATACACTATAGATTCATTTTTAATCTTTGCATGTGTGTGTTTTGTTTTTGCAGGTACTATATTTGCCTATGGGCAGACTGCATCAGGAAAAACATATACTATGTTGGGGTCACAAGATTATTTGGGAGTAATACCCAGGGCAATTCATGACATTTTCCAAAAAATTAAGAAGGTAAATAATTTAGCTAAATTTCTAGTACATGCAGGTAAAAGTGGTGATAATAGGATAGCAACCTTAGTGTTCTCTTGTAATGATGAAGTATATTTATAGTTATCTCTTGATTATCCATGAGGAAAGAAGGAAGGCATAGCATAGATTCATTTTTTCCCCACAAACTTACTAACTACAAAGCTTAAAGTTCTTTCATTCTTTCCTTTGAATCATGAAACAGTACTCCCACCAAAAAGTGGGCATTAAGGAACAGGAAAATCTTATCACAATGATTAGGTCCTCATTGCCTTTGTTTAGCTACCAGTGATTATTAAGGAGCAGTAAAAAGTAGACTAGATAAAAGACAAGGGAATCAGAAGGTCAGAATAGGCAAGCTAATTAGTTGAGTTGGTTTTAAATTAGTTTTTTCATCATTATTTTATTTTTAATTTCTTGAATATATGTAGGTTTTATTTTGAGGTTAGAGAATTGGACTGGGTATTTTCCTGTTAAAATTCTATGATACTATACTTTTCATTATTTCTGAAACAATGCTTTACTGTTGTTGTTGCTTGTTATCAATATAGAAGCACAGGGGAAGTTTTGTTTTTTGTTTGTTTTACAAAGATAATTTCCTGAAAGGCAAATACCACATGACTTCACTTATATGTGGAATCTAAAAAACAAAACAAATGAACAAACAAAACAGAAACAGACTCATAGATACAGAGAACAAACAGGTGGTTGTCAGAGGGGAGGGAAGTTGGAGGAATGAGAGAAATAGGTGAGGGAGATTAAAGGGTACAGATGTCCAGTTAGAAAATAAATGAGTCACAGGGATGAAATGTGCAGCATGGGGAATATTGTCAATAATATTGTAACATCTTTGTATGGTGACAGATGGTAACTAGGCTTATCATGTGATCATTTTGACATGTATGGAAATATTGAATCACTATGTTGTGCACCAGGACCTAACACAGTGGAATAGGTCAACTATACATCAACTAAAAAATAAATAAATATTTTTAGGGCTTCCCTGGTGGCGCAGTGGTTGAGAGTCCGCCTGCCGATGCAGGGGACGCGGAATCGTGCCCCGGTCTGGAAAGATCCCACGTGCCACAGAGCGGCTAGGCCCGGGAGCCGTGGCCGCTGAGCCTGCGCGTCCGGAGCCTGTGCTCTGCAGCGGGAGAGGCCACAACAGTGAGAGGCCCGCGTACCGCAAAAAATAAATAAAAAGTTTTAAAAGATAGTTTCTCAAAGAATATTTTAATATTTAATATTAGCACATAAGCATTCATTATTAGATTTTCATAATTGGATGATCTCTGATGTTTTCTGATATGTTTTCACATATCTTTTTCTTCTAGTTTCCTGATAGGGAATTTCTTTTACGTGTGTCTTACATGGAGATATACAATGAAACCATTACAGACTTACTCTGTGACACTGAAAAAATGAAGCCTTTAATAATTCGGGAAGACTTCAATGTAAGTAACAGAGTTAACAGAGTGGCTCAAAAAAGAGTTACTCGTTGGGATTATTTTTCTTGAACATTTGCCTTTAATTTCTATATATTTTAAAGTGTCTCCTGTTACTATGGTTTGGTTTTTATTTTCTTTCTTAAACATTTATAGAGATTATCTCTTAAGTAACATGTATAGTTTTTAAATATTGACAGCTATAATATTGTGGCATAAGTGCCTAAAAAGAGCAAGCTGGAAGTATCAGGTTAGAATTCGGTGTATTTTGGTACAGGAAATAAATTGTAAATAGCATAGATTTAGTTGTTATTTTTGTACAGAATAAAAGTGCCCATTTTCTACTCTTAACTTCCACAAATGAATTCTATAATACTTTGCACTTTCTTTTTGAAATGCAAAATTTTAAGTGATTTATAGTTCTCTACTTTTCCCATAATTAAACTTGTTTCAGAGGAATGTGTATGTGGCTGATCTCACAGAAGAAGTTGTTTATACATCAGAAATGGCTTTGAAGTGGATCACAAAAGGAGAGAGTAAGACTTTATACTGTATTTCTTCAAAACACGTGTAAAAACTATTTAATTGAATGTATTTAGGCTTTAAATCACACTTTTTACTTCTAAACTTAAATACAAGTTAGTGTTTTTCTTTGGATTGTAATATACACAGCTGAAATATGATTCTTTTACAGAGAACAGGCATTATGGAATTACAAAAATGAATCAAAGAAGTAGTCGTTCTCATACCATTTTTAGGATGGTAGGTAATTCTCTCTATATTTGGCCTTTCCAATTAAAAATACACTAATTTTTCTACAAGTTGCCTTTTCTTTCTAGATTTTGGAAAGTAGAGAGAAAGGTGAACCTTCTAATTTTGAAGGATCTGTCAAGGTGTCCCATTTGGTGAGTATTGGTGAACCGTGATAATGTACTAAATGAGCCGAACCAAAATTTAATTTAGCTGCTGTATGTTTGGTCTCATGAGAACTGTTAACTAATTGGCAAAAGCATCTATAAATTGGTAGTTTAGTCTCATCACTAACATGAGATTACTAGTGGAAATGTAGGAAGAGTTCAGAGAATCTTACTTCCTGTGATCTTATAGCTGCCATTTCCTGAACTTTAGATGTAAGAACTGTAGGGAGTTGAGGCTTTCCCTAACTAGTAATTGAGGAAGGGTTGATTCCGTGCACATTTAAGAGTTAAAGTAATCTTGGAATTTGGTGATTTTTTTTGTGTTTGGGGTTTTGAGGGTTTTTTTGGTCTCTGCCAATGGTATTGAGACTTATGAGATGAACAAAAACCTGGGTGAGAGTTAAAAAATAAATCAGATTATTCAAGTTCATAGTTAAGTACAATAAGAAAATAAGCTTTGTATTATAAACAGTGTTTTAGACTATAAATCCCTTGAAAGGAAGAGTGATATCTCCTTCATCTTTGTAACTCCAACGCATTGTACATAGTTTATATTCAATACCTGTTTGTTGATAAGTGAATATAAGCATGACGCAAACATTCCTCCTTGCTGCACTGTGTCAGTTCTCTTTTTTTGTGCTTCCTTTCTATTCCTTACCATTATTGCTTTATTCTGTCTTCAAGGCCTAAATTCTTTAGTTTGATGTGGGAGATGATGTAAGATTTCTCGAATTGATTTGAAAACTTAAGGGGAAAAAGTAATAAATCTATAATATGTTTGTTTTTCAGATTTTGAAAAATCAGAGTGTTAAGTATCTAATTCTAGTTCACCTGAGTTATTTTACTATCCAAGTATATCATTTATTTTAGTAGATTAGTCTTTAACAACAACGAAAAACATAAAACCTAACTTCTGTTTTGTTTTCCAAACCTAGCCTGTGATATATCACTACAATTTAAACTTTTCTCTCATAGTTTAGCTTTAATTATAAATTAAGTTTAATTATAATTAAATTTAATTATAATTTAGCTTGACATATTCAGTGATCTATTTGGTGTCTTTTCTTATATTATTTGATGCTCCATCATCTGGGGACCATAGAAACCATCTGGTCCAACACTCCAGACTTCCCACTTACTCTAAGTATCTTCTTGGAAAGAAGTCTTCCCCAAAGAGTCTTTTTCTGGCTCTTTGGAGGTGGTGTTTTTATGAGTGTCTCCAGGCCTTTCTGGAATAATAACATCCAGGTGCTCTTAGCTCTGCTCCTTTATTCCCTTTTGTGGCTTCTTTCCTACTACGCTCCTAATCAAAGCACAGGAGTGTTCTGTGGCTTTTCTTCCCTTGTTTGCCCTTGTTACCATTTCTGTGTTGACGATGGTCAAATGTTTATTGTTTCTAAAGTCGCTGAGTTCTATTTTATTTATTTTTTTATACAGCAGGTTCTTATTAGTTATCCATTTTATACATATTAGTGTATACATGTCAATCCCAATCTCCCAATTCATCCCACCACCACCACTTTCCCCCCTTTGTGTCCATATGTTTGTTCTCTACATCTGTATCTCAATTTCTGCCCTGCAAACCAGTTCATCGGTACCATTTTTCTAGGTTCCACAAATATGCGTTAATATACGATATTTGTTTTTCTCTTTCTGACTTAACTTCACTCTGTATGACAGTCTCTAGATCCATCCACGTCTCTACAAATGACCCAATTTCATTCCTTTTTATGGCTGAGTAATATTCCATTGTATATACGTACCACATCTTCTTTATCCATTTGTGTGTTGATGGGCATTTAGGTTTCTTCCATGTCCTGTCTATTGTAAATAGTGCTGCAATGAACATCGGGGTGCATGTGTCTTTTTGAGTTATGGTTTTCTCTGGGTATATGCCCAGTAGTGGGATTGCTGGATCATACGGTAATTCTATTTTTAGTTTTTTAAGGAACCTCCATCCTGTTCTTCATAGTGGCTGTATCAATTTACATTCCCACCAACAGTGCAAGAGAGTTCCCTTTTCTCCACACCCTCTCCAGCATTTGTTGTATGTAGATTTTCTGATGATGCCCATTCTAACTGGTGTGAGGTGATACCTCATTGTAGTTTTGATTTGCATTTTTCTAATAATTAGTGATGTTGAGCAGCTTTTCATGTGCTTCTTGGCCAACTACATGTCTTCTTTGGAGAAATGTCTATTTAGGTCTTCTGCCCATTTTTGGATTGGGTTGTTTGTTTTTTGGATATTGAGCTGCATGAGCTGTTTACATATTTTGGAGATTAATCCTTTGTTCGTTGATTCGTTTGCAAATATTTTCTCCCATTCTGAGAGTTGTCTTTTCGTCTTGTTTATAGTTTCCTTTGCTGTGCAAAAACTTTTATGTTTCATTAAGTCCCATTTGTTTATTTTTGTTTTTATTTCCATTACTCTAAGAGGTGGATCAAAAAAGATCTTGCTGTGATTTGTGTCAGTGTTCTTCCTATGTTTTCCTCTAAGAGTTTTACAGTGTCCAGTCTTACATTTAGGTCTCTAATCCATTTTGAGTTTATTTTTGTGTATGGAGTTAGGGAGTGTTCTAATTTTATTCTTTTTACATGTAGCAGTCTAGTTTTCCCAGCACCACTTATTGAAGAGGCTCTCTTTTCTCCGTTGTATATCCTTGCCTCCTTTGTCATAGATTAGTTGACCATAGGTACATGGGTTTATCTCTGGGCTTTCTATCCTGTTCCATTGATCTATATTTCTCTTTTTGTGCCAGTACCATATTGTCTTGATTACTGTAGCTTTGTAATATAGTCTGAAGTCAGGGAGTCTGATTCCTCTAGCTCCGTTTTTTTCCCTCCAGACTGCTTTGGCTATTCGGGGTCTTTTATGTCTCCATACAGATTTTAAGATTTTTTATTCTAGTTCTGTAAAAAAACTGCCATTGGTAATTTCATAGGGATTGCATTGAATCTGTAGATTGCTTTGGGTAGTAGAGTCATTTTCACAATATTGATTCTTCCAATCCAAGGACACGGTATATCTCTCCATCTGTTTGTATCATCTTTAATTTCTTTCATCAGTGTCTTACAGTTGCCTGCATACAGGTCTTTTGTCTCCCTAGGTAGGTTTATTCCTAGGTATTTTATTCTTATTGTTGCAGTGGTAAATGGGAGTGTTTCCTTAATTTCTCCTTCAGATTTTTCATCATTAGTGTATAGGAATGCAAGAGATTTCTGTGCATTAATTTTGTATCCTGAAACTTTACCAGATTCATTGATTAGCTCTAGTAGTTTTCTGGTGGCATCTTTAGGTTTCTCTGTGTATAGTATCATGTCATCTGCAAACAGTGACCGTTTTACTTCTTCTTTTCCAATTTGTATTTCTTTTTCTTCTCTGATTGCCGTGGCTAGGACTTCCAAAACAATGTTGAATAGTAGTGGTGAGAGTGTTCATCCTTGTCTTGTTCCTGATCTTAGGGGAAATGCTTTCAGTTTTTCACCATTGAGTTTGAGTTCTAATTCATGTCTTTCTAAAGATTGTCCCACTGTTATCTCAAACTTCAGTGGGTCTAAAGCCAAATTAATTTCTTCCTATTCTAATGAATATTCCTTTTTCCAGTAATACTAGCATTATCCTGGTCACCTAGGCTGGAAACCCAAGTCTATTTTGGCTCATTTTTTCCTGGTTTCCCTTTTCTCCAGTCATCACCATTTCTTCCTGATCCTACCTGTCATCATTCCATTGGGTGTCATACTCATTTAGGTTCTCATCTGTCTTGAATTACTCTGTCATTCTCCTGAGCCTGGCCTCTAGGACTCTAGTCTTCCTTTCTTTCATCTGTTATGCAGATTTCTAATGTTACTAAGCACTACTTTTGCTGTGGCATTTCCTTGGACAAGATCTGGCTTAACTAGTCTTACTTTGCTTCCTTCTGGTCCACATAAGCTCCTCTCTTATAGATAGACTGAGCTTCTTAGTGCCTTTGAACACTAATGCTTGTCCTCATCTTTTTACCTTAATTCAGGCTTTCATCACCACTTTTCCCCTTTATTATGTATCTAGGTCACTTGTACTAGATACTATATAACAACGATTAGACTTTGCGTATTTTAGAGAAAGCAGTATCTGAGACAGGACTGTAAAGCAGGAGTACATAATTACCTGCCTACTCCTCAAAGAGAGAGATAACTTAAATCTCTGACTTTCTTTTAATGCATTAATAATATTTACTGGGCTCTCAGATTAAAAAACAAAAAGGACATCCCTCCACTACTTACTGTCTCCACTACGACATCCCTAGCCCAAGCCACCATCATCTCTCACTTAGATTCCTGCACTAGCCTCCTAACTGCTGACACTTCTGCCCCTCTCCAGTTCATTCTCCATCTAGGGTGCCACGGTTGATCTTTCAGAAAGTTAAATCAAGATACGTCACTCTTTTGATTAAAGCCTTCTCTTGGCTTCCCATTGCGCTTGGAGAATCCAACGTTCTTACCCCTACTTACAAAGCTCTGCATAATCTGACTCCTACCTCCCTCTCTTACGCTATGTGTTCCATCGCCACTTCACCAACTCTGCCATGTTGCCCTTTTTATTTTTTGAGCATACCAAGCTCACTTCTGTTTTGTGACTGGGTGTACTGGCTGCTCTTTTAATCTGCACTGTGCTTCCCTTGGTTTTACATGGCTGCCTCCCTCTGTCATTCCAGATCTGAGCTTAATGGGAAGTCTACCCCTACCACTCAGTCCAGAGAACCTACTCTGTCCCTTCTTTCCTCTTCCAGGACTCTCTTTAAATTATCTGTATTACATTTACCAGGTTATGTTTCCTATCTGTCTTCTTCTGTCTTCTCACCAACTTCCTCCTCTCCTCTTACCACTCCATATAGAATATAAGCTCTATCAGGACAGGGACCTTACTTGTCGAATTCATTGCCATATCCCTAGCACCTAACATACTGCCTGAAGCATGACAGTCACTTTTTTCCAACAATATTTGTGAAATGAAAGAGGTCCTTGCTTTTAAAGATGCTACAGTAGAGTCAGAGACAAATAACTAGCTCCACACAATACGTGCTGTTAAGAATAAGTCATATCTATAATGACCTCTGGGTACAGTCAAAAGAGCAACTCATTCAAGGTATGGGAGGAGAAAGGATAAAATCAGCAAAGCTACGTTGAGCAGGTAACATTTGCCTTTGGTCCTGAATAAAGACTAGGGGCGGTCTAGAACTTTAGAAGTAACAAAGAGAATGGCAAAAGGTAGCACTTAGGAGTGTAGAAGTACATGAGGCGTTTAGGGTGTAGTGAGTAGTTCAGCTAGAGTTAGGAGTAAGTAATGAATAGATATAATGCTGGGGCCACACAAGTGCCAGATTGCAAAGAATCACATTCATATGATAAGGTTTTGAACTTTGTGTAGTAAATAGAAAACCTATTCTGGCGGCATTATGGAGGATGTATATAACAAAGAAGGAACAAGGGTTATAGATCGGTTTGACAAGGGAAGGCCTGAACAGTGGGGTGAAAGATGAGGGTACAGATGGGGTGTTCAAGTAAGCTCTGTGTTTTAAATGTTCTTTCAGTAGTTTGGGTTTTATCTCATTATGCTTCCTAAAGGTTTATCATCATCTCTCTTACAGAATTTGGTTGATCTTGCTGGCAGTGAAAGAGCTGCTCAAACAGGTGCTGAAGGTAATGAAAACTTATGAAATATGTTGGTCTGAGTGTCTTCCTGTTCTTCCACAGAATAAAAGTGCTACCATGCATTTTAGAAACTAATAATGACAATAATAATTTTGTGATAAAAGTCCTTCATGTAAAAAGCAGCTTATGTATGTGGCTAATTATCTAATTTGGGCTACTATAGCATCAATTAAAAAACTAGAACTGTACAGTTGATAGGATTGTATAGCTGAAAAGCGCGTGAGAGTACCATGAAAACCATCTAAATTTCCATATCAGGTAAGAAAATTCAGAAGGGAAGTGGGGCACAAAACTAATATACAGACATTAATAATTCTATAATACAAATAACCAGTTAGAATATTTAGTGTGCAAAAAGACTCAATTTACAATGATGGCTTAAAAGGTGTAATACCTAGGAAGAAACTCAACAAAAATTGCACAGGGCCAAAATAAAGAAAACTTCAAAACAGACCTGAAGGACATAACCAAATACTTAAACAAATGGCAAAGCATACTTAGATGGAAAGGTGCAAAATCATAAAGATGTCAAGCCTCTCTCTGTGTTCATTTCCTGCAGCCTGACATAAAGACACCCAGCTGAGCATGGCCTATATCCACCAAACCAGACCCATGAACGGGAAATAAATGCTTGTTGTTTTAAGGTGGCTTGTTAAGCAGCAATATTACAGCAATAGCTGAATAATGCACCTGTGAAATAACAGCTATTCAGAGTTATTTATTGCAGTATTTTTTGTATACATGGTAGATTGAAAACCTACATATCCCTCAACAGGGTTCTAGGTAAATAATTTCTGATACATCCATACAATGGAATTCTATGCTATGAAAAAGAATGAAAAAGACCAGTGTTTACTGATATGATGCACAATATACGCCAAGTGAAAAAAGCAAAGTGCAAAATAGTGTGTATAGTATGCTACTATTTGTCTGAAAAAGAAAGGGGAGAAATGAATATATATGAACTTGTATTTCTAAAAATTTAGAAGAATAAATAATAAACATGGTTTACTGGTGGAGGGAACAGGAACTGGTTGGAGCATAAAACTGGAATAGAGCTTTTTCCAGGTACTTTTTTTTAATGTTAGAGTCATGTGAGCATACTCACAATATTAAAATGCGAACGTTTTTTGGTTTTGAGCCTATAGTTGCCTATATTTGAAGGTTTGGAAAAAATAGATTTGAATGGAGGAATTAGAGGAGCTCTTTTAGACAATGGGCTTTCCCTCCCTCTTATTCTTTTCTTAGTCATCTTTTTCATTTTGCCATTTCTCTCAGGTGATAACCTTTCTGATTCACCTAATTGGGGGAGGGTTAGGGAGAGAGCTCCTCCACCAGTGGTATTAAAGGTGGGCTCAGATCTAGTCCAAAGCATAGACTTCAACATCTGTCCCTTTAACTTCTACTTTCTCTCATAATTTACTGATAAGTTCATCATCCAGTACAGGGCTCGATTTGAATTTTTATATTTGTTTAATAAATGCAGGTTTGCGACTCAAAGAAGGCTGTAATATAAATCGAAGCTTATTTATTTTGGGACAAGTGATCAAGAAACTTAGTGATGGACAAGTTGGGTATGTTTATTCCACTGTACTCTATCTGTTAATGCTTATGTTTTCATTAGGTCGAGAATTGTAATATTTTAGTGACACTCAAATAAATGTTCTTATTTCATATATTCAAAAGCTTTCATGACTCTGATCATGCTTGGCTTCTTATACATATGATTGTGTCCTACTAAATTTACTTTCTGTATTTTAAATATTTTTTAGTTAGTAGTTTTGATCTGCCTCATGTAATCTGTAAATAATTAATTTTTTTAACTGTAGCTATTTTAAGGTTCTACATTAAGAACCAACCACTTTCGTTATATAAAAATTCTTACTCTTTTTCTTCCCAAATTCATTTCTCACTAAGTGGTTTCATAAATTATCGAGATAGCAAATTAACACGAATTCTCCAGAATTCCTTGGGAGGAAATGCAAAAACACGTATTATCTGCACAATTACTCCAGTGTCTTTTGATGAAACTCTTACTACTCTCCAGGTGAGTGTGATTTTTATCTCAACTTAATAGGAGGGGATATCATCTTTAAGAAGGAAAAATTACCTACTAAAAATAGGTAGAGTTTTTTAAATTCACATAACTACCTGTTAAAATAAAATTACGTGTTGTCTGCTAAATAGCATTTCTTAATTTTCCCAAGATTCAATCATTCATATCCCACCTCCACAATTTTTGCCACATCCAACACTATTTTACTGAAATTGACTTGATATTTTTCTTTTACAAACTCACTTTTTTACTTAATTGATTATGAAAGGAAACGTTATATCAGTTCTGTAAATGAAAAACTAGTATCACTTGCAACAAATAGAAGGTGACCCAAAAAACATGTGTATGTGATTATAATAAAATAATTCCTAAATTCCTACTAGCTAATTGTTGCCTGCCTTTGCACTGAGCCTAAGGCCTGCATTTTATGTTTAAAAAAGGAGAGGGGTGAGTAGGGGGGAATTGAATTGTCAGTAGAATAGCTGTCTCAATGAAGGATTCAATGTTTTATATAATGGATACCTTCATGTACCCACTTAAAGTAACTTCTGATACTCATACTCTAAGAAACATTGCTTTAAATAGCTACTGAGCACTGGGTTGAGGTACTGTCAGAGAAAAAAGATAGAAAATAGAGTCCCTGGCTTCACAGAATGTAGTCTTATAGGGAAGATAAGACCTGTCTTCCAACATGATTGCCTTGGATTAATACTTAAGTAGCTAGTAAGTAGGATAGCGTTCAAAGGAAGGAGAGAGGCTTTTGACTGGAGCATTACAGACATTGTTACAGAGACATAAAATGCACTCTGTACTCAAAAGTATTAAACTACCTGGGAAGAATACTGATTTTCCTTTACAAAACTTAATTACAAGAAGACCAAATATTATTAATTTACTTAATTTTTGTGTGTGGAGCACATAACACTCTTGTATTTTTTCCCAGTTTGCCAGCACTGCTAAACATATGAAGAATACTCCTTACGTTAACGAGGTATCAAATGATGAAGCTCTCCTGAAAAGATACAGAAAAGAAATAATGGATCTTAAAAAGCAATTAGAGGAGGTATGTGTGAACCATGTATTTCAATAAAGAGTAGGGACAGATTTAGAATTGAGATCTACCTAATCACCCAGAGATTCTTAAGTCATCAATATCTGAGTTTTGCAACCTAAATTTAAAACAGCTTTCAACTAAGAAGAAATCAACTCATAAAAATTTTAGTTTAATGTACTATAAACTGAAAGATTTGGTTTCTTGAAGTTATTTTAGATATTGTTTTTCATTTTCAAAGGGGAAAATTTGATATTTTCAAATGGGCCAAGTGGAGATAATTTTTTTTTTTAATTGTCACAAATTATACATAGGGAATTAGGTTAAAAAAGAGAGATTATGTATAGGTACCTAAAACTACTTTCTCTGGTTTCACGTTAACTTGAATTTTTCTTCCAACCCTGAGATAGCAATCTAATAAGATAGCATAATCACTTGTCATTGTTTGTTTTAACTATTATGGTCCTCTATTTTATATAAATCTTGCATTTTAGTGATCTTTTTAGGAATAAGCTAAAATATCAAATGGTAGTCTTATGAAAACATCTCTTCCTTTGCTGTAGGTATTCAAATCTCTGCTTTTGACTTCTCTGCCTACTATTTATATATTTTTAGGCAACTAATAGAATTGCTTTAACAGCATTGTAATGGCATATAGAATAGTGGCATGAGAAGAAATGTATATTTGACTTTATTTTTAGTTTGAGAAATTACTGATTATGGTAACTGTATTGGTGTTCTGCAGGTAGGGTATATTTTATTTCAATAAAATTAAAATTCTCTTAGTTCACATACAAATTTCTATTCTGTTCTTTTAAGCTACTTTCGAAGTTTTAAAATCTAGCTACGTTTGTTATTAACATAACCCAATATTACATTCTGTAGGTTTCTTTAGAGACTCGAGCCCAGGCAATGGAAAAAGACCAAATGGCACAACTTTTGGAAGAAAAAGATTTACTTCAAAAAGTGCAGATTGAGAAAATTCAAAACTTAACACGGATGCTGGTGACCTCTTCTTCCCTCACATCACAACAGGAATTAAAGGTAAAATTTAAAAGATGGCAACTTAAACTTGGTATACAGAGAATAGAACGGGTATTCCTATGTGTTTATTACATAGTTATGCATTTCTTATCTTTTGATACAGTGTATTCAAGAAACCCAGAACTTTTGTGTTGCTATTTACCTATATAGCAACAAAACACCTAAGAGAAGAGGTTTATTAAAAAATACTGATCCCTAATGTAGAGGTCCTAATTCAAGGATTCAAGCGTACCACCTATATTTTCTTCTAGGAGTTTTATGGTTTCAGGTGTTAACATTCACGTCTTTAATCAGTTTGAGTTGATTTTTGTGTATAGTGTAAGATAGTGGCCCAGTTTCGTTCTTTTGCATATGGCTGTCCAGTTTTTCCAACATCATTTACTGAACAGACTGTCCTTTCCCTATTGTATCTTCCTGGTTCCTTTGTTGTAAATTAATTGATCATATATGTGTAGGGTTTATTTCTGAGCTCTCTATTCTGTTTCATTTGTCTATGTGTCTGTTTTTATGGCACTATCATACATATTGTTTTGATTGCTATAGCTTTGTAATACAGTTTGAAATCAGGAAGCGTGATGCCTCCAGCTTTGCTCTTCTTTCTCAAGATTGTTTTGGCTATTTGGAGTCTTTCATGGTTTAGAGTCTAGAGTATATTCAAGGAATCTATTTACAATATGCTTCTTAAGAACTTCAAATAAAATTAATTAGAGATTGGAAACCACAGATGTCTAGAGTATGTGGGAATATTTTCTGTTTAAAGAAACAGAAATATTAGTATCAGGAAATTGATCTAGAATATAGATCAACATACTGATCAAAATTCTGGCTTCCAGTTTTTGTGGTTTTTGTTTTTACTAGAGTAGGGATTTATTTATCCAACAGATATTTTCTTAAGAGGACAGCCTCTGGATTTGAACTACCTGGGTTTGAATCCCTGTTCTGTCAGTTCCTAACACTTGACCTTGGGCAATTTCTCAAATACGCTTTGCTGCAGTTTCCTTATCTGTGATCTATAGCTTGATCCCCACCTCATGGGATTGTTGTGAGAATTAAGTGAGGTAACATACAGTACATGCTTAACACTATACTTTCTGCTCAGCAAATCCTCAATAAATATATACTATTAAGATAATTATTAATAGACATTATGTTCAGGTCACCATTCTAAGTATTTAGAAGATGCTCTAGATCAATTTGTTGACTGAGTGATGAGTAGGAAATAGCCCAGTGGAAGGCGTAAGGAATGGTGTTTCAGGAAGACACTTAAATGTACAGAAGCTTAAAATTGTGGGAAAACAGTATATTTCTTGGACTTTCTGGTGGCAGGAGCATTTTAAAACCTCAGTGAAGGACTTGAATGTTGTATTAGGCTAAGGACAAGGAAAAGCCTTGTATGGGACATAATCGGAATTGCATTTTGGGAAGGTGAGGCTGTTATGTGCATCAGATAGAGTGGGCCTCTGCAATGATTGTGGCTCTGGAGGTGGAAGAAATTGGATAAACTGGAGAGCTATTTGGGAGGTAGACTCAACAGGATTTTGTGATTATGTAGACACAAGAGGCAGGGAAAGGGAGAAGGAGGTATCCATAATGACTTGCTGGCATTACTAGGCTTTCTGGGTAGCTGGTAGCATATTCACTGAGTTGAGGAACACTGAATGAAGAGCAGTGGAGCTGCTCAGTGTTTGATTCAGGACGTCTCCATTTTAAGATGTCAGGCAGTCGAAAATGTGAAAGGTCTGACATGGAGGTATCAATTTGGCATTAACTACTGCAGATCCAATTTAGAGTCCTGGGAATGGGTGAGCTTGCTCTGGAAGCATGTCGAAAATGGAAAAAACAGAGAGTCAAACACAAAACCCCATGAAACAACAACTTTTTAGGTAAAGGCAGTAAAGAAGAATCCCTGAAGGAACCCATGTTTAGCTCAGAATTTAGAAGGAAACCAGCTGAATGTGGTAACCAAGGGAACAGAGTATTTCAGAGAGGTAGTGGTCAGCAGTGTCACATTCTGCTGAGAAGTTAAATAAGATACACATAGATAAAAATGCTTTGGATTTAGAAATAAGAAGCTCATTTGCAAAAGCAATTTTGAGTTATGTGTTGGTAGTGAAAGCCACCTTGCAGTGGGTTGAGATGACCCAAAGGGATGGGATCTTGAATACAGTAGAAGGGTCTGGCCTTAGAAGGAGAAACATCTATTCATGATAACAAGGACAGAGGAAAGGATAGGCATCAGTTCAGGTAATGCTTTTGTAAGTTTAGGCTTTTATTGTCTTTCTGAAGTAGGAAGTTTAATTTTTCTGCTGTGATAGCAGGAGATGGTGGAGACACAAGTTCATAGACAATGCTAAGAGTTTGAAATAGTATAGCCTTTATAGGGAATAGAAAAGAAAGCCAACGAGGAGGAAAGGAGTCTTACTGGGAAGCATTAAGGCCCCAGGTGATGGTGGCAGCCAGTCTTCTGACTGTATGCCCTGGCAGTGTTCAGGAGGCTGATAAAGTCTTAAAAGACAGTGTAATCCATCTGTGTGTACACTGTGTTGGAACAGGTTTGGGGAACAGATTGGGTCAAATAATTTGAGGCTGTTGACCCAAAAACATGGTTGAAGTGATGATCTATGGAATCTATGATAGGAAGAGAAAAACAGGAATAAAATAAGGTACCTTGTAAGCTAAGTAACTAATGGGATTAACTGGATCAAGAAAGTGGAGGATAGCCACTGTACTAAGAGCAGGTCTGGGTTTATGAGTTTGAGATAATGACAAGGTCCAGGAGTGGCTTTGGGAGCACGTGGAGTTGAGGTGAAGGTCTTTGGAGTCAAACATGTATATACAACTAGGTTTTTGCAGAGCAGGCTGTGGAAAGGGCTGGCTATTTCAAGCAAAAGGGTAGTATGTGGTAGAGGCATGAAAGCGTGCAGAATATTCTGGGGACAGCAGATAATGTTGACAGGCAACGCAGTAGAATGGTTGGTGGATAGGCTCTGAAGTTAACAGGCATGGGCTCAGCTTCCAGTTGGCTGTATGACTCTACTCAGCTCTCCAAACTTTCTGGACACCCAGCTCAACTATAAAATGGATGTAGTAATAGAGGATTGTTGAGAGGATCAAATAAGATGAGATAATGCTTGTACTAGTAGAGACACAAGAGAAAAATGCTAGCTGTGAAATATGGAAAGACACAAACCCTTAAGAAGTGGGCAGGGGAAGAGAAACCAGCAAAGCAGAATGAGAGATGAAGACAGCTAGCTGGGTGGGATAAGAATCAGGAGACAGAAATGCCCCTGAAGGGATGAGGAAGAAGTAGATAGATGATGAGGAAGAAGACAATGTAGAAACTAAAAGAAAATGGTAGCTAGAGAGAAGTGAGGAGGCAAGGGATTGTTTTCTTTAAAACTCAAAAGCAGATAAATAGGCTTGAGCATTCGTACAGCTAAGAGGAAGGAGCTAGGGAAGATGACAGATGAACAGATAACTGAGGGAAACAGAACTGGGCACCCAAATGTGCTTTTGGTAGCTCTAAGGGGGCAGCAACAGCTGTCCCTTCCGTATACCCCCAGGTTACTTGAAGAGTTGAGAGTCAGCCGATTCCTTTCAGTTACATTCCAGAAAAGCTTATAAGTAAACCTAATAAAATATGTAATTTAAATAGTAGTTTCATCAAATTTATTATGGGGTTAAATACTGGTTTGAAAAGTTTGAATATGTTTTCTTATCTCAGGTTATCCTTAAACTGGTAAGATATTAAAGTAGATTTAGTAAACATTCTGCCAAGTTGATGGGGTTTTTTGTTTGTTTGTTTTGGGTTTGTTTGTTTGTTTGTTTTTATTTATTTATTTTGGCTGCATCGGGTCTTAGTTTCGACACACAGGATCTTCACGGAGGCATGCAGGATCTTTTGTTGCCGCTCGTGGGCTCTTTGTTGCAGTGCTTCTGTCTAGTGGCCACAGGTTTTCTCTCTCTAGTTGTGGAGTGTGGGCTCCAGAACACGTGGGCTCTGTAGTTTGCAGCGTGGGAGCTCTCTAGTTGAGGCGCAGGAGCTCAGTAGTTGTGGCACAGGCTTAGTTGCCCTGCGGCATGTGGGATCTTAGTTTCCCAACCAGCGATCGAACCTGCGTCCCCTGCATTGGAAGGTGGACCACCAGGAAAATCCCAATGGTTTTTTAAAATGGAAACTAGTTCCCTTGTTTTAAGATGTTGAGCCCAGATCTGTGTGAGGTAATTCTGATTTCTTTCTCTTCAGGCTAAAAAAAAACGAAGAGTTACTTGGTGCCTTGGCAAAATTAACAAAATGAAGGACTCAAACTATGTAAATGAATTCAATATGCCAGTGAATGTAACAACAAAAACACATAAGGCTGCTGTAACTTTAGGAGAAATTGATGAATGTGAGTACTTTTTCAATTACTTTTAATTATAAAAACATCCCTATAAAGAGAGACTTTATTTATAACTCAATTAATGTGATAAACACATTTAAATAAAATGTATGTATTTTAGGTGTAATTACAATGGAGATAATGATAAAAATAAGTAATTTTAAGAAAGTGAAAGTTCATGACTTTCTCTATTTCTAGATTTCTTAAGAATAATGCATTATAGTTGAAACACATGTTTTTATTCTAATCATTATCCAGTTAAATTAGTATCCATATAACAAACATCAGCCTTAAACTCTGCTAACCTTGAAAGGATGGCGTTTACACAGGAATCCGTTTCAAAATTATGTCTCCAACATAGTTATAAATATTTTTGGGGGCATTTTTAAATCTACTTAAAGTAATCAAATCTCAAATTTAGAATTTGTCCTTTTTACCTATATTGTATTAAGGACCCCTGTATGTTATCACTCATTCTAACCAGTAATCTTAATTGACATAATAATTTAAATGATCACATTTATTGTTAATGTATTCTTGGCTATGATCATACTGTGAGCACATATTAGCTAATTTGAGTTTATTAGCTCTGATCAGATTTTTTTTTTATCTTTGAGTTTTAAGAAACTTAATAACAAGTTTATGGATAAATTTCTTTTCCCTCTAATTATAGCTGTCTGTTCAGAGTCTGATATTTTCAGTAACACTCTTGATACATTAACTGAGATAGAGTGGAATCCAGCAACAAAGCTACTAAGTCAGGTAACTTAAATGTATTTTACAGAGTATTATCCTTTTACTCTTTTTTAAATTCATTTGTTATCGGGGTTTATTGTTGTTGTTGTAACACATTTCTAGCTCTGACTTAATTTCAGTAACAGTTTTGCTTCTAATTAAGGCCACTAGAGTTTTAAAGGTCAATAAATAATCCCTCAGTTTCATTTCCTAGATTCAGAGCTACCTGAGAAATAATATAGTAGTCAGACCGGTGGAGAGTTAAATTATCAGCTTTATTACTAAGGAGCTTAAGGATCTGTATCCCATTATGAGCGCTACCTCCTACTTCTGACTCAACTTTTCTAGTCAGACACAGACAGAGCATTTGTTTATGATTTTTTTTTAAATTTTTAACCCTTTCAAAATAGTCGTCTTCTATTCTAAGTTAGCTAATTTACCAAAATGCAGATCCTTTATCTTACTCTGGATCAAGCTAGACCATTAAAAAGTTATTGAAGAAGAAAATGGCCTAAACCAACAAACGATTCAAGGTTAAATTAATTATTTGGTTAATCCAAATTTTGTTAAGGAAACAAACAATATATGATTGGAATTCTCTCTGACTTGAAAATTTGGTTTTGTTTGCAATAGGAAAACTTAGAAAGTGAATTGAGTTCACTTCGTGCAAACTATGATAATCTGGTGTTAGACTATGAACAACTAAGAAGAGAAAATGAAGAAATGGAATTGAAATTAAAAGAAAAGAATGATTTGGATGAATTTGAGGCTCTAGAAAGAAAAGCAGAGAAAGATCACGAGGTAAAGGATGTAGAAATATGAAACTAAACTAAAACCACACATTTAAATGAAGTATCATTCTCTTAAGGGTATTTCTAAGGTTGAGATATTGGGGATCCAACCATTTTCCATATGTATACACAATTTAGAGAATTTGAGAAATAATTTATTTCTATTTTAAAAGAGTTGAATCATATTTGTTTCACTTGTGCTTATGCACAAGAAGAAGAAATTAAGAACATCTTTAGGAAGGTTTGGTGAATGTGCCTATTGATGGATTTGTCTTGAAGAAGTTATTTCCTTATAATTTGTGTATTAAAATATTTAATTTATTAACATATCAGAAGTCCTGCCTAGAACGTAGCCATTTCCTACTGAGACCGACATGAATTTTAATATGTTGCTGAATGTTTTATATATGGATACTACCTATTAATGGATTTTGTTTTCTTTAGAAAATATTTTCCTAAATAGCTAGAACATTAGAATAGCTAGGGAAGCTAATTTTGCACATTTCTTTTTCCATATAAGAAAGTTACTGTGAAAATTAGTATAATACTAAATAATTTTAATGGAATTTTTAGAAATGAAATGGATCACTTAAATTTTTCAAGTGTGTAGTATTAGGCTACATTTTAAGAGAATGTAATCCATAAACCATCAGACTTTGGGGACTTGGTAACTGTCCAGAAGAATTCAAGCAATTTCTTAGTGTGGAGAGTCTTTAACCTAGAGTTCATAGACCCTATGAAATTATTCTATAGAATTTTGGAGTGCATATTCAGTTTTGTGGAGTAAGAATCCATAGCTGTTATCAGACTTGTGATGTGATCCACGAATCCCCTCAAAAATAAGAGCTGATGTTTTGATGTAGGTAAAACATGAGTTAATTTGCAGCTACTTATTTCTGTATGGAGAGCCCAAAGGGACACAGTTCCTTTTCCTCAGTATCAAAGTTTCTCACCTACTTTTCTTTTTTAAAAAGAAAAAAAAATTCTGTGCCAAAACTATTATTTCTGTTCTACCTACAAATTACATTTACTCCTACATTTCATAGGTATTATATCCTGAGAGGAAAAAGTCTATAACTTCTCTACAGACTTTCGTTTAATTTGTTTTAAAATTTGTGAATTCACAGAATGTAAAACTTCATGAAAAGAACAGTAGACTTCATAAACGGTTTTATTGAGAGGGGATGCTCTAGTGTTGTGGTTAAGAGCACGGTCTCTGGAGCAAACTACCTGGAATGAAGCCCTAGTTCTGCTGTTTATTAGCTCACCACAGATTTGAGCCTGTCACGAATTATTGGCAAGCCTTTGAGCAAGTCATCACATCTCTCAGGGCTTACGTTTTTGTGTATCTTCCTCTTTGAAGTTAGATCGGGAGCTTGCCAAGTCCCCTTCTAACTCCAAAATCTCACCTAATTTTTTTGTATATATCTTATAAAAAATACGGTATAAAATTACCTTTGGGCATATGTGTAGCAGTAATTTCTCTAATTTTTCTGACATCACTTATACATTCAATTAATTATTAAAATCAAAGCTCACTGAATTGACTCACATGAAGAGATTACAAAATAACACAGAATATATACCTTGAATCTCACATCTCGATTTTTTTTTTTCTTTTTACAGTTAAGGGGGAAAATAATCCTATTCTCTTTACTTTTACTTGGACACACATTGAAATTCTAGGTTCTGTGAGGTAACCTAAAAGTTTAAGTAATATAAACTTACTCTGTTCAAAGACAGTTTTACAATATGTATTTCATGTTAAACTACAAATACAAGTGTAGGTGTATGTAACAAAATATGTTCTGAAACCTACATTTTGGGGAAAAGTTTAACCAAAACGGAGTAAAGGTCATATTACGGCCTTAGAACATGTGGCCATTGCCCTAGTTTCCTAAGGGTTTTGTCAAAAATCACTAAAGCTGTGGATAATTTTCAAGTGGGGATACAGTAATATAAGATGTTTAAATAGTAATTTTAGAGAAAGGAATAAACAAGGTCAAGTATTATCACGATCAGGGAACAAGAGAAATTTCATCTCTCTACCTATTTTAACTTGATTTAATTTTATAATTTTCACAACTTGGAGATGTTTAAGAAGTTAATTATTTCATTTCACCTGCTGAAAATTACAGTTGAAATATGCAATATTTTCTTTGTAACAGTGGATTAACCCTATCATATCGTGTACTTTCTCTATGCTCTGCATCTTAAACATCATTGGGAGAGTGTACTCAGCTCTTTTCAAAAGTGACTTAATCTTTTTCTGTGTGAACCAGTACTTAAAATGAAGAGTGATTGCAAATGAGAAGTGGGGGAACTTTCCTTTCTAGATGTTTTCAAAGATTAAGGTTGATTATTTAGTTCTTCATTTCTGACAAATGTGGTTTTCTTGCACAAAAGTTAGAAACAGAAGAAAAGGTAAAAGATAGAGCCAATTTAAATTATAATCAATACAGATGTCTAAAACTTTGCAGAACAATGGTAACCACTCATCACATATGGCAATTGAGCACTTGGAATGGGGCCGGTCTCAAGTGACTTAAGTATGAAAAAAAGAATATACAATATTACATTAATTTTTTAATACTGATGAAGATATAATATTTTGCATATATTAGGTTAGATAAATTATATTAAAGTTAATTCTGCCTGCTTCTTTTTACTTTTTTTCAAGGTGGCTCTTAGAAAAATTTTAATTATAAATTTGGCTCACATTATATTTCTGTTGACTCATGCCGACCTAAATACGAATGTCAAACCAGCACTAGTCTAAAATCTAAAACTAGTCAGGACTGAATTAGACATCCAGAAAATATTATTTAAACAAGGTGCTATTTTTGTAAGTCCCTTACATTTGGCTAGAATTTCCTTTTACTCTTTAAGGACTCATCTGATAATGATTAAATAATTCTCAGGGTAATTATGTTTATCTTTGTTAAGCTGTAGTTTACTTCTTTTGAACACAGAAGTTTCTGGTACTCAAATATTTAATGCTACAGATATTTTGATAAAAAGGAAACTTTAATAGAAGTACTTGTATCTTTAAGTATTCTTTATACTTTTAGACAGTTGAACAATATAAAGCAATAACATCATCTTTCCAGTATTTCCTGTAGAATAAACCAGCAAGGTAATAGTTGATAATGCCATACATATCTCTTTAGCTTTGGTGAAGAAAATATTACTATTTTCTTATAATAATATTAGAAAGGTACCACATAAAACTGTCATAATCCAAACCTAAATTCCAAGTCACAACTCATTAAAAAGTATGCCAGTATAAAGCTAGGTGGATAATTTATGGGAAGAGAAAAAAATCTTATAGAATAAACAAAAATCTTATAGAATAAACAAAAATCTATTTAAAGTATGTTTTTTATAAAGGTTTGATTACCACTCTATCTTATACAGTGGTGGGTACTAATTTGCTTTTGACCTTATTGTAGCTTTATTAACATGACATAACTGTTTTGGGGGTCATGCTTAGGCTTTTTTCTTATTTGCTTGTTTTGTGGGGTTTGGGGATTTTTTTTGTTTGGTTGGTTGAGTTTGGGTTTTAGTTATTTATTTATTTTTAAATAATGAGGTGCTTCATTGCAGTAGCTTGAACGGTTGATCTCTGGTAGTTGAACTAGACTGATCTCCCAGTCTTTCTTATTGTGTTGGGTGATTCTAAAGCGGTGAATGAATGCTATCTTTTTTTTTTTTTTTTTTTGCTTTATTAACTATTGGTTTGCTCTGTTGCCTGTTCACATGCTCTTACAGATGCAACTAATTCATGAAATTTCCAACTTAAAGAATTTAGTTAAGCATGCAGAAGTGTATAATCAAGATCTTGAGGTGAGCATTTATGTTGGTATTTCTATTGATAAGGAACAAAAACTATAAAACATATATCATATGTAATTGAGCATATTTCAGAAAATAGAAGGAATTATATTCTTTAAATATCAAAGTTTTGAATTTTACTCTCAATTTAAACTATTAAATATAATTTCTTTTTAATTCCTTAGAATTAAAACCCAATTAAATTGTTTCATTCTCCTTTAATTGTTTTAGGATGTACTAAGTTCAAAAGTAGAGCTGCTTAGAGAAAAGGAAGACCAGATTAAGAAGCTACAGAAATACATAGACTCTCAGAAGTCAGAAAGTATGGAAATGGACTTGCCATACTCATCGGTAAAAATCAGGTTTATTTTGTTATGTCATCATTTTGGCATTTGTAGTATACTGTCATCGTCATCATCGCAAATGTTTATATTGAGCCTACTGTGTGCCAGGCATTGTTCTAATTGTTCTAAATATAGTATTTTATTTAATCCTGTCAGTAACCCTATGAGAGAGGCACTATTAGTATCATTGCCATTTTATGGATAAAGAATCATAGAGAGTTAAGGATATTATCCTTTGATTGAATGTAAGTAAGTTAGAGATGAGCTTCCATTAAAAATCAGTAATTCAAAAAATTTTAATGTTTTGCAATTGTTTTATACAAGTGCAGAAGTGTATAGTCAATATCTTCAGGTAAGCACTTACCGTTGATTAGTAACTAGAACTGTAAAACATGTAATTGAGCATGATTTCATAAATTTCATTAATTTCATTAATAGATATTAATGCATTCTCATTATAATTATGTAACTGTTTTAACAGTTTGATATTTTTCAGAGCTATAGCTGTAGGTGATTTTAGTTGGTATAAGATCATGGCATTAAATAGTATTGAATCTCATGGTGAAATTAACTTTTTTTTCCTATTTGCTTTCAATCCACCTGATTACTTCAGAAACTATCAGTTGGATTCTAGTTTTTAACTTTTTTAAAAAGGCAACAGTTACTAGCTGGAAAGTTTAGAATACTAGTTTCTATTTTTCTTCTTTTGTTTTCATTTGAATTTTTCAGAGTACTTTTTCTTACCTTCTATTAGTACTCTTTTGCTACCTTCTATTAATGACAAGTGATTCTTTTTAAAAGTGTTCTCATTGTTCTGAGGCCCTGGGAAGAAAGCACTTTCATATCATCCTGGAGTATCTGTTGATAGAATGGCAAATAGAATTGCCCATTTTTTTTAATTGTTGTTTATTTCTTTCTCTTTATTCATCCAATTTATTTATTCATTCATGCAGGCATGTTTGCATTAATATTTTGCCAAGTACATATGGTTGAATTCATGTAAGTGCAAGTCATGTTGAAATGCCACTTCTTTCTAAAAATGAGACTGTGGTTTTTTTTTTTTTTTTTTTTTTCGTTACACGGGCCTTTCTCTGTTGTGGCCTCTCCCGTTGCTCCGGACGCGCAGGCCCAGCAGCCATGGCTCACGGGCCCAGCCACTCCACAGCATGTGGCATCCTCCCGGACCGGGGCACAAACCCGCGTCCCCTGCATCGGCAGGCGGACTCTCAACCACTGCGCCACCAGGGAAGCCCGACTGTGGATTTTTTTTCATGTATTTATCAGTCATTTGCATTTTCTCCTCTGTGAGTTGCCTGTTCATATCTTTTCTCTATTTTTCTATTGGATTATTTATCTTTTTCTTTTCTATTTGTGATTTAACATCCTTAATTTTAACTATTAGCTATTCATCTGTCATATTTTGCAGAGAGTAACTTAAAATAAAAATACATATCAAACTTTAAGAGGCTAGCTAAGCAACAATTGTGTTAACCTTTTTAAACAATAACAGAATTATAGTACTTCTATACAATGCTTTTATCCTTTTGAAAAATATAGCCAGAATTTTTTAAATTTTTTTTTTTTGGTCACTCTGTGCCACTTGCAGGATCTGAGTTCCCTGACCAGGGATCGAACGCAGGCCCCAGCGGTGAAAGCACCGAGTCCTAACCACTAGAATGCAGGGAATTCCCTAAAATATTTTTACTATTTGAAATGTTAATTTTTTAATCTATTCCAAAAATACATTTGGCAATTCGCATATTTTAACCATTTTTGATTTGTTAGGAATAACATACATGTACATGTTAAGTCTTTTCCAACTCTAACAAAGTTAGATTTCACAAAATCCTTTTTGTCACGTGTATAGGAAAACACTGAAGACTTAAAACAAATGAAACAGACTCTGCTTGATGCTGAAACTGTAGCTCTTGATGCCAAGAGAGAATCAGCCTTTCTCAGAAGTGAAAATCTAAAGGTGAAAGAAAAAATGGTAAGTTATTTTTGTAATATTTGTAAAAACAGTTGCAATGATCAGTACATTTCTGTGAATCTGCAGCGTTTCTCTCAATAGGAAGAACTTGCAAGTACATGCAAGCAAATGGAAAATGATATTGAGTTATATCAAAGCCAGTTGGAGGCGAAAAAGAAAATGCAAGTTGATCTGGAGAAAGAATTACAATCTTCTTTTAATGAAATAACAAAACTCACCTCCCTTATAGATGGCAAAGTTCCAAAAGGTATTTCATCATTTCAGACTTATCTCTTTGCAAATCTGACTTTATACAGAAATGTACCTAAAAGATTTTGCAACTATATTGCAGTAATTAAAAATCCATTATTCTCTGGTGTTTTTAATAGCTTAATGTGAAGTTTTAATGTCATTTGGTATCTGTATTTATAAATGTTTCCTTGGACCTCAAACCATAAGGGTTTAAAAGTTATTTTTCAAATAAATTGAACCCAATCTTGGACAAGGTGATTTAACAATTGGATGAGTTGTTTACCAACACTGGCTCTTTCTTTAATAAATTTTATATAATCTGGTTAAATAATCTAACTATGTATGTAATTTAGATTTACCCAACTACAAGCTGTTTTATTTAACTTACTAAAAATTTCCTAGATTTACTGTCTAATATGGAATTGGAAAGGAAAATTACCCATCTCCAGAAAGCACTGAATAAGGAAGTCGAAGAAAATGAAGCTTTGCACAAAGAAGTTAATTTGCTCTCAGAATTGAAATCTTTACCTTCAGAAGTAGAAATGCTAAGGAAGGAGGTAAACACTTTTTTAAGCCAACAACTCTTACCTTAAAATAAAAACCTTTGCAATAGTGCCTTAAATATTTTGCCATATTTTATTTTAAAGTACCAGCCAAGAGACTGTAAATGCCTGACTCAATTTGCTAGCAATAGAAATATAAGTCAAATTCTAAGAAAAACCATGAAATGCCTGCTACACCAGAAAGTTAGAAAACACTTTAAAATGATAGGTGAGGAATTAAAGGCACATGCTGATTGTGTTTCTACTGTCCTTCTCCATGCAATCCTTACTAGAACCAGAGATTAGAAATCAAAACTTGGAAGGTAAAGTTAAACAGGATAATATATTGTTAAAGAGATGTCGCAATAAAAATATTGCCTTTCCTCAGTCAAACCTTTGCTTAATTTCAATGTCTTGAAATTGAGGTCAGGCAGAGAAAGTTTTTTCCTGAAAATTGCTTAAGTAGATCATATATTGCTAACATAGCTAAGTTTGCTTTCTTTTCCATAGATACATGATAAATCTGAAGAGCTCTGTATAATAACATCGGAAAAAGATAAATTGTTTTCTGAAGTAGCTCATAAGGAAAGTAGAATTCAAGATTTACTTGAAGAAATTGGGAAAACTAAAAATGACCTAGCAACTTCCCAGTTGAATTATGAAAGCACTGATCAAGAATTCCAAGATGTTAAAAATCATCATATTGAATTTGAGCAAAAGTATAAGATGGTCCTTGAAGAGAATGCAAAATTGAAACAGGAAATAGGAAATCTCTCTAAAGAAGCTCAAGAACTTGGTTTAAATTTGGATGCTTTGAAGACAGAGGTTGGTACAAGACACCCTCTAGGGAAATGATCTTTAGTCTTAATGGGGTTTGGCTTCCATGTGTATGTCGCAGAATACTCTGCTTTTCACATTTACTTTTTCTTATCTTAAAGCTCTCTCACAAAACCCAAGAACTTCAGCAGAAAACAACTGAGAATCAAAAAAGGTTAAAAGAAGTGGAAGAGCTGAAGCAACAATTAGAAAGTAGAGATTCTAGGCTGCACACTGTAGAAAAGGAGAAAACACTGCTTACTGAGAAACTTCAACAAACCTTAGTAGAAGTAAAAACCTTAACCCAAGAAAAGGATGATCAAAAACAACTCCAAGAGAGCCTGCAAATTGAGAGGGACCAACTCAAAACTGACATTCAGGATACTATAAACATGGTAAGGTTTTGACTGATTAAACTTTGAAATCTCAGAGCCTCTTTAAAAACATTACAGGAGCCATCATTTATTATTTATGATCAAGCAATAGCTATAAAATTATTTTCATTGTTTCACATTCTAATGGAAATTATTTTCTATTTCTCTGACAAAGAATATAGACACCCAGGCACAACTACGAAATGCTCTTGAGTCTTTGAGACAACACCAAGAAACGATTAACACACTAAAAATGAAAATTTCTGAGGAAACTTCCAAGAATTTGCATATAGAGGACAACTTAGGAGAAACTGAGGATGAATTTCAGGAGAAGGTAAGGGGTGTTTCTGTTCAAAGTTTTTATATGCTTGTATATGAGCTTTCTCCTTAACCTCAAACACTTAAGTGCAGAACAGTAATCTCAATCTTACTTATTATTCACAGTGGTAATAGCTCAGAATAATTTACACGCGTAAGTCTCATGTCTTTGAAATAACTGCAAATATAACTGCTTACAATCAATTTGAAAAGGAAAAGACAAAAAAACACTAGTTCGGACTTTGAGCTGATACTTTTCTAAGGCCTATTGTAATTTACACATCTTTAAAAGCCCCTCTGAATCCTAAGAATGTAAGAAAGATTCAGTGCTTATTATTAATTATGGCTAAAATATTTGTTTTATGTTGGATTTTGTATACTGTATTTGTTTAGAGTTTGCTATAGAATCAATGTATGTATCGTATTTGTGTCTATTTTTAGGGTTTGGACCATAATTTTACTATTAGGTGCTTAAATCTTGCCTTAATAATTCATTCTAGGTAAAATGGTTCATTTTGTCCTGAGACCTTAGGAGAAAAACTACTTAACTAGTTATTCAATTATATATAAGAAAAACTAGGATGCTAATGGTGACTTTTTAAAGGGAGGTGTATTAGTCTGCTAAGGCTGCCATAACAAAATATCACAGACTGCTTGTAAGCTATATGTTTATCTTCTTTGCAGAAATGTCTGTTCAAGTTTTTCCCATTTTTAAATTGGTTTATTGTTGTTGTTGAGTTGTAAGAGTTCTGTGTATTTTTCTGGTTGTTAACCCTTTATCAGTTATACGATTTGCCAGTATTTCCTCCCATTTCATAGGTTGCCTTTTCATTCTGCTGATTTTGTCCTTTTTTGCACAGAAGCTTTAAATTTTGATATAGTCTAATTAGCTTCTTTTTTCCCCCTTTACCCAGGCACACAATATTCCTGCCTTGGAAAATGAGCTTTCTCTTCTCTCTCCCTATTATTGAGTCCTTCTCTCCTAGAAAAGCATTTTCACTTCCACTATTATCTTGTGTTCTCAGCTTATCTATAATTTGGATCAACCATGGGCCAAAGGTTCTTGACCTTGATTTGAAATTTATAACTTCTACTTTCACAGGGGGAAGGTTTTTTGAACAGTTTTTTTTTAGAATAAGATACAACAATGTATAGCTGCTTTTAAACAAATGAAAAATGCGATCATAGGGCCCCATGAGAAGGAAGCAGTAGAGGAGAAGTGAGGGAAAGGAAGAGTTATACTCACTGGGACCAACTGGCTCCTGTAGTATTATGTTCATGCTAGAAGTGTCCATGGTGATAAAAGAGTCTGATGGGATTCTCTGGGGCCATTCTGTTCATTAGAGATCTTGAAACCTGGGCTGGAAGTCTGAGATCACCTTGTTCTTGTGATAACCTTGCTCATGCTGGAATCACCCATGTAGATAAAAGAGTGGGTCTGGGAATTTCCTGGGGCCCTCTGTTCATCTGGGTACCACAGAACTCCATTAAGTAGGTCTATCAGGAATCCCTTGGAGTACCCGTTTTCAGTCCTGCTTGATGTGTCTCTTTGGAAATGCAATTTCTCTAGTGTGTCTCAACAGAAATTAGATTTTACTCATAACCATGGTAGCTGAAATACTTCCTAGGCTGAGTTCAGTTTTGAAATGTACCTTGGGCATCATTATAGAATACTTCCTCTCCATCTGCTTTGTCTTTGTGTATATTCCTTTGTTTAGGAGTAAAGATGCAGGCTTCTGAATTATAATATCTGACAAACTGCTCCCAAAGCCTATATGTTCCCCACCTCGTGTATTGGGTTGGCCAAAAAGTTCGTTTGATTTTAAGTAAAAATAAAAGACACATTTTTCATTTTCACCAAGAAATGTATTGAACAATGTATTCATTGACCAAACGAACTTTTTGGCCAACCCAGTAGTTAGCTCTGTGTGCACCATTGTCAGAAGCTCATGAATATTGCCAACACTAAGAGGTTAACTAAACAAAATATGGTTTGTCCATATCCACTTCAGAGAATAGAGCAACTACTAAAAATACTAATTTGAAGATTACATAGCAGTATGGGAAACTGCATATGATCTAAGTGAAAAAGATAAAGATGTTAAAAAAAAAAAAAAGAAAAGCTAAATTGAATCCTATATATGTAAATTAATTATGATGGCTATGTTTTAAAAAAAGTTAATGGAAAAAACTGGAATGAAATATTTTAGAACTCTAATAGTGGTTGTGTTGGTGACACTGGATGACATTTTTTTCTCTTTATTTTTCAAATTTTTTTCTAATGTTACTTATAGATTACTATAAAAACTTTTTAAAACATATGTGGCCAGTATGGAACTGAATGTATTTATTGGGCTACTATAAGGTTATATAGTGACACTCTAATTTCATGCCAACAATTGTAATGTCAGTTTTTATCTCCTTTTACCAAGGAGTTCACATTTTAAGTTACCTTTGGTTAAGCCTTATTTATGGATAAATGAATTTATATAACATGCTTTTCTTAAGCAGTAAATGAAAATTGTATATTAAGAAAAGATGAATTATGCTATTATAATGTGAGATATATTTCTACCAAAATTATTTTGCCCTCTACATGTAATAAAGCTCCAGCTTTGGTGAGTATGACTACCTCTGAAAATAAAGATTAATTGGGAATAGGGGCTAGGGAATGATTTCCAGCTTTTAAGAAAAAAAATAAAGTGATAGAGTTCAAGGCGGCTTACTTTTTCATAAAGTCAGGTTAACCCATCATACGTGAAGATAATTGTTAATTATCTATAGCTGTCCAGGTGGTTCTTATCAGTGGACAGGCACAAGAGCACACACTCTGGAGCCAGACTATTGGATTCAAAATCTGGTTATTCTTCCCTGGGTGACCTGGGGCAAGTGACCTATCCTCCCTGGTATTGTTTCCTCATCCGTCAAATGGAGATAATACTAGTACCTACCTCATATGGTTATAGTGATGATTAAACGTGTCAATATATCAAAAGAGTGCCTAGTACATAATAAGTAATATATGTTGGCTATTTTTATTATTATTAAAATTATTATTAACTAAGAAATTCTTTAATGTATTTATATTTTAGATGGTTGGCATAGATAAAAAACAAAATTTGGAAGCCAGAAAAACCCAAGCACTGATTGCAGATGTTGAGGATAATGAGCTAATTGAGCAACAGAGAAAGATATCTTCTTTAATACAGGAGAAAAATGAACTGCAACAAATGTTAGAGAGTATTACAGCAGAAAAGGAACAACTGAAGACTGACCTAAGGGAAAGCATTGAAATGGTAGGATTTAGCACTGTATAATTAGCAATACAGTTTTGTCTTTGTACATTTTAGATTTTTCCAACTTTATTGAGGTATAATTTACATGCAATAAATGTATCTGATGCAAGAGCATAGTCTGATGACTTTTGACAAATGTCTCTACTTGTGTACCTTCCACCTGAGTCAAGATATGGAATATTTCCATCACCCCAAAAAGTTCCCTTGAGTTCTGATCTATTTGATCCTAATCTTACTCTCTGCCCCATATAGTCACTGTCCTTTTTTTTTTTTACCTTAATCACTTAATCACATTGTTTTCACTTGCCTTTCCCTTCTAGAATGTCATACAAATAGAATCACACAGCATAGACTCTTTTGTGTCTTCTTTCTTCTCTCCTGCTTATCGCTGGGTAGTGTTCCATCATATGAACAGGCCACAATTTGTTTAGACTTTATCCTATTGGTAGAAATTTAAGTTATCTCCACTATTTGGCTATTTTGAATAAAGATGCTATAAACATTCATATACAGATCTTTCTGTGAACATATTTTTTTTTTTTATTTCTCTAGGGTAACTATCTAAATGGAATAGCTGGCTCATAGGTAGATGTATATTTAACTTGATGAAAATTTCCTAGACTGATTTCCAAAGTAGTTTGTACCATTTTACATTCCCATCAGCAAATTAAGAGAATACTGAGGGCTCCACATCCTCACCAACACTTCATAGTATCAGTGTTTTTAATTTTGGCCATTCTATTGGGTGTGTACCTTATTGTTTTCACTTGCCTTTCCCTAATGACTAAAGATATTGAGCATCTGTTCATGCTTATTAGCATGAAATGGCTTATTGGCCATTGTGTATCTTTCTATAAATTATCTGTTGTCTCAGTGATGTGTTATAGATTTCAGTGCACAGGTCTTTTCCATATTTTGTTAAAGTTGTTCCTAAATGTTTCTCTTCTATTTACGCTGTTGTAATTTTTTTATTTCACTTTTAGTTATTTGTTGTTAATGTTTGCCAATATTTTCAAACCTACTTTATTTTTTGTTTCTAAATTTAGGGACAATATAATGTGTCTAGATTGAAATTAATATTTTGAGAAGTTTGCTATGGATCACAGTAGAACCTGACCTTTTGTGCAGTTTTCCATGTTCCTTGGGATTGTCTGTTTGGTTAAAATTGCTGAATGTAAATAAGAATACAGACAAAAGTCATATTTGTTTCTCAGTCTCTGGCTTGTGATGTTTTTGTGATATTGATACTTGAGAAAGTCACTGTTTAAGCTTAGTAACTAGGATTAACCCACTTTATGCTAGCAAAGGATGCTGCCATTTTGAGCTTGCTATTAAGCAATGTATAAAACCAAAGTCATGGGCTTCCCTAGTGGTGCAGTGGTTGAGAGTCCTCCTGCCGATGCAGGGGACACGGGTTCATGCCCCGGTCTGGGAAGATCCCACATGCCGCGGAGCGGCTGGGCCCGTGAGCCATGGCCGCTGAGCCTGCGCCTCTGGAGCCTATGCTCCGCAACAGGAGAGACCACAACAGTGAGAGGCCCGCGTACCGCAAAAAAAAAAAAAAACAAAGTCATTCCAACATATGAAAAGCCCATAACCATATATACACACATATATATATATATGTCTCATATATCATCTGTTGTCAACAAAAGCTTAGAAAGTCTCTTTTGGCTTAGGGGTAGAAAATGAGCAAGCCTCTCATGACAGAATACAAAATCCAGTTCTAATTCTCATGATAAGAATGTAAGATGAGCAATAAACAGTATTAAAAAAGCAGATTCTTGACCTTTATATGATTAAGTTAAGACTCTTTTTTTAATTAGTCTTTTCCAACGTAGTTTGCCATGATTTCTTCTTCATTTTCAGGCTAAGGCAAATGCTGATTTTTACCTGATTTCATAAATGTAAGCTAGTATTTTAATCTCAGCTTTTTTTTAAATTCTAGACCATTGAAAACCAGGAAGAATTAAGAATTCTTGGAAATGAACTTAAAAAGCAACAAGAGATAGTTGCACAAGAAAAGAGCCATACCATAAAGAAAGAAGAAGAGCTTTCTAGGACCTGTGAAAAACTGGCAGAAGTTGAAGAAAAGCTGAAGGAAAAGGTGATTTTTTAAGTTATATTCCTGGTCATTTTTTCTGACTAAACTTTTTTTTTTTTTTTTTGTAATAAATTTGGTTCCAGCAGACCTAAATTCCAGAAATAATACATACCTTGCCAATGAACAGATCTTAGTGCTAATATTTTGGACAATTTCAACTCCTACTGAGATGTTAACTAACATCCTTTGTGAGGATTATATTTTTTTAGTCTTTAAATGAGAGAGGGGGCCTTCATTCATCTAAACGAATCATTTGATATATTCATTCATCAAGTACTATACATTCATACAGTACCACCATGGGCCAGGCACTGTTCTGGGCTCTTGAGATACATTAGTCAACAAAACAAAGATTATGCCCTTATAGAGATATATTAGTTATTCTCTAAAATGTAAAATTTATCTCTACAGTTGGCCCTCCATATCTGCACATTCTGCATCCATGGATTCAACCAACCACTGATCAAAAATATTCAGGGGGAAAAAATTCCAGAAAATTCCAAAATGTTTAACGTGAATTTTGCCACACACAGGCAACTATTTACATAGTATTTACAACTATTTACGTAGCATTTATATTGTATTCAGTATTATAAGTAATCTAGAGATGAGTTAAAGTATACTGGAGGGTGTGCTTAGGTTATATGCAAATACTATGTCATTTTATATAAGGGACTTGAACCACCAATTCAATTGGTGGAACCACATCCACCAATTCTGGTATCCACAGGGATTCATGGATACCAGGGGATGACTGTATTACCATCTCTTAGATATTTACAATAAGGTGCTATTGTAAAATTTATAGAAGAGCTAAGACCCTTGTAACAATTGTACTCCCCAAGTAATTCTAAAATGCACCCACCAAGATCTTTCTGTATATTCTAGGAGTAGTGCCACATGCATTATAGATAATATATTGTGATTTCCATTGTGCTTCTGTATTTTTTTTTCCTAATGTGGGTTCTCTTAATTCTTATCCTTTTTACTATAACTTAACTGAATATATTAAAACCTTACATCTATTTCATATTCCTCCTAAATAAGTGAAATCAGTAAATTTATGTAAAAGTTAATGCCTCATTGTTTGTTTGGGCCACCCCATATGGACCTTATTGGGAATGAAAGTAAATTATTCAAGTTTTTAGGAGAAGTGGAATTATAGTTACTTGGCAGTTATATCTGCATATTTAGTCTCTTTTTAAATTTTTCTCATTTTCACTTTACTTCTTTGATTAACCTAGTGACACTCTGTTAGTTTCCTAGGGCTTCTGTATCAAATTACCATAAACTTGATGGCTTTAAACAACAGAAATTTATTTTTTCACAATTCTGGCTCTTAGAAGTTCAAAATCAAGATGCTGGTGACCAAGCTCCCTCTGAAGGCTCTAAGGAAGAATCCTTTCTTGCCTCTTCCTGTCCTTGACTCCCAGCTGTCCGTGGTACCCTTGGCTTGTAGCCGCATCTCTCCAATCTCTGCCTCCATCTACCTATGACCTTCTCTGTGTCTCTGTGTATCATTTTCTGTCTCTTATAAGGACCCTCTCATTGGATTTAGGGCCCACCTTAACCCAGGAATATTTCTTCTCAGTCCTTAAGTAATTACATCTGCAAAAACCCTGTTTTCAAAGAAGATCACATTCTCAGAGTATGGACAGACTTGAATTTGGGGTGGGACCCTATTTGACCCACTGTAAGCACTATCTAAAAGGTTACTTTACTTTTAGTGTTACTTGTCTGTTTATACTGGAGTAGTAGGCAGGGCTATGATAATGATTATTTCAGTTTGGCAAAGTACATTTTACTTAAGAATTTTAGGAGGATATAGGCAAAATGGTAATTATAAAAACTATATTTCTTAAGAGCCAACAACTCCAAGAAAAACAGCAACAACTTCTTAGTGTACAAGAAGAGATGACCGAGGTTCAGAAAAAGATGAATGAGATGGAAAATTTAAAGAATGAACTAAAGAACCAAGAATTAACATTGGAACATATAAAAATTGAGAGGCTAGAGTTGGTTCAGAAACTTCATGAAAATTCTGAGGAAATGAAATTCATAACCAAAGAAAGAAATGATCTAAAGGAATTACAGGAGTCATTTGAAATAGAAAGAAATAAGCTTAAAGGACACATAAGAGAAATTGAAGCTACAGTAAGTCATACCCTTTTCTTTCATCTATTAAATGTTTCTTTAAAAACTGAGTCAGTTGGAAAGGGGGAGGCAATGTTGGGATGATGTTATTACAATTATTCTTTAAATTTAACTTGCTAATAAAGGGTCTAGAAACAAAAGAAGAACTAAAAGTGGCCCACATGCTTCTAAAAGAGCACCAAGAAACTGTTGAAGAACTAAGAAGGAACATTTGTGAGAAGACAGCTCAAATAATAAATATTCAGAAGAACTTAGAAAAATCCAATACTGAATTGCAAGAAAAGGTTTGTCTTTTCTTCCTTTGCTCCTTGTCCCCTCTTCCTTTCTTTCTCTGAAAGAAAAATAAGCAGTAGGTAGTGACTGAGTTATGGTTCATTCATTTATTGGGTAGTAGTTGTTGAGTGTCTAATGTAGCAGGTACAGTCCTGGATTATAGAAATAAAATGGGAACAAGGTGGACAAAAATCTCTGTGATCATAGAACTTACTTTGTAGTGGAAAGAGTTTTCAATAAATAAGCAATCAAATGAACAGGATAATTTTAGATAATAGCAAATGCTATGAAGAAAATGAAACATTGGGGTAACTGGACCAACCTATGTTAAAAGCCTACTATGTGCCAAGCATTGAGACTGTGGATATGAATAAGACATGGTTCTTTTTCCCCAATATAGGCATATAAAAAAATCTCTCAATTCCAGTATGATAAATGCAGAAATATGCTATGCAAAGCTACGTGGTACCACTAGTGATCATGGAAAGGGGAATCAATCTATACACATAACAAATTTGTGAAGTAGCATTAGAATTCATCTGAGAATGAGGGCCATTCATTTATTGAGATCGAATCTGCTCAATTCTGATTTTTCTCCTGTTGCATTTGGGAACTGGTATAGAAATGAAGCATGCAACTGACCAGATTGATAATTTGTTGGTAAAGTGTACTGTGGATGTAAGCTGGGGATAAAAAACAATTATGACAGACTATTACTAGCAGAAAAGTCATGAATAATAGCTTGAGTAGGAATCAAGAGAAAATGAATAAATAGGAGTTTGTGGTCCATGGTAGGCCACGAAGCTTCAAAATCACTTTCATTGCTACGGAAAGTAGCCTCATCTTTTCCCTTTAAAAAATTATGATAACACTCTCTAGATAGTAACCTTGGTATTTTATGAATATCATAAGGTCCCAGTGCTTCATGAGGAACAGGAGCTACTTGCTAATGTGAAAGAAGTCAGTGATATTCAGGAAACAATGGATGAACCAGAGCTATTGAAAGAACGATCCAAAACCAAGGATTCAAAAACACTGGCAAGTGTAGAAATGGAAAGTCTCAGGTTGACTGAAAAACTTCAAGAAAGTCACGAAGAAATAAAATCTCTCACTAAGGAAAGAGACGATCTTAAAATGACAAAAGAAGCACTTCAGGTTGAATGTGACCAACTGAAAGAAGAAATTAGAGAAACTTTGACTAAAGTAAGTTTCATCCTTTCCTCCCATTTTAATAAGTGTTTAATAAATAACTCTTTGGGAAAAATGACATTTGTAATGTTCCTACCAACTTTCTTTAAATGTCACTTAATTATGAAGTGATTGGAAACAGAACAACTAAAAATTGCTCATAAATACTAAGAAACTATGGAAAATGAGTTGTTTTCTTAAATATTCAAAATGATTTAGAAAAAGCAGTGTTAAATTACAGGAAAGGAAAAAGTCAAAAACACTGTTTTCTTCCCTTGTTTAAACCTATTTCCCCAGCATCCCATAACGCATTACCATCTTCCTCACTGATCCAGTCAGAAATCTGGGAATCATTCCTACTACTATCCCTCCCTCCCCACTCACTCTGTAATACAAGAACAAAACCTTGTTGATTTTAAGGTGTGTACCTGTGTGTGAAATCCTCCCACTCTTTTCTCCATATTGCTGATACCCTAATCCAAGTCACAATTACCTCTCTCTGGCTTTGTGCAATAGCGTCCTACCTGGTCTCCCCATTCATATCATACTTCTCTAATTCATTCCCCTTTCTGGCCCAAGTGATCTTTTCTTCTTAAAACCTTTTAATAACTTCTCATTGCTCTTGAAATACACACCAGCGTGCTTCTTCACGTGACCTTTGAGACCCTAGATCCCAGACCTTGCGGGTTTCTCGCCCTGTTTCATCTCACTCTTCCTCCTGCTTATTGTGCTCCAGCAACTCTAGTCTGTTGCTCTTCTGCATCTCATGGCTTTCAGATGTTCTGGTCTCCCTTCCTATAGTATTTCCATAGTCCTCTTTGCCTAACAAGTGCTCTCATCTTTTAGATCTCCACTGAAGCTTTCCATCCCCTAGGAAGCCCTTCCTAAGCACTCACAATAGGTTAGGTTTGCCACTGGTAGCCTGAAAGAACCCAGCACCTCTGTTTGGTAAGATCTGGTATAATATGTATCTTTCCTTCTAAAGTGCGTAAGTCTCAAAAAGGCAGATCGTGTAAAGTGTCATTTCCCATTTCATCTCCAATCTCTAATAGGATACTGACAACACAATGAGTACTCAATAAATGTGTTAAATATCTGAACAATGGAAGAGTGGGTGAGTGGAAATATTGTTCTGTAAATGAGCTGTTGAATCCCTGACTTAATTGTTTTAGAAAGTATCCTTGTTTCTTTTCCCCTAAAATAAAATAAAGTATCTCTAGGCACCAACTGTATTGTTTTATGATCCTCTTAAGATTCAAGCATCTCAAGAGGAACAGTCCTTCCATATGAAAGAAAAAGACAATGAGACTAAGAAAATAATGAGTGAGATGGAGCAATTGAAGGAGCAATTCAAAGTCAAAGACTCAGCACTACTAAGACTAGAAATGGAAAAGCTTGAGTGGTCTAAGAGACTTCAAGAAAGTCATGACGAAGTGAAATCTATAGCTAAGGAGAGAGATGACCTACAGAGGCTACAAGAAGTTCTTCAATCTGAAAGGAACCAACTCCAAGAAAACATAAGAGAAGTGGCAGCTAAAGTAGGTTTCATCCTTTTTCGTGTGTGTGTGCTTAGTATTCTGTAAGCAAATATCTTGGTAAAAACTAAACCTTTGGGGAAAGGAATTAGTTACAGTGTAATGGTTATAACGTTTTCATAAATTTCTTGCAATTTCCTTTAATAATGAAGCACCTAGAAACCAAAGAGGAACTTGAAGTTGCTCATTGTCGCCTAAGAGAACAGGAGGAAACTATTGGTAAATTGAGAGTGGATCTTTCAGAGAGGGAAACTGAAATATCAAGCATTCAACAGGAATTAGAAACAACAAATGATGAATTACAGAAAAAGGTAAATTGGGAGTAAAGGAACAGTGGGAGAAAACTTAAGGGAGGTAGCTAACTGGATTACAAAGACTACTGTTTACCTCCTAAATTGTTTTAGAAAGCATACTGGATTTTTTTCCTTAAAAAATATACATACACATATATATACATATATAAACACACGTTTTTATGTGTGCGCGCACATAAGTATATTTTTGGCTATTATCTTATTTTATTATTATTTTTAAGACCCAAGAGCTTCATGAGAAACAGAAACAATTGATTACCATAAAAGAAAGCAGTGAAACTCAGGAAAAAATGAGTGAACTGGAACAGTTAAAGGAACATCTCAAAGCCAAAGATTCATCACTACAAAGAATAGAAAGCGAGAGGCTCAAGTTGACTGAGAAACTTCAGGCAAGTCAAGAAGAAATAAAAACCATAATTAAGGAAAGAGATGATCTGGAAAGGGTGCAGGAAGTCCTTCAAAAGGAAAGAGACCAACTCAAAGAAAACATTAAAGAAATTGTAGCTGAAGTAAGTTTCCCTCTTATAATGTTTTTGGATATAAAAGTAGTGTTAAAGTGATGATGATGTTCACTACTAAGTTTGATTAATTTTCCTCCAATCATAAAGGGACAGAAAATCAAAGAGGAACTAAAAGCTACTTACATTCTTCTGAAGGAGTACCAAGAAACCATTAATACAAGGAATAGTTCAGAGAAGACAGATCAAGGAGCAAATATTCAGAGAGACTTAGAAATTTCAGATACTGAATTACAGGCAAAGGTAGGTCTTGTTAAGTTGAAAAATGACATCTGATTATTGTGTTCGTCATATCCCTTATGGAAGAAAATAATACATATGTTAGACTAAAATGTAAAGATGATTACCTTAATTTTAGAGACAGTTCTTTTTCCTAAAATTTTCCGTCTATGTCATAACTTGTTTTATGATTTTCTCAGATTCAAGAACTTCAAGAAGAACATCAACTTCTTAAGATGAAAGATGTCAGTGAGACTCAGGAAAAAATATGTGAAATGGGAAACTTGAAGAAGCAACTTGAGGCCCAAAAGTCAACCCTGGAACATACAGAATTGGAGAACATAAGGTTAACTCAGAGACTCCATGAAAATCTTGAAGAAGTAAGATCTGTTACAAAAGAAAGAGATGACCTTAGGAGTGTGGAGGAGACTCTCAAAGTAGAGATAGACCAGCTCAAGGAAAACCTAAGAGAAACCACAATTAGAGTGAGTTACCATCTTTCCCCCAACTAGTAAATACGACATCGTGTCCTAAAAGAGCCATGGTTGATAGAGTTGGTGAGGTTGTAAAATTGGTCCAATCTTGGGGAAGGCTGGAGGGATGGATATATGATAATATCTTCCAAAGTTTTCAATAAGTGTATGCATTGACCCAAAAAGTCCAGTTATTGCTGTTCATCCCACACACATTAGCACAACTGTGCAGATATTTGTACAAGTTGCAATAACAAAATAAAGCAAACCCCAAAACAGGAAAAATTCTAACTGTCCATTAGTAGAGACTGGTTGAATCAATACAGCACATTCAGACCATGGAATACCAACCCACAGGTAAAGAATAAGACAGAGCTGATTTGGAAGTATCCTGATAGAGAGAAGCGTTACGTTATACAGAGTAGTGTATCTAGAATATATTGACATCTAAAAGTCATTTAGAGGGTGAGAACTGGGAGGCCTAAGGAGGGGGGAATTTTTACTTCTTACCCTGTACCTTTCTACACACGGTTGAATTGTATTATTCTGAACGTACTATTTTTCTTTCTCTAATGATAAAGGACTTGGAAAATCAAGAGGAACTAAGAATTGCCCAAATGAATCTGAAAGAGCACCAAGAAACCATCGATAAACTCAGAGGACTTGTTTCAGAGAAGACAGATGAAATATCAAATATTCAAAAGGCTTTAGAAAACACAAATACTGCCTTAAAAGCACAGGTATTTCTACTAATATCTAAGTAACTGAGAGTTTGAATCAAGTCTTTTGTGTTATGAAACAGGATATCAGTTAGCCTAATATACATAGAGACTTACGTATTCAATTTAGAAACTATTAGCTTTTTCTCTATATCTATCTATATCCTAACTTATTGTATGATTATCTCAAGATCCAAGAACTTCAGGAGAAGGAACGTCAACTTCTTAAGGTAAAAAATGATCTCAGGGAAAATGCATATCAAACAGAGCAGTTGAAGAAGCAATTAGAGGCCCAGAATTCATCCCTGGAAAGCATAGAAACAGAGAAGTTAAGGTTGACTCAGAAACTTCAAGAAAACCTCGAAGAAATAAAATCTGTTACTAAGGAAAGAGATGACCTAAGAAGAATGGAGCGAACCCTCAAAATGGAGCAAGGCCAGCTCAGTGAAATCCTCAGAGAAACAAAAGCTAAAGTAAGTTATGCTCGTTCCTCTTCCCAGCGAGTTAATGTGATGTTTTCCTTACATCAGTGAACCCTTCTTTGAAATGAGTGGTACTTTTGGTGAGAAGTAACAGGATACAGCCTTTTAGGCAGGCAATTTGGTATTATTTTTGAAAATTTTAAATTCTGTAACCAGCATTTTCTTCATGGACTTTACATGTACACTTACTCAATTTTTAAGGTAAAGAAAAATATGTATGTGTGTGTATATTCATAACACACACACACATATACCATAAGGTTGTTCATTATAGCAATTTGTGATAAAAAATAGGAAATAACCTAAATGTCTATCACAAGGAAACTGGGTAGATATAAGCAATATGTCAGGATACGTGCAACCCTTAAAAAAATGAAATAGATTTGAATGTTCTAATTTGGAAGCTCAAAATAACTCTTAGGGGAAAATGCAAGTTGTAGAATAGTATGTGTATAGCATGTTTACCTCTGCAAAATAGGAGTACATTGTGGGGAGGTGAGGACAGGGGAAGGGGAAGCCGATAACTTAGAAAGAAATAAGAAATGTATTATTTTTACTAAGAAAATGTATCACTTTCATTAAAAAGAAAATACTAGTTAACATTAAGCTGTGTCATTGGTTTTTAATTTTTTCTAATAATAAAGGACCTTGGAAAACAAGAGGAACTAAGAATTGCTCACGTGCATCTGAAAGATCACCAGGAAATTATTGATAAACTCAGAAGGATTGTTTGTGAGAAGACAGAAGAAATATCAAATATGCAAATGGATTTAGAAAATTCAAATGCTAAATTACAAGAAAAGGTACTGAGGGGGTCATGGCGCTTATATGTTTGGATACCTGATTTCTTCCTAGAATAAAAAGTAATGCCTAAAATCCCTGAGGGATGTAATATGCTTTAGCCACGTTAGAAAACAGCTTGGTAGCTTTTACTAGCACTGAACCATATACCTGCCTGTGGCCCAGCATTTCCACTCCTTGGCTATGTACCTAAGAGAAGAAAGTGCACACTTCCACGTAAAGACATACAAGAGTGTTCACAGCAACTTCAGTCATAATTGCAAAAAACTGAAAACTACCCAAATGCCTATCAACAGGAGAACGGATAAATACATTGTGATTTATAAGTTTAAAAGCAGGCAAACTGATCTGGGATGAAAAAGGTCAGAATAGTGGTTTGTTCTAGGAAGGGGCACATAGGAACCTTATGGTAAGGTAAGTAAGTGTTCTGTATTAACTCTGAGTTGTATTTTAATCTGAGTTGTAGTTACATAGCTGTATACATATGTCAAGAGTAGTTGAGCCATATACACATAAGATTAGTGTGTAGTTATGTAAATTACACCACAAAAAAAAGTAAATCCTGTATGGAATTACAAAGAATATTAATGAGTGACATAGGAAAACTGTCTTAATCGGCTTAGAAACTATTCTTTATCCTTCCCTAAGAAGCCATCTAATCCTAACGTTACGATTATCTTAAGGTCCAAGAACTTAAAGCAAATGAACATCAACTTTTTAAGTTAAAAGAAGAGGTTAGTGAGACACAGAAAAAAATGTGTGGCCTAGAGCGACTGAAGAAAGAATTCAAGGCCCAAAGTTTAACTCTGGATAAAATAGAAATGGAGAACTTAAATTTGGCTCAGAAACTTCATGAAAACCTTGAAGAAATGAAATCTGTAATTAAAGAAAGAGATAACCTAAGGAGAGTAGAAGAGACTCTGAAACTGGAGAGAGACCTACTCAAGGCAGACCTGCAAGAAGCCATAGCTAGAGTGAGTTGTGCTCTTTCTTCCTGTTTTTACTGTAAGAAGTTTGAAAATAAGTGATACTGTTGGTGAAAATTTGAATGTTATAACCTTTTAGGGAAGCAGTTTGACAATAGCATTTTAAAAATTATCAACATATACATTTGCTACAGCACTTTTGTAGAAATTCATCCTACCAATATATTCACATATCTGGACAGAAATACAGCAGCATTCACTACAACATTGTGATGAACAAAATCAGAAACAATCCAAGTATCTACCAGTAAGGCACTGGCTAAGTGGTGTTCGTCTGTATAGTAGAAAACTAAGCATAAGAATGGGACACTCTTTTTGTGATACTGATTTAGAAAGATGTCCAAGTGGTATGAAATTTGAAAAATAAATGGCAGAGTTCAGCGTGTGACAGGACTGCGATGGGTGAGGCTAGGGACAGGCACTTGTACTTTATGTCCTTCTGTACTGTTCTAATTTGGGGGTGGCATGGAGGTTGTTTTTAACTATGAACATGTGTTTTTTAAGATTTTGTTTAACTAGTTCATTGTTAAGAAAAGGTAATGTGCCTTTATATCTTATTTCTCAATTTCTTCTAATAACAAAGGATCTGGAAACACAAGAGCAACTAAAAATTGCCCATATGCATTTGAAAGAACACCAAGAAACTATTGATAAATTCAGAGAGAGAGTTTCAGAAAAGGCACCTCAGATTTCAAATATTCAGAAGGATTTAAATAAGTCAAAAGATGAATTACCGAGAAAGGTATGTGTTGTTCTGTTCTTTGGGGGAATAACTGTGCCCAAAATTACTTATAGAATGAGAAAGGACATAGATACAGATATGTCAATATAGATATATATGTACATGCACTATACTATATGTACATATACATATAGACACTATTTTCCTTTCTTTAAGGAATTCTGTTCGCATTCTAACTTGTTTTGTAATTATGTCAAGATACCAGAACTTCAGAGAAAAGAGCTTCAACTTGTTAGAATGGAAGAAGATGTCAATAAAACTCATAAAAAAGTGAATGAAATGGAACAATTGAAGAAGCAATTTTACGCCCAAAATTTATCTGTGCAAAACGTGGCAATGGATAACTTACACTTGACCAAGAAACTGTATGAAAGCCTTGAAGAAATAAGAATTGTAGCTAAGGAAAGAGATGAGCTAAAGAGAATAAAAGAGTCTCTCAAAATGGAAAGAGACCAATTCAGAGAAACATTGAGAGAAATGATAGCTAGAGAGAGTTCAGAATCTTCCCCTATCTAGTAGCTATTTGTAAGAATCAAGCTTTCTTGGAAAGGGTAACAGTGTTTTGTTTTATATTTCCTGGAAACGTCTACAAACAGTAAAGAATAATGAGGGAAACTATTAAAATTTTTCACACAAATAGAAAATACAGTTTTAAAAGAAGCCAAAATGATGTTATTCAGATATTACCACTATTTTTTTTTTTTTTGGTAAGAACATTTTTTTTAATTGAAGTATAGTTGATGTACAATATTATACGTTACAGGTGTACAATATAGTGATCCACGATTTTTAAAGGTTATACTCCATTTATAGTTATTATAAAATATTGCCTATTCCCCATGTCATGCAGTATATCCGGGTAGCTTATTTCATACGTAATAGTTTGGTACCTCTTAATCCCCTACCCCTATATTGTCCCTTCCCCCTTCCCTCTCCCCACTGGTAACCACTGGCTTGTTCTCTATATCTGTGAGTCTGCTGCTTTTTTGTTACATTCACTCGTTTGTTATATTTTTTAGATTCTACATGTAAGTGATATCATACAGTATTTGTCTTTCTCTGTCTGACTTATTTCACTTAGCATATTACCCTAGAAGTCCATCCATGTTGTTGCAAATGGGAAATTTTCATTCTTTTCTATGGCTGAGTAGTATTCCATTGTGTATGTGTATGTGTATATATATATACACCACATCTTCTTTACCCGTTCATCTGTTGATGGACACTTGGGTTGCTTCGATATCTGGGCAATTGTAAATAATGCTGCTATAAACATTAGGGTGCATGTATCTTTTCGAATTAATGTTTTTGTTTTTCAGAAAATACCTTTTTTTTTTTTAACTTTTTATTTTCTATTGGAGTATATCCGATTAACAATGTTGTGATACTTTCAGGTGCACAGCAAAGGGACTCAGCCATACATGTGCATGTATCCATTCTCCCCCAAACTCCCCTCTCAATTCTTTAATTTTAAGAAAAAAATTATTAAATAAAGCAGACAGTTTTCTTCAGTGTATTTTTTAAAAGGGTTTTTAAACCAGGAAATAACATTATTCTCAGTGGAGAAATATTTGTAAAAGATTAAATATCTCATTTCTCTACCTCTACACGATAGAGTTTTAAACATAGGCTCTTGTTAGTGAAGTTAGAAGGAAGAAAAGCAAGATGAGTATAAAAAACGAAGTTCTACTAATATGTCTATTTATAGATATTCAGAATCATATATCTTAAAGAACTGAACTGAATCCCTCTATAAAATTCAGACAAATAAGAAATTGTATGAAATTATAAAAATCTTATTTTCATATTCCATTCTCATGTTCATCATTATCTCATAGTAAAGAAATAATAAAATGGAAAGCAATACCATTTGTAATCTCAGTAGAAATTTCAGACAGTTGGAAATCATCTTTATTGGGCTCTAACTAAATTTATAGACTTAATTCATTCAACAAATATTTATTGAACAATGTTTTATTTTGCACTTTTAATCAGAAATACAAAATATAAACAGGATATGAATTTTCTGTTCCAAGGTGCTGGAAAGAATATATGAACAGAGCTTGGAACACCATAGGTAGTATACTTGGTTTTGCTAGCATATATGAGTTGGCAGCAGTGATTCTAAGACAGAGATTTGGAAGAGTAGGAACCAGAGATATATCTAAAATCCAATGTGCAACTATAGATAGTAAAGCAACAAATCCTATCTTCAAAAAATATGTGAAGGTTTTCCAATGAGTTGAGGTCACTTTTTCCAGTGAGTTGAGGTCACTCAGCATAAGACTTAGTGTTACTGTTATTCATTTTCTGAGCATTTTTAACATTGCTTTTGAGTTACATGTGTGATATTTAATTCCATTATTGAAAAGATATAAAAATGTAATCAAAATATATGATTAGACATTGTATGTTAACATAGTTACAGCTGAAGTCTTGCTTATTTCTTTGTATCAAAGCAGAATCAACAGAACCACGAAGAGGTAGTAAAATATGAAAAAAAATTACTGTGTGATGGAAACCAACACCTTATAGAAAGCCTGAGAGAAAAGTGCTTCAGGATAAAAGTAAGTGCTCTCCTGTTAATATTACAAATGATTATTTGTAATACCCTTCCAAAGGCCTAATGTGGAATGAATAGATAATGCTCAATATTTTTCTAAACTTTATAATCTAGTACAAGTATATATATGTGTACATATATACGTGCATACACCACACACAGAAAACAGAGGAGTTTGTAATTTTCAGGCCTCACTGGAAAGGTGATATTTGAGCAAATACCTGAAAAAGGTAAAGGATCAAGCCACACAGGTATACAGGGAAAAAGCAGTATAAGCAGAGGGAACAGCAAGTAGAAAGCTTCTGAGACAGAAGCCTGCCTGGTGGGTTCCAGGAACATCAAGAAGGAGGATAGCCAGTTAGAAGTGAGGTCAGGAGTTAATGGGGAAGAGGCAGGCTGTGAGGCCTTAAGCGGACTTTGGGTTTTACTGTGAGTAAGATGGAGAATCCCTTGGACAATTTTGAGTACAGAGAGACATGATCTGAGTTACATTTTAAAGGAATGTTATTGAAAATGAGTGGAAGCAGGAGGACCATTTGAAAGACTAATTTCAGTAATCCAGGCAAAGGTGATGGTGGCTCAGCCCAAAGAGGCAGCAGCGGAACTGGTGAGAACTGTTTGGATTCTGAATACATATTGAGGGTAAAGCCAACAGGATTTACTCTCACCCCTATTAGAATGCAAAGTCCCTAAAAACTTTTTTGTGTTGGTTATGGCTATATCACTTAGAAAACTTCCTGACAGGAATCAGCATTCGGTATGTGTTTCTTAAAAGTACAAATGAATGACCATACAATGCTGCTCCATGCCATAATGTGATTCATTCTAAGACTAAAGGAAGAATCCCCCCTCCAACATCCCACATTACTGAACATCTATCTAGCTTTTCCTTAAATTCTAAAAAAGAGAGCTCGTTCTTGTCAGAAGCCCCTTTTATAATTTAACACCCTGAACTAAACATGTTATTTATTACATGACTGTAGCAACTTGAACTTAATGTGTTCTTCCACCTGTACTCTGACCAAGGGGTCACTTGCCTGGCCTCTCGTCATTTGTGTTGGTGGGCCTAGACTCATTGAGTGTCTTCCACATGCAGGCACTGTACTGGGTGCTTTACCTCATGAGATGGGTTTTATTGTTCCATTTATAAGCAAACAAACTGAGGCTCAGAGAGGAAGTTTTGTGGTTACCCAAGGTCACATAGGTAGTAAATTAGTAGAATCAGGGTTTGAAACCAGGTCTGACAAAGTGAAACTTGGGCGTAGAAGCATTTTTACAAATATAATTTTATTTCCTTTAAACTATAATGTCTATATATTTTATAGATTGCATAGATATAGATATTATTTAATATTTGATCCCCTAGAAAACTTTGTGGCAATTATTGTAGTCTTCATTTTGTAGTGGTGAAAATGACTCAGTGTTTCCTCAGTCAGCAAGTGGCAGAGCTAGAACCTGAACACAAACTCTGATAAAAGGTTAGAAAACTTGGATTCTAGGCAGATGATAGAAATATGTGAAGAGGCTCCACCAAGTTGACATATATAACTAGTTTGATTCTTAGTCACATATCTGCTCACTTACACTGCCTTCTGTACATAGAGGCCAGCATTCAGCCTTGAGCTACAATACATACTAGATTGAATTCACTCACATTTCTCTTCAGACTTTGTAAATAAATGCTCCTTCAAATCATGGATGTTCAAAAGACCAAAAGAAAATGCAGCAAAATGATAACAATGGTTGCTTCTGGTTTTCTTTGTTATATTTGTTTAAATTCTTTTAAATTTCCACAATAATTTCTATAATCCAAAATCAACAATAAGAGTTTGCTTTTGTTTATAAACACAAAGGTCAAAATTTATTTTTCTCCTACAAAAAGTATTAAAGAATTAAGTTTTGTTGCAATTCTAGGGCTGAGACTATTTCTTGTTAAATTAGAATGAATTGGTAAATTGAATAAATTCTAATTTTCTTTAGGAGCTTCTTAAGAGATACTCAGAGATGGATAATCATTATGAGTGCTTAAATAGATTGTCTCTTGACTTGAAGAAGGAAATCGAAACACAAAAAGAGCTTTCAATTAGAGTAAAAGCAAACCTCGCACTTCCATGTCCACAAAGCAAGCAAATTCAAAAACTTCTCACTGCAAACCAAAGATGTTCCATGGAATTTCATAGAGTCATGAAGAAACTTCAGGTACCATCTTTTTTAGTAATATCTTTGTAAATATCACTATAAATTTCCATTACAAACTTTAGTGTTTCAGTCCTGCTTTGAGAGTTGACATATTTGTTTAGTGTATTTACTCCTGAATTAAAGATTATGTGGGGCTAAGAACAGTGTGTGCAAGATCCTGAGTGCACCTAGGACCTGTTTATTCAACAAAACCTGAGCTTTGCCTATGGGCCTAGGCACTGTCCAGGTGTTCAGGAGACAAGCATGAATAACACCTCAGGGATCTCATAGTGAGTGAGGCAGACATATAAACAGGTAATAAGTGTAGCGACCGAAGTACGTTTAGATTATATGACATACCAGATAAAAAGTTAAAGAAGATAAGACTGTAGTAGAAGACAGACTCAAACGATAAAGCTTGGAGTTCATTTTGTAAATGAGGCAGAGCCATTGGACACTTATTTTAAGGTGGTGGCTGTAGCATGATCAGATTATCATTTTAGATACTTCACTGCAGACAAAGAAGAAATGAGTTTGTGGAGGATAAGCCTAGTGGCAGAGAGAAGAGATAAGAGACAGTTACAGTGGTCCAGATGAGCTATTATGAGCGACTACTGCTAGGGAAGGATTCATAGGAATGGAGAGCACAGACGAGGTTAAAGAAACATTTGGCAGCTTAACACAGTAGTTGGTGTGATCGGTGGTGGAGGTACAGGAGGGAAGTTTAGATTGAGTCCCAGAATTTGGGTTTAGCCAAGTTAGTGGGGAGTGGTACCATTAACTGAGATAGAGAGGGAAAAGAGATTAGGTGTTTAGTTTGAGATGTTTTGAGGTAGAGAGAGATACCTAAGACAGAACGTCTAAGAAGGGAGACCAAGCAGGCATTTAGTCAAGAGTCTGAGGCTTGTCAGGAGAAAAGTCAGGACTAAAGATAAAGATTTGGGATTCATATAGGTGATAGATCGCACAACATGTGTAAGGTCACCCAGAAAACATAATAGAGGAATAAGAGTTTGGGAATAAGTTCGGATAAGATCCAAACTCCAGAAAAGATAGTTCTCCAAGAGACAGTAGCAGAAAAGAGCAACTCATGGGTTCAAGGTTAGGAAAGTCAAAGTGACAGAAAAGAAGCAGGCAACAGTGCTATTACTTAAGTCAGTGGAGGAGAGTACGTCAAAGATTAAGTAGTCAAGAGTGGCAGATGCTTCAGTCAGCTAGAATGTGGACTGAAGAGATCTCCTCAATTTGTTGATAATAGAGCTCACTGGTGACATCTGTCAGAGCAGTTTTAGTTGAGTAGTTAAGGAAAAGGCCAAATTTTAAGGGTTAAGGAATGGTGGATGTTAAGGAAGTAGGGAGCTGGTATCTTCCCTTCCTAGGTAAATTGCCCCTTACGCCCTGATATTCTTCCATAAACCCTGGCAATCAGATATCCAGAACTTATTGAGGAGATCCGTGAAGCATATGGCATTCAAATTATTGTCACCTTGGGCTTCCCTGGTGGCGCAGTGGTTGAGAGTCTGCCTGCCGATGCAGGGGACACGGGTTCATGCCCTGGTCCGGGAGGATCACACATGCTGCGGAGCGGCTGGGCCCGTGAGCCGTGGCCGCTGAGCCTCAGTGTCCAGAGCCTGTGCTCCACAATGGGAGAGGCCCGCGTACCGCAAAAAAAAAAAAAAAAAAAAATATTGTCACCTTAAAGCCAAACATCTAAATATGCTTGACAAGTAAATCTTGGGACATGTCATACCCATTTTGGTTACCCAATCAAGGTAGGCAGAAGATGTTGAAAATGAATCTCAGGTATCTAGCTGGGAACTGGGTGATTGATGACACAATTAAGCAAAAGGGGGGTAAATAGGCAAAGGTGGGTTTCTAGGGAAAGGAATCATGTGCATTTTATTTATTTATTTATTTTTTTCATTTTAAATCTATTGAATTTGAGGTAACTGTAGGGCATCCATGAGGTATATCCAGGGGCAAGTCAGAAATATGGAACTAGATGGAGGCCTGGAAGTTATTCTCCCAAGTTGCTGGGAAGAGAAAATTGGGAATAGAGAGAGGCTCTTTCCTTCTCCCTCACTTACCAGAGGATATAGATAATAAGAGATACCATCCTGCCTCATAGTCTCAGGGGTTTAAAACTTCATCTAAATGTGGTACAAGTTTCATTTCCCAATTTGTTTAATGTTTTTCTGCAAGTATGTGTTAAGCCATGTTACAAAGATAAAGGAAGAACAACATGAATCCATCAATAAACTTGAAGTGGCTTTTATTGATGAAGTGGAAAAGCAAAATGAACTGCTAATTAAAATACAGCACCTTCAACAAGATTATGATGTACCGCCCACAGAATCAAGGGACCTCAAATTGAGCCAGAGTATGGATCTGCATATTGAGGTACAATTTGTTTAAAATGGGTTTAATTAGATTTCAAGCCTTTTTATCAAGTAGAATAGTACCTTTTCATACGTTTAGAGTCATTTTTATTTACCAAAAATTAAAAATCAGTTGCAGAATGACAGCTGGCCAGTTGTAAAGAGTGCCAAGTAATAGTCTAGCCTCCTTTCAGAACCCCAAAGATACAGAAAATAGATGTAATAGCATCAAGTGGGAATTCACGGAACCCCAGAATAAGTTTCCGAATGCCTTCTAAAACTTCCTAGATCTGTGACTGGGAGTCAGAAACATTTTTCTTACAACTCTGCATGAAGTGTCCTCCCTCTCAGCAGTAGGAGGCTGGCATTCAATTCCCAAAACCATGTACAGCCTGTTTTATGCACAGAAAACTACATCCAGAAACAATTCATATTTTGTGATTATTAGTCACAGTTTTACAGTTTTGAGGGATTTTAATTCTAACATGCAGATTTGTAGACGTGACTCCATTATAGGCTATACACCAAAATTTTATCAAATAACTAAAGTTTTAAATTAGAATTATATTTACAGTACTTCAAAATATTAAGAATAAGAGTTCAGTAAGGTGTTTTCCCCTTTTTATGATACTTAGATTAAAGCTTTTCTAATGTTCATGTGATTCAATGCTTATTTTTCTCAGGAAATTCTCAAGGATTTTTCAGAAAGTGATTGCCATAGCATAGAGACTGAATTTCAGCAAGCACTAAGTAATAGAAAAGAAATGACCCGGTTTTTGGAAGAGTGGTTGAATGCTCATTTTGATATAGAAAAGCTTAAAAATGGCATCCAGAAAGAAACTGATAGTATTTTTCAAGTGAATAACTTCTATAATAACAAAATAATTGTAAGTAGTAATTTTCTTGTGCTACCTCATTCTTTTTGTGGTTGTCTGCTTTAATTTTTATACCTCATTTGTAAAAAGACTTAGAGCAACTTAATTTTAAGTATTTTCTTAAAATTTATTTGTATAGGCTTTGTGAAAAAAAATTGACTGTGTAAAACATCTTCTGCCTCTAATGTATTATGCTTCCTTAGGATAATTAAATATATATTTATACTTGTAAAGAAGATAACAAAGTCTTGGTGTGTAGTAATCAGTTTGTTACACACAGATGTGGAATCCGGAATCCTCTTCCAATTCTCTTTCTTTTCTCACTTCTCACTGCTTCTGTAGGAATTGAGCCTTTTCCCCAGGTAGGCTCAGACAAGGTGAGACATGAACCTGTTTCAGGGCTACAGGCAACAACTGTAGGAAAGCCCTGGACAAGCCTAGCCAGCTGCTTTATTAATAAGGCCTCACATGCTTTTTGTCTCAGTGGTGTCACTGTCACATGCCCTGATCCTTCAACTTTGATGTTCAAAAATGTGGTTTGTAATCATTGTTCCCAAGGTGATCAGCCCTAGTGGACAGATTCATAAGAACCAACATGGCTTACTACCAGTTTATTGATTTGTTTTACTTTCCACTGCTCAGAATATTCATTCTACTTTCTGAAGTAATCCCTATCTCATATACCTAGTAAAATATGCAATAATCAGAAAGTTGCTTGTTATATGTAATTGGAACAAAGGGACCTGGATTAATATTACAACTTTTAATATTAGTTTTATATTCCTGTGTTTGGGTAGTTATTTCCAGATAAAGACTTTAACTTCATCTGGAAACTAAAATCACATTGAAATATAGATAATGTTTTAAAAAAAATGTTTTCCTGTGGCTGGATTGTTCATCCATTTGTTGGATACCCCAAGCAAAATAGTAAATGAGCTGTTTTAAAAAAAAAGTCCACAGTCAATGGAGAAAAGCATAATTGATGTTTGGATAAGATAATTTCCATATAATTCTGAGTTGTTCTGTAATGTTGAGGGCCCGTTTGTGATTAGAAAGTAGGGATTCCTTCAGCAAGGTCCTACTGTTTAGCACAGGGAACTATACTCAATATTTTGTAATAACCTATAAGGGAAAAGAATATGAAAAAAAGATACATATGTATGTATAACTGAATCACTTTGCTGTACACCTGAAACTAACACAACTTTGTAAATCAATTATACTTCAATAAAAAGGAAAAGAAAAGAAAATAGGGATTCCTGCTGTGGGGATCAGCATGGATCAGCATGGATATGTGGCTTCTTCCAGCACCCTGAAAGAAGGAACTGGTAATTCTGTATGGTGGGAGGTCCATAGTCTAGAGCCATGGAGGGTCCAGGATGCCAGCAAGAACACAGCTAATTTAGGATCCAAGTCTGACAGAATTGCCATAAAACCACAAAGAAATTTATAGGTAAGACCAATAAGGCGTCCATGATGAGAGCAAAAAAGTACATCCCTTAGGAATTAGGAAGTAAAAAGATGATATGAGTAATTTCAGAGTTAGTTAGGCTTTGATGTAAAAGAAGGCATTGGTTGATCATTATTCCCTGCACAGAAATACAAGGTTTTCAGATTAATTACCAAAAGTCAGTGAATGATTTTCCCTGGAACCACTGAGGTTTGGAATGAAAATAGCTTGTTGTTAAGTTTATTGGTTATGCTCTGCTATTAGATGTCAGTTAATGTTTATATATGACATGATATGTGTCATAACATACATAATAACTTTAACCTTCACAATTCTTTGGATTCTTCTTCATACATTAGTACTGATCTAATAAGGTAAGATTATCATCTTGCAAATCAACACGAATGCTCTCCAGCCTTTATTCTTTTATTCTCATCACCAACATCCAACATCGTTTGAAATTTCAGGAACTGATGCAAACCACAAAGAATGTTCACATCCTTTTAAAGTGCTGTTCTGGAATATTCTGAATAATTTTGGCCTATGCCTTGACCTAGAAATCTATTATTTTCATAGTGGATTTTTTTTTTTAATGTAATTCATCTTAGAGCTATAATGGTGTTTTTACTATCCTATAGGCTATAATGAATGAATCAACAGAATTCGAAGAAAGAAATGCCACCATAGCCAAAGAATGGGGACGTGATCTGAAATCAATGAAAGAGAACAATGAAAAACTGTTTAAAAGCTACCAAACTTTGAAGATCTCCCTGAACTCTGGTGCCCTTGTTAATCCTACTACACAAGACAATAAGAATCTTCATGTTACATCAAGAACTACACAACAAGCCACAGAGGTATGTACTTTCTTATGTTTTTCAATTTGCAGCTTCATCAAAGACTTAAAAATGCATTTAACATCTTATATAACATTTATATATAACATGTCTTATATAACATTTCAGAGCAAAATTATAGTATTGAATGTGTTAAGGAACATGGACCATCTTTGTGCCCATGTGATGGGCTTGTTTTTTAAATATAGTTCTATCGTGGCTATCACTCAACTAATTATGAAGCTAGACATTATATAAGAACTTCCCTTTGGATTATAAAACAGAAGTAACTCATAGCTTAATTTGATTACTAGATACAGACACTTAAAGTATTATTACCATACAGTGTAAGTTTCCTAAATCATGTGACTTTCTATTAAAATATAATCTGTGTCTATATACAGAACTAGTTTAGGGGGAAAGAGCAATTTAGTTTTTCTCTAATTATCATCAGTGTCTTTCATACTGGTTAATGTTATAATCAAGATCAAAATGGAAGAGGCCAAAAATATAACAGATTTCTTAAGCAGATTAACCTGTATCCAAGAATCAGTATGTTATTTGAATAATTCAGTTACTTTATTAACTACCCTTACGTGGGACTCTGTAAAGCGAACATGCTATTTTATTTTGTTAGCGCACAAAATGACTTAGTAGGGTACCCAAGAGTGTATATAAGTTATACACTTATACACTTATATAACTTATAATCATTTTTACCAAAGTAAATACTTATAATAAAACATCAACCACTAGTTTAATCGCTACCAGTGGAAACTAGAAGGTCAGTAGTATACAATTGATTGATTTGCTGCACTTCACTACCTCAGTCAGCTGGCAGAGATAAAACAGCAGAAATTTGAAACCCATCTACCAAAGCAATAAGATAAAGAAGCAGAGGGAGATTACGTCTTTAGTGACCCAGGAAGTGCCCTATCGGATAAGAAATAATATGCCACTAGTTTGGTAATTATGCCAAATTAGAGTAGTTTGGTAATGATACAGGAATAGATAACTAGAGTAGTTTGGTAATGATGCAGAAATAGGTAAACAGAGCATTGGAACAGAGCAGAGTTCAGCAGCACACTCAGATAAGTATGAGGATTTAGTATATGATAATGGTAACAGTCGGCTCAGTGGGGAAAAGACGATTTACTTAATGTTTGATTCAGAGCAACCACCTAGCTATCTGGGAAAAAAGTCTGGATTTCTACCCCACTCACAAAGCAAAAATAAATTCTGAGTAGGTCAAAAAACACATTTTCCAGGAAAGCCTGCATATATATGTATGTGAATAATCTTATAAATATGAACAAATTCAGGTATTTAAATTCCAGTATTTTTGTACTTGGAAAAAACTGGAAATAACCTAAGTGTTCATTAGTGGATGGTCTCCACTAATGGATGGATGTATGTATCCATGAAAACAAATATGAGAGATCTACGTGTATCGATAATGGAAAGGTCTGAAAAATATATTATTAGATTTTTTTTTAAATGCAGAACTATATATTTAGTATACTATATATTTAGTAACTATATATTTATTTCCTACTGTGTGTATGACTGTTTTTATGAACTGAATATTCACTTATGCTTAGATACACATAGGAAACTTCTGGAAGGATACACCTGAAAGAGTTTAGTCATTACTTCATTCAGGGTCAGCTAGGGTTCTGAGGTGGGGAAACTTACTCTTCATCAAATGCCTCTGAATTTTTCCATATGCTTGTATTTTTCAAGTTAAAAAGTAGGTAATAAAAATAAAGGAAAAGACATGTATTACTTTAAAGAGCTAATTATCAAATGTACTTTCTCTAAGTGGTGTTAATTTAAAATGTAAGTACCTATTTTAATATGCTTGGCACCATGCTAACTAGTAAATAAACGCTAAACCTTATAATGTAAAATGTGGGCATTTTTTAATCCAAAAGACATCAGCTTATAAATAAAAAGAAATACATGTGTAAATTGAGTGACATTGGCTTCTCTTCTTTTCTATCCTTTGTTAGTGAAATCTGTGAAAATTAATTCCTATATATGATTATTTTTGTCTTAAACTTATGTACTATGACTCTGTATATGGCAGACCTTAAGCATGTGTACTTTTTCTAATAGAAAACTCAAGAGCTGGAAACGTCACTCCATGAAGCTAAAGAAAGCGCTATGCATGAGGAAGGCAAGATTATAAAGATGCAGAAAGAACTTGAGATGACTAATGACATAATAGCAAAACTTCAAGGGCAAGTTAATGAATCAAATGATTGCCTTGAAAAAACAAAAGAAATGATCCAAATACTTCAGGTAATTTAACAAACTCATTTTATAAATAAAAGGGTTTGTGTGGTTTTTTTTTTTCTTTTACTGTTGAATTTGGCAGATAATCTAGGACTCAGCTTTTACTTCAACTTCCTATTATCTGTGAATATCTGAAGTTCAGTACTCAAACTTTTAAGAAGCAAGTGACAACTTAGAAATGAAATACAGGAGTATATTTTCATTCAAGATAATGATTTTTATCTTCCTAGAAAAGTTATTTTTAAGAGATATAAATATTATTCTTTATAGTTTAAAATGTCTATTTTTTTATTTTTCAAAAAAAGGCTTCCTATCTAAATATTTAACATTCTTTATTAGATAAGTGCATTTTAAAATTCTCTTTTCTTCTGCTTAATCCCTTGTTATTGAGTCCCAGCCTTTCGGCTGACTCTGACCTATTTTCTTTATAAAGAGCAGTAATATAAATCTTTTTGACCATGAATGCCCTTACACAGTTTGCACCCTCATTCATCATATCCTTACCACTCCCTTTTTTTTAGCCCAGCCACTTCTCACACTTGTGCTACTTGAGTCCAGCCCTAATAAGTATTTGTGCTATTCTTGCTCCAGTGTCTCTTCATTGCAGTTAAAATTAGGAATAAGTAAAGGATGTCTGTTCTTTCCATTATTTAACATTGTTCTAAAAATTCTGATTCATTCAGTGAGACATGAAACAGAGAAGCAAGAGAAAATAATCTCAGTTTTGTTTTTCAACAATTGTTTGTATAGCTAAAAACCAAGAAAATCAACTGTGAGGCTTTAGAATTTTTGATAGTAGTTTTTTAATATTTCAGATAATTAAATGACCACATTTTTATTCTTTCAACAAATATTTTTGGTTACCTGCTGTGTGTTGGTCATTGTTCTAGATGCCATGTATACAGCAATGGGAAAAAAAAATAGAAGTTTCTCCCTTCCTTCAAGGAGTTTATGTTCTTGTTCAGGAAGACAGAAAATAATGAAGTATATACGTGTGTCAAATGGTGAAAAGTGCAATGGAAAAAAGTTAAGCCAGACAAGGGTACATGGATACTGAGTGAGAGTTGGGGTATAAGGGAAAGAGATGTGACTTTATAAAAGGGCATTGAGGAGAGCCACACCTTTAAGGTGACACGAAGTGATGGAGTGAGTGATGTAGTAGGGAAAGGGCCTTCTAGGCAAAGGAAATAGCAAACACAAAGCCTTCAACCCAGAAACAGTCTAGACGTGTTTAAGAAACCACAAGAAAGCCATTGTCTCCTGAGCAGAGTGAGCAAGAGAATAGAGGTGGGAAATAAGGTGAGAAGTAGCAGAGAATCAACCCATAAAGGGTCTTGCAGACTACTTTGGTTTTTATTCTGGGTGAGATGGGAAATCATCAGAGGATTTTGGCTAAAGGCTATTACGGTCTTAATGTTTTAAAAGTTGCCCTCTGAAGATAGAATACAGAAGGGTGCGTTAGTGTGACATGCTAGCTGCTACAGCAAAGGGAACCAAAAATGCAATGGCTCAAATAAGATGGAAGGTTATTTCTCTAACTCATATAAAACCTGAATTCCAGGTTGGGGGATGGCTTCGTTCACATGATCAATCAGAGGCCCACATTTCTCCCATCTTGTTTCTCTGCCACACCCTTGGGTGCTGTTTTCATCTTAGTGATTAAAGCCAGGTTTTAAGCTGTCCATGCTTGGGCTCACAGGAAAGGGACAAGATGGAGAAGCTAAAATATCTTAAAATCTCTACTCTCAAAGGCTCTAGCCCAGAAGTGGCACACATCTCTTCCTCTCATATTTCTTGGAGTCAGAGATGATTTCCCTAGTTTTTGACCTGAGCAACTGGAAAAAGGACTTGCCATTTATGGAGATAGAAAAGGCTGCCAGAAGAGCAAGTTTGAGAACATGGGAGCAGACTCAGAATTCAGTTTTGAGCATGTTGAATTTGAAATGCCTACTGGGGACACCCAAGCTGAGATATGTCTTAGGCAGTTGGATATGTGAGTCTGAGAGAGAGAGAGAGAGATCTAAACTTGAGGTGTAAGTTTGGGGAATTGTCAGCATATAAAAGTCATGAGACTAGATGGGAGCATGAACATATGGAGAAGAGATGCAGAGTAACTAAAAGATACTGAGATGGAGCAGGCGTGAGTAAAAGAGAAAGAGGGGCAGGTGGGGGGCAAGAGAGAGTGGTTCTAATTTCCTCATATAAGTGAAGAAAGGGCATAAAGAAAGAGGGAGTGAGCAGCAAACTTCACATTCAGTATAGATTGAACCTGTGTTATGGAGAGACAAGTATCTTTCCTGCATACCAGAAGTAACCATTTAGATAATATAGCAGAGTCTGGGGGGTCTTGTACAGCACCCTTGGGGAAAGAAAGCAAAATACAGAGTATCCATAAAAATCTTTGTACAGTTTGAATTTTTGAAATATTTGTTTCTGTGTATTATATAAATATTCTATAAAATACAGTCTTTTGTATGTAACTCAAGAGTTGGCATAATAAAAAAATAAAAACCTATTTACCACTATTTGAAAATACCTATCCAATATAATGTAGGGTTTATTAATGGAATATGGAAGAAAGTAGTTTGAACAAATGAAACATTAACAATTTCATTTAAGTCTTTATATTTTTCCTCTGTTGTATCTTTACAAATTGTTTATGTCAAATAGCAGTGAATTTGTTAAAAATTTAAGCTCACTAGAACTTTATGGACATCCTACACAATAGGAAAAAAATCTTGTAATGGCCACAGAATCTAAAATAAAGTGTTTGAAGACTAAACAAAAGATGAGGAAAACATATATGAAAGGAACAATAGAACTTCAAAGAGTAATGTGGGAGAAAATGTGGTTTAAGATTTAAAACTTGCCATTTCCTGTTTTGGAACCTAAATACTGTACATCCATCAGTTTTTCCCAAATTAATTTCTAAATTTGACATAATTTAATTCATACTCAAAGGAATTCTTTTTCTGGTAGAACAAGGAAAGTTTCTTAACAGAATCCATCTAAAATATAGATGATAAATAGATCATGTTAACTAAAAATTGTACTTTCAGTTCATTAGAAAAACTATTTAAGGTGATCGGTATGTCTTGAGTTCAGCTTTCATCACATGCCAAACGTTTGAAATATGGAATTCTTATTGTCTTTCATTTTAAGGCAGTATTTCCAATTTTGATTTTTTTATGTAAGAATTATTTTAAACAATGTTATATATGACTAATTTATTTCATTATATTGTGGTAAAAAGTTACTGTAACTTCTGCGCTTATAGAATATATTTAAAAATTTTTGATATCATAAATGGATAATTGTTTTTGGAGTTCTTTGAATTTTTAAAACAGTATATAGACAAATAGATCAATGGAATAGAATAGAGGGCACAGAAATAGACCCACACAAATATAGTCAACTGATCTTTGACAAAAGAGCAAAGGCAATTCAGTGGTTCAGTGGAAAAGGATAATCTTATCAACTAATGGTTCTGGACCAATTGCACATTCACAAGCGAAAAAACAAGGCTTGACACAGACCTTACACCTTTCACAAAAATTAACTCAATTGATCATAAACGTAAATATAAAACACAGAACTAGGAAACTCCTAGAAAATGACATAGGAGAAAAACTAGCAGACCTTGGGTTTGGCGATGACTTTTTTAGACACAACACCAAGAACACGATCCGTGAAAGAAAAAATTGATAAGTTGGACTTCATTTAAATTAAAAACATTTGCCCTGTGAAAGTCAAACCACAGATTGGGAGAAAAATGTTTGCAAAACATATCTGATAAAGGACTGTTATCCAGAATATACAAAGAACTCTTAAAACTAAATATAAGAGAACAAACAACCCAATTAAAAAACAGGCTACAGGGCTTCCCTGGTGACGCAGTGGTTGAGAGTCCGCCTGCTGATGCAGGGGACACGGCTTCGTGCCCCGGTCCGGGAAGATCCCACATGCCGCGGAGCGGCTGGGCCCGTGAGCCATGGCCGCTGAGCCTGCGCGTCCGGAGCCTGTGCTCCGCAACGGGAGAGGCCGCGACAGTGAGAGGCCCGCGTACCGCAAAAAAACAAAACAAAACAAAAACAAACGAACAAAAAACAGGCCACAAATCTGAATAGACACCCCACCAAAGAAGACAGACACATGGCAAATAAACATAAGAAAAGATGCTGAACATCATGTTATTACAGAATTGAAAATCAAAATGACAAGAATAACACTACACACCTATGGTATCTCAAAATACCGTAACAGCCAAAATTCAGAACACTGACAACACTTATTGCTGGTGAGGATGTAGAGCAACAGGAACACTCAGTCATCATGGCAGGATGCAAATAGTACAGCTACTTCGGAGGAAAGTTTGGCAGTTTCTTGGGAAACTGACACCACTTCAGCCAGACACACGCCCAGGGAGTCCCTGATGTCAGTGTCTGGTCCAGAAGGCCTGGGTATTGAACTGGTGCTCTGACTGAGCAAACAGTGTCTTCATCTGACCCAGTCATCAACCTCCTTAAGCTGAGCATCTGTCATTTTTAGAAGCTTTGCGTCTTTTTAGTCTTTGCTAGTCATTGTGTGTGTACAGATGTTTTGATGGGGGTTGGAGTGGGAAAGCCTAGAGGAATAGAGAGCTCTCTGGGTTCCTAATTTAGATGGGTTTATTTTTGTATTCAATATCTAATAGTATTCCACTGTGTGGCTGTGGTACAGCAATAAAAAGAGCAATTAATTCAGCAGTAATAAGAAGTGAGCTCTCAAGCCACAGAAAGACGTGGAGGAATCTTAAATGCATATTGTTCATTAAAATAAACCAATCCGAAAAGGCTACATACTGGATGATTCCAGCCATATGACATTCTGGAAAAGGCAAAACTAGGGAAACAGTAAAAAGTTCAGGAATTGCCAACAGTTTATGGGGAGGGAGGGAAGTATGGATAGGTGGAGTGCAGGGGGTTTTTAGGGCAGTGAAACTATTCTGTATGATAGAGTAATGATGAACACATGTCATTATACAAGTGTTAAAACCCATAGAATATACAATACAAACAATAAATCCTGATGTAAACTATGAACTTTAGTTAATAGTAATGTATCAATATTGGCTCATCATTTGTAACAACTATACCACATTAATATGTTTTATAACAGGAGAGTTGGGGCAGGGGGAGGGCACCGTTTATGGGAACTCTGTGTACTCTCTGCTCAATTTTTCCATAAGCCTAAAATTACTTTGAAAATGAAATCTATTCATTTAAAAGAAAGATATATATATGGATTTTTTTTTCTCTGAGTAGAAAGTAGATATATCACTGGATTGAACCATCTTTGACTACAAAATATCCTCAACTATGCTACATACTACTTTGTGCCTTAAATTCAGTTCCAGTTTGATATTTATATTGCTGTTCTGACATCGTTTTCTTTCATTTTCCTGATTAACTTTCGTCTGCCCATTTCATTGTTTTCAACCTTTGTTTCATTTGTTTAGGTAGATTGTTTTTAAATTGGGAAAAAAATTGTTCTAAGAAACAAAAGTCATATGTTCTCTAAGTATGTATTAGCTTCCAAGAGCTTCAGATTATACTTCACATCATATATCTATTTGTTATTCATTTCAGTGTTAATTTGTGCCTTCCCTGCTTTTTATATATTTGAAGATTGCTGTTTTAAAATGTTTCTACCAGATCAAGGCAGTTAACAACTCTTCAGAACTGCTCTAAAATTATTTCATTTTTCTTTTCTCTAAAAAATTTAGGACAAAGTTGCTTTAGGAGCTAAGCCCTATAAAGAAGAAATTGAAGAGCTCAAAACAAAGCTGGTGAAAATAGACCTAGAGAAGATGAAAAATGCCAAGGATTTTGAAAAGGAGTATGTCTTTGCCTTAATTGAACATGACTTTAAAAGCTTAAATTTCCTTTCAAAACTATGTAACTTCTTTTGCATTAGTTAACTTTTTTAAATATATGAAAATATTGTTATTGCTTTTTAAAAAAATAAATGCAAACATTCACAGACTTTAAATCTATTAAATTCTCATTACATATGCAAAGTTTTTAAAATAAGCACAATTCTGATTACTAACACACTATGTCTTTGGATGCTTGCTCAATCATATTTAAATAGCTTTAAAATATCCTTTTTATGCTTGAAAGTAAATGTTAAGAACCTGTGGTGTATTTAGCAGTTTGACTAAAGTCTCTGTTGGTTCTCTTAATTTTATTTGTTCTTCCCATTGTATTTTTATGAAAAAGTTGTATTTCCTTTTAAATTATAATACCTAATGCCCAAGAGCATATCCTCTTTTTATTGATTTATTTATATATAGTACTATATACGTAATAACGTGCCTCAAGTTCTTTGTGGTATAGCATAATGAAAAGAACATTAGCCAGTGTCAGGGAAACTAAATTAGAAATATGTTGCCTCTAATGAATATATCACCTTACACAAGCTGTTTAATCTCTCTGGGCCTCACATTCATAATCAATAAAAGGATAGGTTTATATTAAAGGATTTCTTAAGATCCCTTCTGGCTCCTAACACTTTTAATTCTTCCTATAAATATTTAATGATGATATCTAATTTTGCCTAAAATGTAGCACTCTGAATCTTCATTCGTTCTAACCAGGCTTCTGGTGATAAGAAGTGAAACTTAGGTCTATTAAGATCTTCATTATAAAAAGCAATTTTACTTATAGAATCGAATCAGCAGATACTGTCAGCCTCTAAGAAAAGCAGAGTATCATTGCTGATTTATCATTGCTGATTTATCATTGCTGATTAATGCTTAAGCAAACAGTTCACAAAATGTCTCTACCAGGGAACAATGGGTAGAATTTGACCTTTGACTGTATCACCTTAGACCAGAGCTGCAGCCAGGGTTTGCTTTCCTGACAATGTTAGAAAGGAAGCTGCTTTTTGCTTTCATGCTCTGGTAATTGTTGTACCTTCAAGGTATTTCTAGGACCTCATGATAACAGACCAATTATTTATTTTATGGTGCCCCCAGATATAATTTTACACAATATCTGGTTAATAGCTATTGGGCTTCCAGAAATTTTAAAAGAATTGATTTCTCAATGTTAAAAAAAATTGCTGCTGCAACCAAACAGAATACTTCCAATTTGGTGGTGTTATAGCTGTGAGGTGCATGATACCAGGAGGGTGTCATGAGGGCTCATCTACTGCTACCAGGACATTGTGTTTATGTGATGTGTCCTATTAGAAAATTCTTGACAGCAGTTGTGTTTATTCCTTCATTAAAAATTAGTTTCTGGGCTTTTACATATTTCTATTGTTCTTAATAGAATCGCTTCGACAAAAGCCACTGTGGAATATCAAAAAGAAGTTATAAGGCTATTGAGAGAAAATCTTAGAAGAAATCAACAGGCCCAAGATACCTCAAGTAAGTAGAAAATGCTGATACTTCCCAATCTTTCCATTTTACTTCAATACACTTACATATTTTGAAGACTGCTATTACAGGTATGATAGTCAAAAATAAAGCTAAGTTAATCACTGATTTAGAAAGAACTTTTTATTTTTTTAGTTTTTTGGCTGCGTTGGGTCTTTGTTGCTGCATGCGGGTTTTTCTGTGGTTGCAGTGTGCGGGCTACACATTGCGGTGGTTTCTCTTGTGGAGCACAGGCTCTAGGCACACGGGCTTCAGTAGTTGTGGCACGTGGGCTCAGTAGCTGTGGCTCACAGGCTCTAGAGCGCAGGCTCAGTAGTTGTGGTGCACAGGCTTAGTTGCTCCGCGGCATGTGGGATCTTCCCAGACGAGGTCTCGAACCCGTGTCCCCTGCATTGGCAGGCGGGTTCTTAACCACTGCACCACCAGGGAAGCCCCAAGAAAAAACTATTTTTAAAATGAATTCATTGGGCTCATATTTATCCTGTGACATCTCCTTAGTTTACTGTAATCTTAACTGTCTGTCCATTATAGATTTTTAGAAAATACAAATTTTACTTCTGCATAATCAGATCTTTACCTATTGGTGAAGATATCTTCAGCACTGTAAAAGAATGACTTAACTATCAGGGTAGAAGTACACTTCCCAATAAAAATACAAGCACATGTCTTAATAGATTGTAACCATGTGCACGGTAAAAATATTATCAGTTCACAGTAAAAATAACTAAATATTATCCTACTTGTTCTTGATACTGAAAATATAGAGTTGATGCATACTTGCAAACTTTTTGAAATTTATCTTAGGAACAGTCTTCTCTCAAACTATACCTTTTTCTGTATTTCTATCTCTTATATTTCATTTGAAAAGAGAAAATGCTGAACAGTACTTGGGGCAGCTTTGTATAGTAAGACAAGCATTGAACTAGCAGTCAGGGACAGGCCTCTGAACTGATTGCTCTCACTTAAGGGCTGTGTGAAATCCTGAAGACAATGTATATAATAAGGATCAAACTAAAAGTTGTGTGTGCAAAGCACACTGAAAATTCTAAAGGTCAAGCAAGTGTAAGATGATATTTGTGTGTATTATTGTCCACTCATTTAAAAAAAAGAATTAGAGATAGTGTTAAAGATGATCATAGCTACTATCTGGAAAACTTCAAGGGATAAAAATAGAACTGAGGATTCCTTGTTGTTACAGAAGGGTCAAGATAATTACTCTTGATTTGTAAGTGACTTTCAGGTACATATTGTCCCTGAATTCAGAATAATTCAAAAGGAAATGGACATTGAGTATCTTCCCCACACACCCCTTATCCCCCTTTTATAAATCATCAGTGACCCAGTGGATTATTCTATTTCATAAGCACCTCACACTCGTATGCAGTTTTATCTAAAATTTACAGAACAGTTCCTTACGTTACTTTTACACACACAGTGTAGAATACTTAATAATATATGCTCTAATATCATTCTAAGGTTTATCTTGTGAACAGGTATGTGTTGAATACTCGTGATGCACTGAATGACAGGGGTGGACCCCACACACACTGTAGGAAGAAGCCCGCCAGGTGATTCTACTGCTCTAGAAGATAGATCAATGGAGGACAGCTCTGGGGAGGATTGTTACTACCACAGTGATGGTGAACGATCTCAGCAGGATTATGAGAGTGGAATTGGTGGGTGGAGAGAAGCAGGAGGACTCGAGAGCTGTTTAGAATTGATGACCAAATAGCCGTGTGAGGTTAAGGGAGAAGGAGGTGGGCAAGGATGACTTCCAGGGAGATGGTGGTATATTGGTTTTTATAGTGACTTACTACCTTTCATAATGTTTTCTTTATTTCTTTATTTGGAACTACTAAAATTATCACCTGTCTGTATTTTTGCCTCCCACAGTGGTATCAGAACATGCTGATCCTCAGCCTTCAAATAAACCCTTCACCTGTGGAGGTGGCAGTGGCATTGTACAAAGCACGAAAGCTCTTATCCTGAAGAGTGAGTATATACGGCTGGAAAAGGAAGTTTCCAAGTTAAAGCAGCAAAATGAACAGCTAATAAAGCAAAAGAATGAGCTGTTAAGGTAGGATCTGCTCACACGATATAGAAATTATACTTACGTCTTACGTGTCGGGGAGGATGATATAGACACATACATAAATAGTTTTTGCGGTTGGCAATCCTTCACACATACGGAGAAAGTAATTTTTAAGTTACATAAAATATGTCTTTTTTAAAAGGCATAAGAATATGGTAGCACCATTCCAGATGTTGGTTATCTGTCAATTGACCTATTTTTAACTAAGCCAAGAACTAGGAAGTAAAGAAGGATCTTTGAGGGAACAGCTTAAATATACCACAAGTCCATATACCCAAGTCAATGAGGCTCTTACTCAAGGAGGAACCCCTTAGGTCCATTATCATAGCCTACTTAGTTTTACTTTAAAAACAGTTCTGACAAATTTAATTATTTGGCTTCTACCAATGACTAGAATCTTGTGCTAACCTCTACCAATGAGATGAGGAAAAAAAATAGGCATTAAACAAATAATTCCACAAATAACTAATCCTTTGTAATGAGTGCTATCAAGCAAACAGCAACAACAAAAAATAGGACATTATGAAAGGGTATAACACAGAGGGATCAAACCTTCCCTAGGTATGGGGAGGGGTGGTGATCAAGAGACTGACCTTTAAGACTGGATGTGAAAAATGAGTAGAAATTAGGCCAGGTGAAAGGAGAGGTGGGTAAGCCTTCTAGGCTGAGGGAGCAGCACGTGCACAGGCTTTGAGTCAGCAAGGGCGACCAGCTGGTGGAACTGAAAGACATCCACTGTGGCCAGGGCATAGAGACTGAGACAGTGAAGTGCAAGATGAGATGCCAGAGGTAACTGGTCCAGGTTACACAGGCCCCAAAGGTCACTGGGAGGACGTTTGGGTGGTATCCTAAAACGTAAGGGAAGGATTAATTCCACTGGAGGATTTTTTAAGCCAAGGCCTGCTGAGATCAGATAGCATCACAGTATAGGAGGCCCCAATTTAGGAATCTGTTTATTGTTGTCCAAGCAAAAGATAATTTTGGCATGGACTGGAATGGTGCCAATGCAGATAAAAATAAGGAAATGAATTTGAGAAGTAAGTATGAGGTTGTATCAACAGACTTGGCTCACGTAAAGGAGAGAAAGGCCCCTAGGATGGTTGCCCAGGTTTTTGTCTGGAGAAACTGGATAAATGCTGGTGGCATTTCCTATGAGAAGCAAGACTGTAACTAATCCAGAAAAGTACCGTGAATTATTTCTTTTAAAATAACAAAGGTACATTAGAATCATCTACCCAGACTGATTTATCGAATTATGGCCACAAATTATCAACAGATAAACCTCTGGACGATATCACTGATTTGTTTAAAAACCTGATGTCATGCTCTGAGCTTTCTTTTCAAAACTCCATGATTTCGGAGGTTATTACAATTACTTAAACTATACTGACCTCATTTCATTTTCTGAACTGTGGAAACAGTCCAAACAGGAAACACTAGGTTGAAACTTAACTATAAATATGATTAAATGGTAAATTATAGGTTATGTATATTTTACCACAATTTAAAGCAGTTTTTTTTTTCTTAACTTAAACATGAGTACGTTGCAGGAATTGCAGTCTTATGTTCTCCTTTTTTCTCCACCTCCACCCCACCCGCCCCGCCCTGACCCCTCACATTTAAGCAATAATCATCATCTTTACAATGAGGTCAAAACGTGGAAGGAGAGAACCCTTAAAAGAGAGGCTCACAAAGAAGTAACTTGTGAGAATTCTCCAAAGTCTCCTAAAGTGACTGGAACAGCCTCTAAAAAGAGACAACATATGTCATCTCAGTGCAAGGAAAGGAATTTACAAGATCCTGTGCCAAAGGAATCGCCAAAATCTTGGTTTTTTGATAGCCGATCAAAGTCTTTGCCAGTACCTTCTCCAGTTCACTATTTTGATAACTCAGGTTTAGGCCTTTGCCCAGGTAGGTAAATATACTGGTTGCTTGGAAATGGGGCGGGGATGGGGGGCGGATAACAGTCGGAACCTCTCTTTAATGTGTGATCCCCACAGGGCAAGTGTAGACAAGAGAGGATGGCGTTGATGAGGCTCACAGTGCACAGACTCCATTGCTGTTTCTGTGGGAGAAAGTTTCTCCAAAGCACAGCTCTGAAGTGCAGTAGTCACTTTTTACCCCAAGTGAAGCCTTTTTTTTTTTTTTCTTTCCTTTGGTATGTAAAAATTCTACTTGTGAGTCATTGCTTAGCAAATCAAATCTGAAAATAAGATATTATTTCTTTAGAAATGCAAGAAAACAACCCCAAGTGAAGGTTGCCTCTTAAACCCTCAGCTTTCCCCTGGAATGGACAAGCAACTCTCCCAAGGCCATAAAGATACTACCTTATAAACAAAACCAGTTTTACTGAAAAAGATTTTCCTATCGATTCAATGGGCCAGTATTTCCAATAGTATTATATTCATTTTACACAAGCCAGATCATAGACTTGTATCATTTACTTATTCATTTAATCAATCAGAATTTTTTTATTTCAACTCTGTGTCACAATTAGACCCTAATGGTACATTAATAAGCAAAACCAGATATGGTCCCTGCCCTCTTAGAGCTTACAGTCTAACAGGTATAGACAGGAATCAAGTGACAAAAAAAAAGTAAAATTCTAGAGTGCAAAAGGCTATGAGACTTATAATATAGGTTGTTGTTTTTTAAATATTACAGAAGTCTTCCTTGAAAAAGGGAACTGAGATCTAGGAGGTTAATGTGAGTTAGCTTAACAAAGAGGGGAGGGAAAAGCATTTCAGGCAGATGGGACAGTGACAGCCGCCGTCAGGGTAGGAGGAACCACAGTCAGGGGAAGGATTGAAAGAAATATGCTGTGACCAGAGCACAAGGAACACAGGCTTCTGTGGATGTAGTCAGTGAAGCCAAAGAGAGAGCTCAGAGCCAGACATGCAGGACTTTGTAGATAGTGTGAAGGAATTTAAACTTGATCCTGCAGGCGTATAGAGGAAGCTGTTGGAAGACTTTAAACAATATCAGGGGAACGTGATGACTTGTAAATTTTGAAAACATTACCTCAGATGTTAGGTAACCAACGAATCATAGGAGCAAGAGTTTGACAGTTGCCTGGGCAAGGGTGACAGCATGAACCTGGGCAGGTGCAATGGAGATGGAGAGACGTGGACAGATGGGAGAGATTTGGGGGCAAAATGAGCAGTGCTAGGTGCCTGATCGGATGGACTGGGGTGGAGTCGGGGATCGCCCCCAGCTCTGCGGAGGTGCTATACACAGAGGTGGGGAACATGTCCGGAGAAGCTCTGTAATATGGCGTTTCTCAGTCTTTGTCACCACATAGCATTTATCATGTACCCACGTGTGTATGGCCACGGCCCTTTGTGACAGTGTATCTGCCTCTCAGAAACACCCTTTTATGCACTTGTAGAAACCTAAAGCAACAAAACTGTACATTAAGAGAGGCAGCTGCCAGAGATCACTTAAAGCTCTGAGCAAAGGTTACCAGGGTTTACGAGAACTCTGCTTTGTGACAAAGAGGGAATCAGTCTGTTCTCGTCAACTACACGTCAAAATTGGATCACGTCAGCACTCTGACAGTGCTGTTAGAGATATAGGAAGGAACAACGCAATTTGGGAAAAATTTTGAACTATTCACTTCATTGAACAGTATGTAACAAACATTTGAGGACCTTCCATTAGCTAACACTTCTAAGGAACTTTTGCTGTATACACACACACACACACACCATTTTAGAAGGGTCTATTCAAACACTGATAAAGTTTTATAATCACCTATTGATTTTTATCTGACAGTGCCAAAGGCACATGCATAATATGAAGTAATCCAACCTCAAATAAAAATGCTTAAGTTTTTTAATCAATACATGGGTCTCTCTGGTACAGTTTTTAAGTAAAATAAAAGAGTAGTCTGGAGGGATATATAAATCAAAAACTGACCAATTCAGAATTAAAGGACATAGTCTCAGCTTGAATTAGTAAAATGTCAGTCTAAAATAATTTTAATTATAAAAGTAAATTTATATTATCTCAACACCTAAGATAATTTCTAAGACCCGTTGTTCTAGATTTACCTTCATGAATATAATAATTTGAAAATAGATATTGTTTATAAACAAATAGATGCAGTTGAAGTGCTTTTTAAAGGCTCAAAGAAAACTTTTTAAAGATGGCTAAATATTCTCTAAAATACATAGTATTTGTACAGCTCACCATTTTTTTTTTCCCCCTAAAAATAGGACAAAAGAAAATCTAACTGAGTTAATCTGTTTGGTTCACTTTGAATCTCAAATTGATGAATTCCAAATAAGACTTTATTACTTCTTGGTTTTATGTACAATATGGTTTTTCTAACAATTCATCTTATGAGAAAAGGGAGAATAAACTTCTTCAACTCTGAAGCTAACACACGATTGTGAAGCAATCATACTCCAATAAAGTTCTATTAAAAAAAAAACTTCAACTCTGCCGAAGTGAAATATAGTTTTTTAACAAGCAAACTAATGAACCATGTTTAAGTGCCGTGTTCCATTCTTCTTACATCTCTTCTTATATCTCTACTCCAAACATCCTTTTCACTTTAGTTGTATTTGAGATTTGTGTATGTTTTTACTAAGATTACTTTTGTTGTTGATTTTTTTTTTTTTTCCTCTCAGAAGAACAAATTGCTGGAGCAGAGACTGTGGATCCCCAGCCAGGTCCTTGGCATGCGTCCTCTGGAAAAGATGTGCCCGAGTGCAAGACTCAGTAGATTACTCTGTCACTTTTCTGGGGGCCCAGCGTTCCATGTTTGGAAATGCCTGCATTTATCCCTGGCGATGATGTCACAGTCCAACTTAATTTCACTTCAGTTTTCACTTTGCCAGTAGAATTGGAAGGTGAAGAAACGGGATTCATTCCCGTTATTTAGAATGGTGATAGCAATCAATACCTTCTTCTTGAATGTGGTAATCCTTTAGAAGTTGAATAGTTTTATTTATTTATATGTTTTGTAAAGAATAAAGTTATTGAAGGAAATTTCCAATCTTTCCACGTATACATAAAATGTATACTTTTTCATTAATGTAAAGTTATCCACATGTGACTTAGAGAATTCCAAAGCATGATTCATAAATTAATATGAAACATCATTTAATTCACAAAATTACAGACTCCCTTTTTAGTACCTTGAACATTCAATAAACGTTTGCTTAGTTCTGAATGACGGCACCATGTAATATTAACTGATGGTTTCTCGGTGGGGTACTCAGGGTATATTTGGCTCTCTTCTCTTCTTGTTTGTTGACTTTCAGAATTTTGCTGTAAAAATACACACATGCATTCCACACTTAGGTTGTTAAGGAATAGCAAGTGATACGACCTCTTCATTTTCTAGTTTTAATCTTCCTTTTGCTGTGATAAGCTACAAAAGTTGTTTCTCACTTTTCAGTGTTTTACCAACTACCCCACTCCCTATACAAGCACTCTAAATTGGTTGGTTTGTTATTAGACTTTGTACCCGATTGCACATTTATTCCCAAGTAGAAGAACCACATAGATTTATTTTACCCTTTCACTTTAGACATGGGGAAACAGCAACCAGAGTTTCCATCAAAGTTTTCTAAACCTGGGGTCCTCACAGATACGTAAGACATTCTAAGGTGGGCTTCTTCATGTAGGCTGTAAAACCTCTGAAATTTAATGTTAACTTGTGTGTGTGGATTCATTTTTCTAGGGTACTAAGGTCCATACTTGCTTTTATCATACTCCCAGAGGGGTCTCTGACCCTACAAGAGGTTATGAACTACGTTTTAGAGAGTATTTGATATTTTATAGCATATAACTTTGAAAAACCACATAGAACAGCAAGATGCTTAAGGTTCAGAACAGAGTTAGTGATTTCAAGGCATTCTTGGCTCTTTGGTAAGAATATTATTCAAAGGAAGAGACTATGAATTACATCATAGCCATCATTCTAAAGTCTGGATTGGATCTTTTCCCTTATCTTAACATACTGTCACAGGGATTCACTAGGGCTGAGGGGAAAGTGTCCCCTCCTATAATCTCCCCTGGGCCTGTTTCTCCTTTTCACCCTTACCCAAACAGAACACTATAACAGCACTGCAGGTTTGATTCTTTACGACGTCTAGTAGGTACGTTCACCTGAATAATAAAACTAGTTTAAAGGCCATTAAAAATATAATCAGTCATCAGGTTTCCAGTCTAGCAGAATGTTGCTTAACTCTGAATTTGGATGTCCATTTCCTTCCTTGGATTTGGGAAATTTGGGGCCATTATTGATTTCTTCAGATCAGCTCTTCGTCCCCGTCTCTCTTCTGGTCTACTTGCTAGTGTCCCATAAGTACCTTAGGCTCCCTTCACTTTTTTCTTTCTTTTTGCTTCTCTGACTGGATAGTTTCAAATGACCTGTCTTCCACTTTGTTGATTCTTCTGCTTGATCAAGTCTGCTGTTGAACCCCTCTAGTGAATTTTTCTATTTGGTTATTATATTCTTCAGTGCCAGAATTTGTTTGGTTCTTTTTTATAGTTTCTATTTATTTGTTAATATTTTCATTTTGCTCGTGCATCCTTTTCCTGATTTCATTTAGTTGTCTGCATTCTCTTGTAGATCATTGAGCTTGTTTAAAACTATTATTTTTAATTCTTTGATAGGTAATTCTTAGATTGCCATTTCTTTGGAGTTGGTTTCTGGAGATTTATTTTGTTCCTTTGAATGTGCCATGTTTCTTTGTGTGCCTTCTGACTTTTTGCTGGGTTTTATGCGTTTGAGAAAACATCCACCTCACCTCATCTAGCTTCGTACAGGGGAGCACCATCAATGAGCTCATTTATAGATGCTGGGGTCCTCCGAATCAACCTTTTGGTGGGATTGCAACTTCTCTGGGCTTGTGTGTGTGATTTGCCAACTCGAGAGGGTTGCCAGTGCCTTTTTCAGGAGCTCATAACCTCTTCCTCCTTCTGGTGTCTGTCTGCAGTACTGCAGGTTCTTTGTTGCTACAGCAGGAAGCCACCCCACTGCCCATTTTTCTCATTGGCCCCCAGGCAGCCAAAGTACATCAGCACCCCAAGTCAGGCGAAACACAAACCAGTCACTTGTGCAGCCATCCAAGAAGCTGGAACACCAGACACACACTCTACTCTTCTTCCCCCCTCTCAAGGATGAAGCTTCAAGCTGGGCATGTTGTCCTGACTGTGCAGAGCCACACCAGCCTCTGATGGCACGGCAGGCTCTCTGGTGCCAAACCATGCCGGTTCCATCAGCACTCCAAGTAGGGGAGCGTGACCAGTCACTCAAGCAGCCCTCGAAAAGCTGGAACTTTGGGTGAATCTTCCACTCTCCTCTTTCCCCCTAGTCCCCATGATGGGGAAACTGAGCCAGGGGCTAAGCTGTGCTAGCCTGGGAGAGGGGTAGTAGCAGGTAAGAAATGGCTCTTCTCACCCGCTTCAGTGTGGCTGTCCTCAGCTTTGCCCTCACCCAGGGTACTGCAATTTCTTAATGGGCTTCTGAAGTTCTCACAAAAGTATTTCGGTCCATATATGGTTGTTAAGTCGGTGTCTGTCGGGGAAAGAGAGCTGGCACTTATGTTGCTCCATCAATGTTGGAATGTTGCTAACCTCTAACGATCTGAGTTTCAATATTGTGATGAGTGTTTGTGAAGGACTGGTAGCGAAAATCAGCGATGGAAACTTGCAAGAAGGTTAAAAAGCAGTAATATGGTCAGACAATACTAAAATGATCTGAAAAGCAAAATTAGGACCAGAGAAGACAAAATATATTTACTGTTCATAAGAAACATGTTCTTGAGCCTGGAAGAATTATTACTGAGAGCCTACCATTCATATTCAGTGAATATTAAAAGACCATCTACTATGAACTCATTGGTCTAGGCCCCAAACGGTACTTTTGGGTTGTTTTTTTTTTTAATTTTTAAAGGGCAATGTTTGCTATCCATTATAACTGAATATATACTAATCATTAAGTACAAGTGTAACATTGTACTGATGGTTTTACATGCCAAGTCCTTCCTCACAACATCCCTGAGGTAAGTGCTATGACTATTTTAAAGATGAGAAAACTGAGATTTATAGTTAAGTGACTTAGCTAGTGAGGGAAAGACATGGGGCTTACCTTTATCCTTCTGACTTAACAGTCTTTGTTCTGAGCCACTGTGACTATTATAAATACACTTAGCTCCAAGAGCAAAAAAGTGATCGAAAGAAGTTTATTTTTCTCACATAAGAAATCCAGAGGAGTTAGTCTAGGGCTGTTGTCTTGAGGCTGTCTTCAAGGAGCCAGGTCCCTTCTCTCACCCTGCTGTCTTTATGCGTCTGACCTCACACCAAGTCACAACATGGCTGCCATGTCCCTATGCATCACAGATGCATTCCAGGAGAAAAGAAGGGAAGGAGCAAAAGTCAAAAGCCTTTCAGAGAGGCATCATCTTTTTATCCAAGAAGGAAGCCCTCAGAGATTGCAGCCTATGTTTCATTGGCCAGCTCTAGTAGCAAAGAAGGCTAGGAATTTGATAGTTGTTTTCCAGCCTTTCCAAAGTAAAAGGCAGGGGAAGTCAGTTGGGTGGGCGTTGAGCGAGCCCTACTTAAATACACATGCACAAAATAGCCTAAACAGTCTCGGCTCAGCTACACACCTGATAAAGTGATGAGTTACTAAGCCTCTAGAGAGGGCTCACAGGATCTAAGTCCATTCTTTTTGATCTGATATTTCTGTTCTCTTCAGCCAAACCTGATTTTTTGCTCTTACCCAACAATGCACTTTGAAGTTCCCCAGACTCAACCCCCTCAGTGTACTCAGGATGCCTGCATTCTGCCACTAAGTATAAGTGTTAGAATAGACTGCGTGTGCCAAAATAACTGTACTTATACCTTAAAAAGCACAAGAGAATTTTTATTTCCCTCCCTCTGAACTATCTAGGTCAGGGTCCAGAAAGGAAGGCTCCAGTATCTTCAGTGACCTGCATTCCTTCTATTTTGTTGCTAACTTCCACATGCAATTCCTGGCTCATTCCATCTTTGAGTGCTCCCAGAGCAGCACATAGTAGGTGCTAATAAAAGAGAAGGGGGAGCTTCCCTGGTGGCGCACTGGTTGAGAGTCCGCCTGCCGATGCAGGGGACACGGCTTCGTGCCCCGGTCTGGGAAGATCCCACATGCCGCAGAGCGGCTGGGCCCGTGAGCCATGGCCGCTGAGCCTGCGCGTCCGGAGCCTGTGCTCCGCAACGGGAGAGGCCGCGGCGGTGAGAGACCCGCGTACCGGAACAAAAAAAAAAAGAGAAGGACTTAGGTTAAATTAGTGAAGGAAGTGATTTCAACATTCTAAGTAAGATGCTTTTCTACTTTTCACCTTCTACGTAAATTGGAGTTAACAGTTCTGCCTGAACTCCACTAGATGGCAGCACATTACATATAAAGTATGTGAATGTGCAAATTATTTTCTAAAAACTGGAGGAACCTGAACTACAAATCCCAACATGCATTAGGCACCTGACCTGATTTAGAACAAAGGTCTTAAGTTTGTTGCCCGCGCAGTGATCTGGACGACGCCATCAACTTGCTGCAGTAAAGTAAGATTTCCCAATATATTTTATTTTTTTAATAGATTTATTTATTAAGTTATTTATTTTTGGCTTCGTTGGGTCTTCGTTGCTGCCCGCGGGCTTTCTCTAGTTGCAGCCAGCGGGGGCTGCTCTTCGTTGCGGTGCGCGGGCTTCTCATTGCGGTGGCCTCTCGTTGCGGAGCACGGGCTTTAGGCGCGCGGGCTCTAGGCGCGCAGGCTTCAGTAGCGGTGGCGCGTGGGCTCTAGAGCGCAGGCTAACTAGTTGTGGCACACAGGCTTAGTTGCTCCGCGGCATGTGGGATCTTCCTGGACCAGGGCTCGAACCCGTGTCCCCTTTATTGGCAGGCGAATTCTTAACCACTGTTCCACCAGGGAAACCCTCCCAGTATATTTTAAATGAAACTTTGGCCAGGGAAAAGGAGAGGTTTTCTTTTCAGATGTTAGTTTTGCACATTACCTTTTTTCAGGATTAAACTTAGCAGTTAGTTCAGGATAAGGATGGGTTTTCAACAAGTTTGAAACTCCGGTAGGTTTTTCAAAATAGCCAAAGGAGAGGATTTTACAGTGTCAAAGTGGACATTGTTTTCCTGGCTTATGAAGAAAGAGATCCTGAAAATGCTCTGTGTCTCTGCTAATCAAAAATTAACACTTTGAGGGAATTCCCTGGTGGTCCAGTGGTTAGGACTTGGTGCTTTCACTGCTGGGGCCGGGGTTCAATCCCTGGTGGCAGAAATAAGAGCACATAAGGCCTACGGCGCAAGGCCTACGGCGCGGCAAAAAAAAATTTAACACTTTTCATTCCAATATTTAGAGTAAGAAATCCATCATGTCTGGTTTTCACGTGGGATTTCTTGAAAGTTGCCTCATTTCACCATTTCAGCCCATGTTTGCACTCATTTTTCCAAACAAATCCGTTTTAATATAATAGTGCAGTTATGTCTAGTAGTAAGGCTTTGGTTCGAAAATCTAGTCCCAGAAAATAGGGAGGACAGCTCGGGGGAGGTTTTCATAGTGAGCAAAACGGCTGCCCTGTGCTTCAGCAGTTGTTTAGTAAGTTCTTCGGTGGGTGTCAAAGCCTCCTAGGGAAAAATTTGCAATGTGCCTTCACAGTCCCATGACCCAGAAGTCACCAATGCCAATAGTGTGAAATAGCAGCTTTTTAATACATCATGCTCGAGATTGGAGGAGGGTAAAGATTATTGGAGTTTCGACTCTTAACCATGTTTTAAGTAAAAACATATCACTCATGTAAGAAGAAAAATAAAAGCTGAAAATTCATTGCATCAGAGTAGGTCAGGCATTGTAAAAGCCCAGCTCTCCGTCAATCAGAGACCATCAGTGAAGTCGTAAGCTAGTCCCTGGAGTCAGTCAGCTCTTATAAAAACGCGCTGTTAGTCTAGCCCTCCGAGAAGCTGACTCCGAGAGAGTTCAACACGCACGGGATTTATTAGGGGAAATGCTGGTGCGAGAGAAAATGAGTAGGGAACTAGGTAAGGCTGGGAGAGCCAGCAGACCGCGACGGAAGTCCGCCTGCAAGGGAGGGAGCGAGGGACACTGGGCTGGGCGGTGTGGGCGCATCCTTCACGGCGCGGGAGGGTCCGCGAGGCCAGCGGGAGGAGCTCGATGTGTCCCAGAAGTGGGCCTGCCTTAGCGTTCGTGCCGCACTCAGGCATCGGCTGGGAAAGGCTGGGGGGGCGGGGGGGGGAGGTGGCCTCTGCACAAACTCACAGATGGGTTTCAGAGCACAGCGCCGGCCTCATGGTCAGTTACTGGGCACCTGTTCCGCAGAGCCGCAGGCCCCTGGCTTTGCGTGGGGATTTAGAACCACGAGGGCTTCTCTTGGACCCGCAATCAGCAGGCCTGGGTTTGAATTCATAGCCGTGAAACACTGGGCAAGCCACGTTATCTCTTTGAAGTCTGTGCACTGGTGACCAGGCCCTATGTCAACTCTTAAACACTTCCCTCATCCACCCCTGCTCCATCCCTGCTGTTTCTCCACCGTCTCTGCACCACTGCCGCCACCTCCGAAGGAAACCCCCTGCTCTCGCCTGCCCACTCCCTCCCCAGGTCTGTTCTCCACTCTGAGCTTTCTAGAATACACATCTGATCATGTCATGCTTTTGAAAGCTCATTGCCCATTGCCCACAGGAGTAACGAGCCCTCAGAAAGGAGAGCTTGCACAAAGGGTGGAGGCTTGAAATCCCGGTGAGTGCACATTGGGTACAGCAGAAAGCCAAGTTTGGCTGAAGAGAACAGAGATAAGTTCAAAAAGCAATGACTGGATCATGTGAGCCCTCCAGGCAAGACTAGCTAGCTACCTGTACTCTTTATCAGGCAGGTAATTGAGCAGACTGATTGTGGACGTTATTTTGTGCATGTGCTGTTTCAGTTAGTTCACTCAACATCCACCCAACTCACGCCCTCACCCCCACCTTTTTACTTTGTAAAGCCTGGAAAACAAACTCAGATTCTTAGCCTCCACTGCTAGAGCTGGCCAATAAAACAGGCTAGAATTTCTGAGGAAGGCTTACTGGTTGAATAGAAAGGTGAGGCCTCTGAAAGAGTTCAGGCTTTCCTTCTTTCTGCCTGGAATGCAGATACGATGTCTTGGGAGAAAGCAGCCATTTTGTGGTTGGTATGTGGTCAGAGGCACACACTAAGAACAGCAGGGTAAGAGAAGGGACTTGGTTCCTTGCAGACAGCCTCATTTAATCATCATTTGACTCTTCACGACCCCCAACCTCATCACTAGCCATTCCTCTCACCCTGAGATCTACAATCCAAGCACTGACCAAATATCTTCTGCACATCTTATTTCCCCTATGTCAGAATTTCTCAGTCCTCCCTTTTAAAAATTACTGATTGCGTCTGTTAAAGTGTTACTGATGAATGCTTAAACTTTAAAACAGGATCAGCAGCGTTGTTGGGTAGAATGTTCACGTAGCAAAAGAGTCAGGAGACCTGAGTTTGGTTCTGGCTCTGCCGTTGACCAGTTCTATGACCTTGAGCAGGTCAAATCAGTCCCCTCATCTGTAAAATGGGGGTATTGGACATGATCTGATTTTCCAACTCTTTTTTTTCAGTGACTCTCTGAGGCCAACTGTGAAATCTTCCCAAGGGACATGGAAAAAACACAGATGATTAATAGTGCAGACCCCAAGAAAAGTTTACAAGAGAGGAAGCAAGAAGCAGCCCCAAGTAGTAAGGACCCACCCAGTGCCATAGCAGTGTGTGCAGGGAGGGCCAGCGGGGAGGGTGGGTGGTAGTGAGGGGATGCTGCTGTATCAGCATCAGAGGCTGACTTCTCTGGGTACTGAAAAAACCTGAAGATACGTTAAAGTCCGATGTCTGTCTGTCACCAGTTATCACTTCAGTGGTTTTTGCTAAATGTTTTTCATATGCAAAGCTAGGTATTTAGAGTAATCATTCTTGGAGAATGATGGGAATATTCTCAAGTGGTAGCAGTATTTGTACAGAGGTGCTGTCGTCAGGTTCTTAAAGGAGTGCATTGAACCGTTCCTTCTAGACATTACTGCACAAGGCCATGTGCTACAGTGTAAGCCATTAAATACACATGTCTTTAGATTAAACCACAGGTTCCATTATGGGTCGACTTGATGGGAAGGTCATCGTCCTGACAGCAGCTGCTCAGGGGATTGGCCGGGCAGCTACCTTAGTAAGTTATTATCTTTTGTTGTTTGCTTACTAACTTTTGAGGTATTGAATTATGTGGCTGGGTTCCATGGGTATTTATTTCTGCTCTTTTTTTTTTTTCTTTAGTGCTTCTGTTGTCTTAAGTTACAAAAACAAAAGTGGCTACTCCTAACTCCAGGCAGATAAAGGAATGAATACCTCACATGTTTCTTATGTGACATCACTGATAACCTTTGACCTGAGAAACTTCTCTCTCTGCCTCAGTTCCTCTGCACCGTAATAAATTTACTGCAGGGACCCTACAGAAGTGCCTGGCTTTCTGAAATTATGTCAGTCCAGATACAGGACTCCAGAGTTATGAGACTATCAAGTTACCTTTGCCTTCTAATTTATATCAACTTCTCACACATGAAACCCCCCACCAGAGCTAATAATGCACTGTTATTAGGAGGAGAAGTGTTGATATAACCCATTTTTCTCTTACTATTTGGAGTTTACTCACCTGCTCAGAAATAGAATGCATGCTATCAAATCAAAAAATAATAGTATTTTGAGAGGTGTTTAATAACAGAATCCTATTTTTTTAAAAAAACGTTTAATTTGGTATTAAAGGGACAAAGTCAGCTGACAAGCACAATGTATGTCATGTTGTTCTAATGATAAAAATAGTAACAATGGGAAGGATGAGGTGAGACTAGATAGTTTGAAATTCCACCCATTTTATAGGGAAAACAACAGTGAAAATAAGATAAAAGAGAAAGGCTAAATGACTTTCAGTTCATGAGAGCAGTTTAACCATGTAAACAAAGGATGTATTTGTGCATTGTGTCTACCAGGCTTTTGCAAGAGAAGGTGCCAAAGTCATAGCCACAGATATCAATGAGTTCAAACTTCAGGAACTGGAAAAGTACCCAGGTAAGCAACTCCGCAGCTTGAATCTGGGATTCAGTCTACAAGGGATTATAAATCATTAGTACTTACATGTTGAAAGAAAATTCCTTAGCTGTTCAGCTCCACTGGCCTTCTTTTTAGAGCCTGATTCTCTGATATCAAATTTGTATTCTGTGAACCTAGAGACAAAAATCTGTACACTTAAATGTAAACAAAGTATTGAAGCTGTATACTTAAAATTTTTAATTTATCCAACATGTCAAAGGATTCAGTAGCTAATTACAAAATCATATGTGAACATTTAACAGTCGTTATGTTACCTTTTGATGACAACTGTGCCCCCCTCATCTGAGGGCAGCGCTGTCCAAGAGAAACATGATGTGAGCCATATGTATAATTTTAAATTATCTAGTAAAATTTACATTTAAACTTGACATTTAAAATGTTAAAAGAAACAGGCTAAAATTAAGTTTAAGAATATTGGTTTCAATATCATGACCAGAAACCCTAAAAGATTACCCAGATTATTTAGGTGTATATTACCCCTTACAGCACCACACTGAACCTAACTCCAACACCAGAGGACTTCAGTTTGAGTTACTCTGAAAGAAAGCAGAACCGCTGAAAGAAAGAGAACTTACCTGGAAGTCGACTATTCCAGCAAAATAAAACAGGTTCCATGATCAAACACAAATCAGTTCACTGACCTAGTTAACTGCATTAGACTTAAACTGAATTATAATTCCTATAAGTCAAAGTCAAACTGTTGGAATAGAAAAGCACAGAAGAAAAGAAGTCTTTCTGAAACTCAATTTCAGTCTTGTCTTTCTTTGTTTATAACCTTTTCTTTCTATATCCAAAAGAGAATAATAAACTATATATATTTTTATTTAAAGCATAAAAATAATGACTGCTGCTTTCATTAGAGAATGTTCAGGGGGTTTCTGTGCAGTATGTATCTCTCAGACTCCATGCCGGATCTCTCATGTCTGGCTTTCAAGTATTTCATCCCCTCTTCTGGCCTCTCGTTTCTTGTACTTGTAATTTTGTCCAGAAGTAAGTGATGGTACCCTTGGCCAACAGAGTCATTTCTAAAAAGTAATAGAATTAGCATAAAGGTAAAGTGCTCAAGTAGAAACAATCCCTTATCCACCGCCCCTGCCCTTCCCCTTCACACAGACAGAATTCAGCACTACTGTAGCACTGACTGAACCTCTAGGGGAAAGAATGGGCTAAAATAGCTCAGCTATTACTGCTGGCTTACTGAGAAGTATCTGTTGTAGATCATTCATACTTCACTGTGAAGTCTTTACTCAGAAAAGACCTGAATCATTCGTTTCAGAGAATAGAGAGAGAGAGGGAGAAAGAGACGTGTTACTGGGTGGTCAAAGTGGGGAGGACGTCAAGATTTTTACTGAGAGTCTTCAGACTGTGAAGACCCTACGAATGATCAACAGTCCTACAAGGCCCCACTGGACAGATATTACCGTCTTCACGCTTCGAAACAGCTGAATCTTCAAGGCTAACCATTCTTTATGAGTATAGGCAAATAGTGTCCTTTGTTTTATTTTTCAGGTGTTCAGACTCGGGTCCTTGATGTCACAAAGAAGAAACAAATTGATCAGTTCGCCAGTGACATTGAGAGACTTGATGTTCTCTTCAATGTTGCTGGGTAATTCGTAACTCTTTAATTTCACTGTCCTTACAGAAAGCTTTCTGCAACTTTCACTAAAAGAATTTTGATAATGTGGCAGAATTATTCACTGTGAACCATAATAGATTCCTTGGGGAATATGGCTGGATTTTGGACAGAATTTTTATTACAAGTAAGACAGCCATAGACATTGACATGGGCTTGGGGCCTAAAGGCCGTTAAGGTCACGCAAGGCAACCGGTACTAATGCTGTTGCTCTCCTCAGGGCTGGTAACAGGCTCATGCCAATGGACTTGTTGCTGGTGCTCTACCAGCACTTACAAAATAAGAAGAAAAACTGTTTTCCAGTCGAGTGCCTTTAAAAGGAAGTATGTATACACCAGAAGCCAAGTACTCAGTTTATTGAAATGAAGATGTTGCCAAGTTTTTGGCATATTCTAGTAAGTCTTTTATACCTCCCAAGCTCAGTGTTTCTTACTGGGACAATCAATCCCAGCAAAAGAAGCTTCATGTTGTACCTTTATACACGGCACAAAGAGAATGGCTTAATTAAACTTACTAGGGTGGGACCAAGCTTGCTGAACCATGCATGAATGATGAAAAGCTGGACCTGGGGCAGCTACATGTAGATACAGCGAGTGCTGGTACCCACTGTCCCTTCTCAAGCATGACAGTAGATGTGAGGAACCAGGAACTCAGTAGATACCTCCGATATCCCACTCTTCTTGTGTAGTGTTACATTTGTACTGCTGCATTGGTAGAAAAATTCTAGAGCCTTCTAATATATTTCTGTGGTTCTTCCCAATCATGATTCAGAGTAAAAAAAAAAAAAAAAAAGTCTCAGTTTATCCGTAGTTTATCATATGTTACAATGTTTGGAAATTAAAGTAACGATTGTGATGATCTAGTTTATAAATAACCTGCTCATTCCTCATATGAGAATATACCCAGAGCCATGAAAAAAACAACCAGCAAAGTTAGTTTTTGAGCATCTGTTAAATTTTCAGCAATGTAAGGGGAACAGAAATAGAGGATGTGGTTCTTGCTGTCATTCAGTTGAACTAGAAATACAGTGGTGCATAGGGATCACAACTGACAATATTTTATAATTAATTACATAATTTTTGTCTAGGGGACAGTGAAATCAGTTAGGACCCTAGTGTTTACAAAGCTTCCTTGAGGAAGTGTGACTTCAAAAAGAGTGAAGGTTATTTTAAAGGTTTTGTCTTGTTCTACGTTGTTTACTCAGTATGTTAGAACTGTACAGTAGGGGTATTACTTTGCTACCCTGAGATGTTGAGACACTTGTTTTCCTTGCAGTTTTGATTTCCCTTGAGAATGTTAAATCTGTACCACCTGAGGGCACTCTTGATCTTGAAATAGGAGTTAGGCCAAGCGCCCTGTTCTCATTTGTTTTTAATGGCAGCGATGTTTCCTGCACTGTAGGTACAGAGTTTCTTATGTTTGGTGGCTTCTAACTCCTGCCTTCTTTTAAAAGAAGGATTTTGTCTTCAAATAAATTTTTTTAGCTTATGTTGTTGGGATACTTCCTCACCTAAGGTACTAAGTGATACTGTGTTTGAATTGTTAATCTTGCTAAGGGAAAGGACAATGGTCTAAGCCAATAAATGACAATAAAAAGGATAAGGAAATGGAATAGAAATGTTTTTCAATGATCATCTTTTTCCCCGTGGTTTCATCACACTTCCAGTTTCGTCCATCATGGAACCATCCTGGACTGTGGGGAGAGAGACTGGGACTTCTCAATGAATCTCAACGTCCGCAGCATGTACCTGATGATCAAGGCCTTTCTTCCTAAAGTAAGGTGACCACCACCGCTAGGATGAGTACCACTGGATAAGTAGGTCTCCGTACTGGACATCCAGAGAGGATCCCTACTCTGAAGAGTGATAACAGCGAGCATAATGACTAACCTGTAGTGAACATTGATATCAAAGCATTTCATAGAAATTCACTCACTTAACTTTCCACTTCATTCATTCAAGGAATATTAAGCACCGTGTGGCAGGCAGCTCTCCAGGTGCAGAAAGCACATCAGAGAACTAAACAAAGTCCTCTCTGTAAGGGAGGTACTATTTTGAGGGGCGAGATACGATAATGTGTAATCAAATAAACTCTAACGTGTGTGGTGGTTGTAAGTACAGTGAACTTAAAAGAAGCTAGGTTAGGGGATTCCCTGGCAGTCCAGTGGTTAGGACTTAGCACTTTCACTGCGGTGGCCCAGGTTCAATCCCGTGGTTGGGAAACTAAGATCTCACAAGCCATGCAGCATGGCCAAAAAAAAAAAGCTAGGCTATCAGTGAGGTCTAGTGGGGGGGCCTCATTAATAAGGTGAAATTTTCATAGAGGTCCCGATGAAGTGAGCAAGCTGACCGTTCAGGTATCTGGGAAGAGGGTTCCAGGGATTGGAACAGCAAGGGGGCATGTGGGACCAGAGCAGTCGAACGAGGTAGGTACTATCACAGCCACTGTGCAGAAGGATGAAACCGGGAGGTTAGATAACTCGCCCAAGGTCATATAACTAGCAAGTGGTTAGAGCCAGGATTTGAACCCTTGAAGTTGGGCCCCTTCTTGAATGTCAGCATCTAGGCCCCCCATCTCAAGGTGGATGTACCCCATTGCTTTTCTGTACCCCGAGTATTCTCCTTGCACTCCTGCTTTTAGCTGAGCCACAGAGGTACCGGAGAGGTGAGAGACAGCGTGTGCTAAGGAGACAGTATTCCTCCTGAGTCTGCCACCCTTGAATTTGCCAGCCTGCACACAACTCCTGACTGATTTTCATTTTACTTTACAAACAAGCATTAAGTGCCTTTTGATGGAAAGCACCACACTAGGTTCTCTCGGGGAGGGGCGGGTATAAATGTGAAAAACATTGACTTCAAATGAGCTTATAAGCCAGTAGTAGCAGACAACACAGGCTCAGACAATGAAAGAGGTTGACTTTGTACAGAACTGGCTCAGTTCAAGGTTGTAAGTTGAACCCTAGTGAAATGCAGAAGAGCCGTGCTTCTCCTCCATTCCAGCTGGATTAGATGACTGACATACTGAATGCTGCCCAACCCAGGGCAGGAGAAGAGTTTTGTTTTGTTTTGTTTTTTGCGGTACGCGGACCTCTCACTGTTGTGGCCTCTCCCGTTGCGGAGCACAGGCTCCAGACGCGCAGGCTCAGCAGCCATGGCTCACGGGCCCAGCCGCTCCGCGGCATGTGGGATCTTCCTGGACCGGGGCACAAACCCGTGTCCCCTGCATCGGCAGGCGGACTCCCAACCCCTGCGCCACCAGGGCAGCTCAGGAGAAGAGTTTTTTGATGACAAGGCAGGGCAGATACTTTGCTCTGGACATTCGGCCTAACATCAAGAAGGATACAGACGAATGCTAAAAGGAAAATTAGAGAAATTGACTTAGTAACTAAAAGAAACTACATTTTTTTTAATCTGATTGTTTAGCCCCTAGAAGGAATCTTTGGGTTGGCTCATGGAATGTTGAACCAGCAAATTTTTTAAAAATATAAATTGCCTTTTTTTTTCCTTATTTGGAGTTCATGAGAAGCTGTTATTTGGAACTTAAATGTATTTTTTGAAGACTAATCCTTAGCATAGGGTATGAGGAAAAGCAGAGGCTGTGGTAAAAGAGGAAAGCTCAGGTCAAGTGAATAAGACTTACACATATATGAGACTCATTGTAGTACTGAATGCTTGACAAATATCGGGGAAGGACATAGGTGTGAGATACAGTGGAGCTGAAATTTAAGCTTGTTAAGTGTTAACTTTTAAAATATCAAACATTAACTTGCAAATTAGTGAGTTTGTCTATGATTTAAAGCATCTTAACAATTATCCATATGAGCCAATGAAACTCATCTGTAAGAAATCCTAAGAGTTATTAATGACTGGGATGGGGAGTCAGAATGAGTTGGTGCCACTTGTTAAAGTGACCTCAACCGACCTCACCTGGGATTCTGGAATCTGGCATTGGAAGACCTTAGGAACAACCTGAGCTCTGCCCCTAAGTTCACCACAGGACCTGGGAGATGGCACCTGTGCTCTCTCGGTGTCTATTTCTTCATTTAAAATGAGGGTGATAGATTACACAGTCCTTTCCAGCCCTAATTATGTTCATTAACCATGACGCACATATACCAGATAGAACTTTCCAGGGGAAGCCAGGATTTAGAGTCTAGGCAGATTTGAAAGGTCAGATGGTCAAAACATAGGAACACTTCTAGGAAATTTTTGTTCACGGATAAGCATATAGAAAACCATTCCAAGACTGGAAGAGCAGTCAGAAGGCAGAGAGCAAATTAAAAATACTGTGAAAAGAGGTCAGTGTAGAATCCAAGGTCCACCAGAAGAGAGGATCCATTACAACGAGGGTTCGGGGAGGCCTTGGATATTTGGATGTTCTCCTCCTTTGCTGTATCTTAGCAGAGTCTCTCGCACGTAGAGCTGCTTAGCAAACATTTGCTGGATGAAGAAATGAATCTAGGTTGTCAGTCCAGGTGGAGGTCAGGAATGGAATCACTGAAGACCCAAGAAGCCAAGGTCTGCCAGGTTTAGGAGCTGGGCTCTGGTCAGTGGGGGCAGAAGAGCTGCGTCACAGTAGGACTAGCTAGATGCAGCTAGAGGGAATCTTCAGAGCTCTTTGTAGCATCTGCCTGAGCTTCTGGGAGATCAATCCTAGACAGCATTACTACATCCAGGCACTTCACTTTATTGTTGTACCTGCCAGAGAGGGCTGTTGCATGCAGAGCCAGGAAGAGCATTCACACCATGACAGCAGGTGCTGAGCTGGTGTTAAGAAGGCAGCACAGAAGGACGCAAGAACTGGGCTCTAGAATCAGCGGCTAGACCTGGGCTGAGTGGACAGTCCAAGTGTTAGTGGGCAGCAGTAGCATCTCCCAGGTGACTGTTTTCTCAAGTTCTGCCTGAGGATTTTATTGCATTTCAGAAGATCAGAGACTGAACTTATTTAATAGCCCATCTTTATATATTAAATTGGGCTACATGTATTCCATATGTATTAAAAATGGATTGTATATATTATCAATTATACCTCAGTGAAACTGGGAAAATAAATTAATTTAAATGGGTTATGTTATTTGCTAAACTGGATAAGAAAGAATAATTTTAAGGCTTCGTTTTCAACACTATTCTATTTTACTAATTTTCCTGGTCTTTTTTTATGAGGACCCCATTTCATTATGATCCTCTTTATTATGCAGACAAACAAGTTGGGTTCAATATTTTCTTTCCCTGCCATCTTCTGGATTTCACTGGGTCACCTCAGCCTCTCCTTTTATCCTTTTAATCCATTCAACATAATACCTTAGGGTTGTTTTAGACTTTCTGCTCTTAGGTACCGATTAGTAGCTAAGTATCAAAACAGAAAGTAAGAATACTATAAGGAAAAATAGAATCTTGGCAAACTCATCCCTGGATCATCCAGTTATTCACCGTCTCCATTCCTACACCTCCTTGAAAGCTGCTGGATAAACTCACCCCAGCAGAAGTGACTTTTTTCTTTGACCCTTTACACTGCCTACTGAGACTCCTCAGTCTTAGAAGCTCGCTCTTTACTTGATTTTCATGACAGAGCACATCCTGGTTCTCCTTCCTCTGTTCTCCACCTCCCCCAGCACTTATTTTAACTCTTCACCACCTCCTCCTTGTTCTTTATGGTCATCCCTGCAGCCTCTGATTTCAGTAAGTTAGTGCCCACGAGGCAGGCATTCTCTCCAACTCTTGCTTCTTCCCCCCAAACATTGATGGGTGGATACCCATGCCCTCGCATATACCTATATCATCTTGAAAACATACATACATCTTTTAATTAAATACAAGTTCATCTGAAAACATTTTTTAATTCATAGCAGCTTTTTTCAGTGATATATTTGTTTAGGTCTGGGGCAGAGCTCAGCAATCTGCACTTTAACCTAGCACCTCAAGAGATTTTTTTGTTTTGTTTTGTTTTTTTGCGGTACGCGGCCCTCTCACTGTTGTGGCCTCTCCCGTTGAGGAGCACAGGCTCTGGACGCGCAGGCTCAACTGCCATGGCTCACGGGCCCAGCCGCTCCGCGGCATGTGGGATCTTCCCGGACCGGGGCACGAACCCGTGTCCCCTGCATCGGCAGGCAGACTCTCAACCACTGCGCCACCAGGGAAGCCCCAAGAGATTTTGATTCACTGAAACATATTGACTGGCTGCTGTGTACCCTGTCTAGGAGGACAGAACAGCCACAGACCCTCCTCTTAAGACTTTCACACTTTCTGTGTGGGATTCTGAAGGATGTATTCTTAGGAAACACTGCCCTAGACGGGGAGCAGCCCTCACTGCATGTAACCATGTACCAAGTCCTGCTCATGTACCTCGGCTGTCTCCACCTCTGTTACCCACAGACGTTTCTGCTCTCTACTTTCATTACTCCTTTCCTAAATCCCTGCATCAGCTTCCAGTGCTCTCCTCTACAAGATGCCAGAGTAATCTTTGTCATCTTCAAATCTGAACATGCCACTCCCCCTCTGCATTAAACCCCTCATTGTCTCCACCGCATTGCCTTCAGGGTAAAGCCAGAATTCCTAAATGTAGCCCCACTGGCCTCTGCAGCTTTATTCCTCCCACATTCTGCCTTCCAACCAGACCCATCCCTTCTTCCCACTTCCTTGGGAAGAAAATGCCCTTCTCTTTTATTTTTCTGATTAACGCTCTAGCTTTCAAAAAAATCAGACCTCCTCTGAGGGCCCTGCAGCCTGGTCCCTTCTTTCCACGTCCGCCCCCTCCCCAGTGACAGTCTTTCCTCTTGCTGGATGCAGGTTATATCAGCCACTTCAGTCAGACTGGCAGCTCTACAGGCAGGCAGAGACTGAGTCATTTCTCTTTGAATCTCCTCGACCTACCACTGTACCTGACCACAGTAGGTATTCAACCATATGTTGAATATGTGATGAATGGAGAAAGAGTTTTCCATCGGGAGCATACAGTAACATTAACATTCATTAGCCTTTCATTTAGCTCAGAGTTCCTTCTTGGTCTTGCTGATGCTTTTGTGCCACAGGAAGGCAGTAAACCCCTGGGAAATGTTCCTGCCAATGTGTACACAAGCCATCAATTCCCAGCAACGATTGGGTGGGACCATTAAGACTGCTTAACAGGGAGTTCCCTGGTGGTCCAGTGGTTGGGACTCCGTGATTTTACTGCCAAGGGCCCGGGTTCAATCCCTGGTCAAGGAACTAAGATCTCACAAGCTGCGTAGCATGGCCAAGAAAAGAAAAAAGAAAAGAAAATCCGTTAAAAAAAAAAAAAAGACTGCTTAACATGCTTAACAGTGCTTAATGTTAATAGCTAATATGACGGTCCTGCAAACCATAAGTAAATGCGCATCTTTTAAAGAGGTAGTATTTTTAGCCTGCAGAATAGCATCTTTTTTTGGTCTTTGTTTTGTTTTGGCAGATGCTTGCTCAGAAATCTGGCAACATTATCAACATGTCCTCTGTGGCATCGAGCATCAAAGGTAGGTGTGTCTTCCTCTGGGCATCATGACACACGTACTCACACACCTTCAAGAGCTAAGGGTTTGGGGAACAAGCATAGCAGAGATCATAAAACCCACACATAACTTCAAAACTGCTTTTTTTAAAATTGCTCTAAAGTTTCTTAAGTACCAGTCCTTTTGCCTCAGATGTGAACCAGTCATAAAGTTAAATATAAGTTGGTTTGCTTTGCTCTACCTTTTATTCCTTCTAAAGGATATGGAATTGAAGATCAAACGGGGAGAAGGAAACATTTATACATTTAATTAATCAAAAAAGATGTATTAGACACCCACTAGATGTCCCTGACCCCAAAGAATTCACAGTCTAAAAGGGGGAGAGAGGCAAATGCACGTCTTCTACAGTGTGATAGGATCATAATAGAGCGTTGTACAAAGTGCTGTTACAATAGCAGGGACATAACTCTGCCTGTGGATTGGGGGAGTGCTTCACAAAGACATTTGATCCAGCCCTAAATGAGAAGTCAAGTTGAAGGGCCAGGTTGCAGTGCAAAAGTGGAGATGACGGACAGTGTCACAGTCTGGCACAGATGGATTTCGAGTTGAAAATGAAGTAGTTACTGCTGAGATAACATTCCTTCTCTTAGCAAGGATGTACACAGTAAGCCTGCACAGGAGAGGAATGCAAAGAAATGCCTAAGCCTCTGGGTTTGTTTGGGTTGTGTTTTGTTTTGCTTTGCTTTACCCTAAATTTCTTTGTTCTACCAACTGTTAATGAAAAACTAAAGCCACTGCTGTCACTTAGGTGCAGCACCTCAACACCGAAGTCTCAACTGTATTGTGCCAGTAATGATATTATTTTCCCAGATTTAGAAACTAGCTCTATTAAAGGAGAAAATCTGATATCGATTTTTCGAAAGGGTGCAGGGACTTCCCTGGTGGTCCAATGGTTAAGACTTCGCCTTCCAATGCAGGGGGTGTGGGTTCGATCCCTGGTCGGGGAGCTCAGATCCCACGTACCTCGAGGCCAAACAACCAAAACACAAAACAGAAGCAATATTGTAACAAATTCAATGAAGACTTTTTTAAATGGTCCACATCAAAAAAAAAAAAATCTTAAAAATGGTGGAGTATGAGGAAGCATGACAATGGTCTCCTGCTTCCTAAAGTTGACTGTGTTTTTTTATTCCTTCAACGGTTGAACTTCCCTTCATTCTTAGGAGTTGTGAACAGGTGTGTGTACAGCACAACCAAGGCGGCTGTGATTGGTCTCACAAAGTCTGTTGCTGCAGACTTCATCCAGCAGGGTATCCGGTGCAACTGTGTGTGTCCAGGTGAGTTGGGCACTGTGGGACTATGAACTTGTCCTTTCTGACCTCCCGGCTGCCACTGTGAAAAATATCTATGTAAGCTTGTTTACCACATGTTGTATTGTCATTGGGAAAAGCTCCAAAGAAAAAAGAGTCCAGGCTTATTAAGGTAACAGCCCAGTGGTAAGTTGGGAAAGAGATCCTAAGTCATTAGGAATAACCCACAGATGTGTTAAAAGACAAAATTCAACCAAGTAATTTGAAGATCTAATTGGCTTTATTCAACGATTCATGAATCAAGTGGCATCCCATCTAGCAACTAGAAGGATGCTCCAGGGAGCCATATACAAAAATGGAAGGTTTTCATAGAAAGAAGGGTGGGGCAAGGAGGTCACTGGCAAAAGAAAAGAAAAGGTTATTCTGGGCTGGGACTGCTTTTTTAAAGGGGAGGGGATAGCACAGGTTTTATACTACAGGTTGCCTCTTCTTCCGCTAGGGGGATAGAGAGGGCCCACGGGGGCCCAATTACCTTATTGGTGCTAACCAGAAAATTCCAGACTGGTTGATTAAGATTACATTTCTGGTAAAGGTTGAAACTGCAATTAGGTTAGGCATTAAATGTAGGTTTTGTATCATGGGCTTTAGCACAAGTGACGCCATTTTGATTTAACAGATGCAAAAGTTTTAAATGCTGCTTGTGTGGATGGGGACAATTCCAAACCCTGTGGTTGAGAGACATAACTGACCAGGGCTTGGTGATTTGAAAGCAAGCCCAGGATGGCCTCGTCAGGGGAAAGTTGAAACGTAGACCATGCTCACAGGACAGCAGGAAGAAAGAGGAGCCTCCCAGACATAGGGAGCCACTGAGTCATGTCCATCACCTGGGGTGGCCCATAATCAAAACGGAGGGATTCATACCTTCCTTTATGCTGTAAAGAGGGGGTCAGCAAACTATGGCCTGCAGGCCAGATCCGGCCTACCACCTGTTTTGTAAACACAGTTTTATCGGAGTACATCCACACCCAGTTTGCTTTTATATTGGTTAAGTTTGCTTTCATGCTGCAGTCAGAGTTGAGTAGTTATAACAGACCAAATGGTTCTCAAAGCTAAAAATATTTCCTGTCTGGCTTTTGACCAAAAAGTATGCTGGCCCCTCATATAAAGGAAAGGAGAAAAGCAGAACTTATTATGAGTAGAAAGGACATTTATGTTTACACTATACTGTAGTCGATGAAGTGTGCAATAGCATTGTGTCTAAAAAAACAATGTACATACCTTAATTCAAAAACATTTTATTGCTAAAAAACGCTCACCATCATCTGAGCCTTCAGTGAGTCATAATCCTTTTGCAGTAGTACCATCAAAGATCACTGATCACAGATCCCCATAACAAATATAATAATAATGAAAAAGTTTGAAATATTGCAAGAATTACCAAACGTGACACAGAGACATGAAGTGAGCAAATAAATGCTGTTCGAAAAATGGTGCCTATAGACTTGCTCGAAGAAGCATTTCACAACCCTGAAATCTGTAAAAAATGTATTATCTGTGGAGCTCAGCAAGCCAAAGAGAGTAAAATGAGGTCTGCCTAAGAAGAATATCAACTTCCTCTCTGAAAAGAAATTCGATACTGCATGTCCAGAATCAAGGTTTCTCTTAGTAGTTCACAACTGGTATTGTGGCTTTGGGGAGGAGAAGCAATTCACAGTTAACTGTGGGACCTTTTAAAACCTGAGGGGCATGTCAGCATTTGGAGAAGGAGTTGATGGGGAACACTGTGTGTAGTTTGGAAAGTGCCACTGGAAATTCTGATGTAATTCATCATGGTCTCCCCTCAGGTTGAAACCCACTGACTTATGAAAGGGGGAGACTACTAAATAACCTTCAAGGGACAGAATTTCCATGATTGAGGTGTTCTGTTTAATTTTTCTTGGACTAGAACAGTAAACATAGGTAACACCAAGAAAGAGGAGGTTACAGGAGAGAGAGTTTCACCGGGTTTTAACATACACGTTGGTGATACTTGAGTCTAGCTCTTCTTGGTGCCATTTTCCCAGTGGAATAAATGGCAAAACGATTTGGAAAATGTGGTTGTTTCGAAGCTGGACTTTTCAGAAGATTGGAAAATATTTTCTCCCACCGTCTGGAACGAGGAACTAGCTGTGACTCACTGAGCCAGTCACAAAGAAAATGTGACAAGGAATAAGTGTGTCTGGGTTGGTGCTGATGATACAGTCACAACACTTCAACACCAGACTGGTGTGGACAGTGGCATGGTGTGTCAGTCTGTGCCAGGGACACAGCAGAGTCAGGTGACCGTGGAATGAAGTGCGAGGCATAGGCTTGCTACAGAGTTTTCGTGTAATACTCATTAATACCGGCCACATGCAAGAGTCGGTGAGCATTTGCCTCAGCAGGAGGGAGCTGTCAAGGATTTTGAGGAGGGCGTTAAGTGAATGCTTAAGGTGCCTTGAACACACTGCTGGTAGAATTGTGGACTTTAAGGAGGCTGTTGATGAGGCAAGTGAGGAAAATATCACCAGAAATTGGATACAAAGAGATTTTCCCTTTGTGGTTTAAGAAATTTCTTCAACACTCTTGCCTGCAGTAACTGTGGAGGGTAGAAGATGTTCCTGATGAACCAGGTGATGTAGCCAAGGCAGCTCCCACCCAGCCTGCTGAAAGTGTCACCTGCTTACAGTGAAATGTGAGAGCACAGAGACAAGCTAAGGAAAGGGCTGTTAAACAAAAAGGAGCCAGGATTTGCAGATTTCGAAGATTCCCAGTCTCTCCAGAGAAATGGCAAATAATAATAAAATTAAGAAATGGTTTCCGAGGCAGGGAGGATAATAAATTGGAAGGTTGGGACTGACATATACACACTACTATATATAAAATAGATAACTAATAAGGACCTACTGTATAGCACAGGGAACTCTACTCAATACTCTGGAATGGCCTATATGGGAAAAGAATCTAAAAAAGAGTAGATATATGTATATGTGTAAAGACTTACTTTGCTGTACACCTGAAACTAATACAACATTGTAAATCAACTATACCCCGATAAAATTTTTTTTTTAAAAAAGAAAGAAATGATTTCCAAGCAAACATCAAATCTATGGCACACCCAGGAGCATGGTCTAAGGATGGAACTGAAGAGTATGACTGTGAAATCACTTGCTATGAACTTAGAAAGATCATGTGGTCTCCGGGAGTACGGTCAGCAGAAGAAAGCCCTCTGAAGAGAATTTGCAGATCACAGAAGTTAACAGAAATGTATGGGAACTTGCTCTTTAAAGAATGTGAACTAAATGGGATTTAAAAATTTTTAGTCATTATCATTTTTCTTGTTTTTAAGTAAAATAAAGTTATATTTTTTGATGAGAAATATGAAACAATGGTTAAAACAGGAATTTAAAACCAACGAAAATAGGCAAGATAATGAGGAAAATTAAGAGCCACCTAAGTTATCAAGGACTGTGATGGGTGTGGAGTTGTCCCTGAGAATCCCCCCAGAGTGAACCTGACAGCAGAAAATGTTTTTGAGATCATTAGGTAGTCTGGGTCCTTATACTGATATAGTGCTTGTATGATTTTATCTATGATACATCTCAGGGTTGTTGCGAGGATTAACTGAGATAATACCTATAACAGTGCTTAAAATCCATAAAGTATCATATCAATGTGATGTGACTAAAGTATGTCCTGGGAATGCTGGGTGTCATTTTTTGCCTAATATACTTCACAAAAAAGTATAGTCTGTGTTTTTGAAAATCATAGAAATTTATTAAAGAATTTATAAGCCTATTAAATAAAAAGCAGGCAGGTAGAGGTGAAATTGTCACTCCAAGTCATGGAGAAGGCTTTCCCTGATCGTTGTATCATATGGAAAGGAAGTTTAAAATTTAATTATCAATTTCTTTTTCAGTCTAAGTAAGTAACCAAGCTGAATGCCCTCCTTTGATTTAGGAACGGTTGATACCCCATCTCTGCAGGAAAGAATACAAGCCAGACCAAATCCTGAAGAGGTATATCTGCTATTTTAAATGTGTTTAAATCCTCTGGTTAAAAAAAATAAAAATGCTCCTTCCTTACCTAGAGTAGACAAATCCATAGAGACAGAAAGTAGAAGGGTGGTTGCCAGGGGCTGGGGGAGAGGGAGTGGGGAGTTATTGTTTAATGGGTATAGAGTTTCCGTTTTTCGAGATGAAAAGAATTGTGGAGATTTGTTGCACAATAATATGAATGGACTTAACACGACTGAACTGTACACTTCAAATTGGTTAAGATGGTAAATTTTATATTATGTGCAAAAAATATGAAAATGCCCTCTTCTTTAATACTATCTTTCTGATCTGTCACAGTCTCTGTAGGTTTTAGTATAAAACAGATAGTTTGAGTAGATTGGGAGTCACCATAGTCCCGTTTGGTCCACAATTAAAGATATTGATATTCTCCCGTATCTTGTATCATGTATAATTAATCAAGGCAACAAGCCAGTGGTACCTTTGTAGATTCCTCTTGCCTTTGACCTTCTGAAGGTGTTGCAGGTGAGTTACTTCAGCTCACATCACTGATGTCCGGTATGGATTCTGGTTCCAGGCACTGAGCGATTTCCTAAAGAGACAGAAAACAGGAAGATTTGCAACTGCAGAAGAAATAGCCCTGCTCTGCGTGTACCTGGCCTCTGATGAAGTAAGCACTGTTCTTCCCAGGGGGTTCATTATCCTCAATCACATTTGGCCACAATTTGCTCATCAAAATAGTATGATTTAGGGAGTGATGGCATGTAGGTTCTAAGATGCTGCTTTTACAAGATAGGAATAAGTTCTGATTTAATTTGCTCATAGAAAGGCCACTTTGATCTGAGCCACCAACTCTTCCTCATTCAACTTTACATGTCACTGAATCTGATAGCAAATGAAGTGGTGGAGGATTGAAAAAAATTAAATTGCTCAATTTTATAATTACTTTCAAAAATTACAATTTGGGAAACCATTTGTAAATTTGATTTGTAAATCAAACCAGTGAACCTCCAAAATTATGAGAGCTTGAGGTGAAATGGGGAAAGGGTTAACCAGATTTGCGTCCAGGAGACACAGAATCAGCATCTGGTGTTTTCAGTTTTACTGGTGACTTGTTTAGAACAATGCCAATACCTCTTCTTTTTCCCTATGAATCTTTACTTATTTATCATCAGGTATGGAAATTCCTAATTCTGTCTCTTTCCACTTTGCACCTATTTAGTAATCAGTTTTTTCCTTAATGGCTACTGTATATTTTTTAATGGCAAACAGCTGTGAAAGCAGAAACTTTCATAAGAGATATTTCTTATAAGGTATAAAGTACAAGGGCATCCCCTCTGTTTTTGTTTGTTTGTTTGTTTTTGTGGTACGCAGGCCTCTCACTGCTGTGGCCTCTCCCGTTGAGGAGCACAGGCTCCGGACGCGCAGGCTCAGCGGCCATGGCTCACGGGCCCAGCCGCTCCATGGCATGTGGGATCTTCCCGGACCGGAGCACGAACTGGTGTCCCCTGCATCGGCAGGTGGACTCCCAACCACTGCGCCACCAGGGAAGCCCTAAAAATATTTTAACTTAAACATGGATAATAGACTCAAATTTGTGTTCCTAGTTTTAAATTCACCTAAAGCCTGAGGCAATGGAAGAGGCTGGAAGGAAAGACGTCATAACAGGAGTACAGAGTGTTTTAAAGTTCAATATATATTGTATAGCACAGGGAACTCTACTCAATACTCTGTAATGGCCTATATGGGAAAAGAATCTAAAAAAGAGTGGATATAGGTATATGTATAACTGATTCACTTTGCTGTACACCTGAAACTAACACAACATTGTAAATCAACTATACTCCAATAAAAATTTAAAAAAAATAAAATTCAATATATGAAGACTGATCATATAAAGTAGATAAACTAGGGGGTTATTAGACACTCTACCAAGAAATACCCCCAGTTTCTCCAAGTTTTTTTAAAAGGCAAGCTTTCTATTTTACATATGGACTCTTCTAGATCTTCCTAAAAGGACAAAGGTCCTTTTGTTGCACATTTCAAGCCAGAACATTCCCAAATATTTGGTAACCTAAGCTCTGGCTAAACCAGGGCAATTTAGCTTATCAGCAGTACCCACAAATCAAATGAGCTCTTGTGAAGATACAGATTCAAAGAAATCAGAAAGGTTAATGTACTCAGTCATTCATAATCTGCCTAGTCATTTCCTCTGCTATGAACAACTGTTGTTAATAGTTCTGAGAAGTAGTAACTGCACTGTCACTAAAACATTTCAACCTCTGTATCTGTCACATTCACCACCACCTGGTGTGTACCAAGTTACACTGAAGAGGGGCTAACTGATCAGTAACACACCTCCTCACTCCTGCCTACTCCCCTTTCCTTTTCTCTTCTCTCTTCCAGTTAGTTCCCTGGTCGTGTACTATTCACAGACATAAGACAGAGGGGGGTGCTCCCCTGGTGGTACAGTGGTTGAGAGTCCGCCTGCTGATGCAGGGGACACGGGTTCGTACCCCGGTCTGGGAAGATCCCACATGCCGCGGAGCGGCTGGGCCCGTGAGCCATGGCCGCTGAGCCTGCGCGTCCGGAGCCTGTGTCCCGCAACACGAGAGGCCACAACAGTGAGAGGTCTGCGTACCGCAAAAAACAAAACAAAACAAAACAAAAACATTTTTAAACCTCTACCACAAGAATCACTTCAACTTTAATTCTTTGGAAAATGAAAAATTCTATGGGGAAAAAATCAGTAATTTTTAAACTCCTTTAGTTTTGTACAGATTTGGATGTCTGAAACTAGTATAGAATTTTTTGGGGGTTAATAGATTATAATAATTATTACTCATATAAATTTTAAAAAGACATTTAGTGTGCTTCAGTACCTGGAATTACCCATGTATATTGATTAACTAAATATACATCTTTTTTTAAAAATTCTGTTTGGTAATTGACATTACTACTTTGTTACTGACACACTTGATTATATTCAAAGGTTTATTAGTGGCATAAAACTCAGAATACTTCTGAGATTCAAAATGAAAATGTACTGTTTTAGCCTATACTTTATCCTAATTCGGGTAATGGCTCTATATCACAAAATTTCCTAATTTTCTGACTCTGAGTCCAGACACTCTTAGAATGATGTGACATGTGCTCAAACACCAGCCAGAGGCCAGTCAGATCCAGATCACAAGAACACTCAGCAGTTTTAAATCATCTGAAATTTAATTCAGATTTTCCTAATTTCTATTTGTTAAAAGTGTGGTTTCCTGGTACTATGAGGATAAACTGTTTAGCTATCTCAGTCAGGAAAATTGAAGAAACACAACCTGGTTAATTGTTCTATCTCCTTGTGTTTATCCCTGCAGTCTGCCTATGTAACAGGTAATCCTATTATCATTGATGGAGGCTGGAGCTTGTGATTTCAGGATCTCCTTGCTGGGAAGGCAGGCCGTTCCTGTCTACAGTGAACCTGCTTATGAAGAAAACTCACCCATCCTCTCTTTCCTATTAATGGCATATTAATGAAAATAAGACCTTTTTGATAATGTCATTGTTCACAAGAGTCTGATTCTTTAAATATATTCATCTCTTTCTAATCTCTTCTGAAATCATTGTAGATAGGTGAGATAATGAACTCACTGCAAAAAGAACATTTTAAGAATAAACCTCAGTTTCTAAGTATATAAAATTAAAATGTGAATATGAAGAAAAAAGGAAGTTTCTTTTTTAAGAAGAAAGCTATTCATTTCTATTTTACTTCTGTTTTGCGTATTCAAATATTTTTGTACGATTCTGCATTGGTCTGTATGTGGGTACTAATTTTAAAATTTTACACAGTCATAAATGAACACCAAAGGTATAAAGGAGTTTGGCTTCAGTAACTTACACTTAAAGGAGTTTAGGTTCAGGACTATATATCGTTGATCTGTTATGTAAAAGAAAAATAATCATCAGATGTTTATCCTTAATGGATGTCATCACTTATAAGTAAATACTTTTTTTTTTAGTCTAACTAAAAAGTCTTTATTAAAATAAGCAGTATTTGACATGGACATAAGAAACATATAGTTAACTACCTTACAGTATTGTCAGTTTGAAGAATATTTTTTAGATTAAGTATAGATTTCCTCACCAAATTCTGAGATAACAGACAAGAGAACATGAAACTTAGAAATAGTCTCTGGATGAAGAAACAGAAATAAATCATGTAACAGGAAACAAATAAAATTAAAGAAAATAAAAGTTTCAATAAGAAATTAAATTCATGGAAAGTAATTCCATAACAGATTACTAGGGAGAAGTTTTTTCTTGTTCTTTTAGTTTCAGGGTTTTATGTTTGTGTTTTATTTGTTGTTAACCTCAAAAGACCAAATGATATGATGCACATGTAGATACTCAGTAAATGAACAGTTAATCTTTCATCTCAGAACTGTAATATTAAAAAGGAAAATTTTGAAACGGACAATGAAAGTTTAAAATTTTATGTATGAGGAAGAACATGCTGTTGATGAAGATAAGTTAAAACCGACAGCAAAAAATAAAACAAAATAAAATAAAATCTGACAACAAAGGATATTTTGACTAACATTCCTGAAGAGTCCATTGATTGTAAGATTTGCTTTAGGGTTCTGGACCAGGTATTCCACTACTGGACCACATGTAGCTTGGTTGGTTACCTAGAACCTAAGTCATCCAATTTCTCTTCCATTTTAGTTTTTTGCTTTGTAAAATTAAGGAGTTGGGCCAAATGACTTGGGTTTCTTTTGATGTATCATTATCAAAATGCTGTAACTTCTTATCAAGTGAAGTAATGGAACACTGAAGCTTTTAAGCTTTTATGAAGTACTTCATGCTCTGAGCCATTATACATGTATATGTAAGCTATTTAAAAATGAATTATAAATAAACACATGATGGGACTTCCCTGGTGGTCCAGTGGCTGAGACTCGGCGTTCCCAATGCAGTGGGCCCAGGTTTGATTCCTGGTCAGGGAACTAGATCCTGCGTGCCGCAACCAAAGATCCCACGTGTCACAAGGAAGATGGAAGATCTCTCATGCCAGCAACCAAGACCCGGCGCAGCCAAGTAAATAAATAAACACATGATGAATACTGCAAAATGGACTCTAAATATTAACAAATGCTCCCTCAGAGTTAGTTCTCCCAGAGATAACTATAAACTATAAAACATTATAAACAGTAAAAACTAGCCAAAAAGTTCAATGTTCTCCAAAGTCATGTTGATCAAATCATGTGATGTATCAGTGATCATATGACTGAAAGAAATGGAAAAATATATTTGATTTCTGTTATAAGAGGAAGCTGGATGTCACTAGAAACTTTGGCGAGCTTTAGGAGAGGAAGAGTTCTGTTTAGGAAAATCATCATTTTGGATGCTCTGAAGAAGCTTAATAGGTGGAACCTAGGTTCATCCATTCTCTCCATAAGGGAGGACCTAAGAGAGAAGAATGAGTGGTTTCTGCCTGGTGGAGACATTTACGTGACATTGTACCTCTTGCCTGCAAAACGGCGATTAAAATTGGCACTTGCTTAAAGGAGTGAAAAACAGGTAAGAAAATTTTTATTTCTGTAGGAAATGAAAATTACCCCGAAAGGGGCACACGCGCATATACACACACTTAGTTGAAAGGGGAGGGGGAGGGAAATATAGAGGAAAGGAAGACACAGAAATGGAAGGCAGAATTAAATGAATGCTGATGGAAAAGAAGTCATAAACGCAAGAAGGGCAAGTGTTAAGCGATAAAACGGAGAACAAGTCTTTTATCCCACTTAATTGGTCACCTAAAGAGAGGTCTTCCCGCCCCACCTGAGAAGACACTTCTAAAAAGCACAACTATAAAGGTGGAGTGAACATCCAGAATGTAGAAGGGAACGATAAAGCCAGCAATTTGCTGCCCGGGCCGCACTCCTGGCTCCGCAAGAGGCAGTGCTGCGCGTCCTCGCCCAGGAGCTCGTCGTCGCCGGCCGAGACGGCGCCAGGGTCGGCGCGCGCTGGGCAACCATCCCTGTAGCTTCCCGGGGAGACACGCTCGTTCGGTCCCCAGGGGCCGGCGAGGCCGCCCACCGCGCGGCGCCGCCCCGAGGTCCCGGGAAGTGGACCCGCGGTTCTCCGGACCCCCAGTCAAGCCGCGCGCCCGCCCCCTGAGGCCCCAGACTCGCGGAGAGCGCGTGAGGTGGCCGCTAGTGGGTCCCGACCCGCCCGGCCTCCCTGAGAGGTCCACCCAGCCCGCGCCCTGCCGCCTTCCCGGAACCGCCCACGCCGCGGGGAAGGCGGGGCCGCAGACACCCGGCGGCGCGCCCAGCGCCCCGCTATCTGCAATAATTGCAGCCTCCGCCGCTGCCTGGGGCGATGCGCCACCCGGAAACCGGCTCCGCCGGGCTCCACCGCAGGCCTTTGAACCCCTTTTCGCATCCATGGGGCTGAGCCCGCTGCCTGAGCCGGAGAGCGTTAGGTGAGTAGCCCCCGGAGAGCACTGAGCGTAAATTAAACCGGCGGCCGTGGCGGCAATCCTCTAGTGCCGGGCCAGAGGCTGGGAGCTAGCGCCCAGCGCCTTCTGGTTGTACGCAGAGTGGTGGGTGGGTGTGGGTGTGTGTGTATCTCCCGTCGTTAGTTGTTATTGGAGTAGGTTTTTCTTGTTCGTTTTGTTTTAGTTCTCAAATCCACCATACGTTGCTGCTACTGTGGCCTGGGTTAGCACCCCTCATGTGCGAAGACTCATCAATTCTTCCTGATTGGGGAATATAAATAAGCCCCTGCTCAAAGCGCACGCTGAGTCTGTGGCTTTATTTTACTTACCAGGCATCAGCTTGTTATGTCAGCCTTGTTATCTCACCCTGGATTCTAGTGTGTTTTGTTGCCCAAAAGATCAATAGCAGGAAGACACCACTAACTTTCTTCCATCAAGAAATCCAGGATGGGCTTCCTTGGTGGCGCAGTGGTTGAGAATCTGCCTGCCAATGTAGGGGACACGGGTTCGAGTCCTGGTCTCGCACGTGTCACGGAGCAACTAGGCCTGTGAGCCACAGCTACTGAACCTGTGCGTCTAGAGCCTATGCTCCTCAACTAGAGAGACTGTGATAGTGAGAGGCCCGCGCACCCTGATGAAGAGTTGGCCCCTGCTTACCACAACTAGAGAAAGCCCTTGCACAGAAATGAAGACCCAACACAGCCAAAAAATTAATTAACTTTTTAAAAAAAGAAATCCAGGATACCAGTGGCTAGAGACAGCAGGTGTTTTACTTTGCCATATCTACCTCTGTTTTCTCTGAAAGGCTAAAACTCCCTTTCCCCATTCGTCTATAATGGGCCCTCCACCTAATATTATTGCTGCTATACAGTATCTCATGAAATTCTGGTTTACTGTTTCTAAGTCAAGAGTGAAACATATCAATTCAGCAAATACCTGTGCATCTTCTGTGAGCCAAGCAGGCCTGGGGACAGGAGATACAAATAAGAATGGAATACAATTCCATTCTTAGGATTCCAGCTCCACATTCCAGGAGCTCAAAATCCAATGGATCAGAATATACCTAACGATTAATTAGGTAATGTGATTTACCCTATACTAATGATGTGAGCAAAATGACTGGTTCACATATTTTCTAGCATATGAAGGTCTGTAGAATTACAGTCCTATTGACTAGATTTTTGCCTTTTTAGGGTTTCCATAGAAGGCATGATAGAATAAGTAGGGAAAATCAGTGATGTAGGTCTGAATCCTGGGGCCTACACAGAAAGTTGCTGTGCTGGATATGGAGGTTTGGCACTCATGCTCAGTCCTACCTGTGGCTAGTGTGCCTTCTTGTACAGGAGAAACAGGAAAGCTAAAAACATTTCCCAGACTCCCTTCCAGTTAGAGTTCTGGGTGTAAATTAGAGTTCTGGATGACTTGCCTGAGATTTCAAAGGCAGACATAAGGCAGAAAACTCCCTGCTCCTCCCTGATGTTTTTGGCTGTTTTCTGTTAGCACAGAAGGTGCACGAGGTGCCAGTGTCCAGGCTCTAGAACTGTGGGTGTTGGGAGGGACTTACAGCAACCAGACTCAGCATGCCATGTTGAATCACCAGCCCTCTGGCTGTCAAGAGGCAGCTGAGGGAGGTAGTGAACATACTCTGAGTTCCCTGTGCAGACAGCTTCCAGATCGCAGCTTCTCAGGGTCACAGGTACCGTATGCTCTTGAACTCCTTGGTTCCTGTAGGCGGCCTGATTGTGGCAAAAATAGTATATTCCCTGGTGGCTCATCTAGTAGTGTTCTGGAAGTCATTCCTAGAGGCCCAGCCAAGACCCTGCACTTGTAGCCCTTTCAACAATCTCTAGCCTTTCAACAATTCACTTAATTCTCTGTATAAAATCTTTCTGCTTAAAATGTTTGGCATGGTGTCTGTTTTCTGCATTGACTCTGAGTAATACGTTTGCTGTATAGCCTCTAAAAGTCACCTAAAGCTAATCTCTTCAGTTTCTTTAGATGGGAAATGAAACCATGAGATTAGATCCAGGGCCTGGCAGTGAGTTGAATGCCTTCACTTGGGCTCTGCCCTCTCTAGTTGCTACAGACTCCTACATTTGAGTTGGCCCCTGAAGGTATTTGAGTTTGTTACCCATACACTAGATTACCTCTGAAGTCTCTTGCTCTACAAGTATAATGTAAAACATTTCTTCATTTAAAACATTCTCAGAGTATATCACAAGAGATTGTTGACTATCTGGTTCATGACTAACTGTTCACAAGTCCTGTTGGTAATTGGGAGGCCACTGACTCTTGGTTGGCATACAAACCCTAATGATAGAACAGATTTTTCCTCTTGGGAAAAGGAATTTACATCTTTTTCACACAAAGCCTAGGAAACTAGTATGTGGGGAGATGGACCTCCCTGTATATGCACTTGTGTAATGAGGGAGCATTCTTCATAGTCTTGGGTCATACATGTTAAGGAAAGTGCAATGATGATAAGTTCGAAGGAGTTTTGAACAGCCTTATAAAGTTATTAAGTATACCTTGCCAATACAGTAAAAGATCTTTATGTGTTTTTTTTAGGAATCTATTTATGTTTCTGTGGTTCATAAGGAGGAATGAAAGGTTCGAGTTTACCAGTGTCCCTTATCTGTGCTCTTCAGTACAGTACATGTATGCTTCTTTCTCAAGGAAAATCTCATGAAAGGAAGATAAAGCACTGAGGGACTTTTTTTTTTTTCTTTTTGCGGTCCGCACTGTGGCCTCTCCCATTGAGGAGCACAGGCTCCGGACGCGCAGGTTCAGCAGCCGTGGCTCACGGGCCCAGCCGCTCCGCGGCATGTGGGATCTTCCCGGACCGCAGCACGAACCTGTGTCCCCTGCATCGGCAGGCGGACTCTCAACCACTGCGCCACCGGGGAAGCCCGCACTGAGGGACTATTTTGGGACTCCTTGATGTACTTAGTACTAGTTTAAGGTTTTCTGTGACGTAGGCATTATCACCATTTTGCGATTGAAGAAAATTGTCCAGACTGGCTAAGTAACTTGCCCCAAATGGCCCAATTAGGAGGCAATGACGCAAGAAGGATTTACACTCAGGGTTTTCATGTCCTTTTTCCTCTGACCGCTCCACATAGCTTGCATATGATGCTCATTATGAGCTCATTGACATGGATGTGCACAAAATTCCCTACCTGTGCTTTCCTTTTTACCCCTTACCCTTTAATCATGTGGTTCCTCTGCCTGTAATGGTCTTTCTTTTCTTTTCGAGACTAAGTCATCTTTCAAGGCTCAATTCAAGTATCAGCCACGTAGGGCATTGTCTCCTCTCCCCTGTTTAACGCTATGCCTGCACTTCTCACATTATAATTAAATTACCTTAAGGTGGCACTAGCTGCTGTAACAGATAATCTCCAAAACCTCAGTAACTTAACACAATAGAAGCTTATTTCTCATTCATATAAAGTCCAACCAGGTGTTCAGCTGGTGGCCTTCTCCTCAGTGATTCAGGAATGCTAACTCTTTTTATATTATGGCTTTGCCACCCCCTAAGACCTTGGAGTCCTTAGTTTCCAGGCAATGGACAGGAAAAGAGAGAGCATAATGTAAAACATGGGAGCTTTCTTACAGCAGTGGAAGTACAACACATCATTTATGCCGCATCCCTTTGCCAGACTCAGGGACTTGCCACACTGGCCTGCAAGGGAGGCTGGGAAATGTCAACTATCTGTGTGTCTAGGAAGCAGAGGAAACTGGTTTGGTGAACACATAACAATCTCTGTCCCTTTCTTAAAGAGCAGAGACTGCATCTCAGTCATCTTTCTGTCTCTTGTGTTTACACACCATAGAAACCCAGTAAAAGGCTGATGGACTTCAATGATTGTGAAAAGATGGGGTTGCTTATCTCATGTGCCTTAAATTAAAACTTAACCACACTTCATTATGGTTACCTAGGGAATGATCTGTCATATTCTGACTAGGTTGCAACCTTTGACTATAGGAACTGTGTCAGACTGTTCACATTCAAATCCCTAACACAAGGGCTAGAACATGGTAAGAGCTTAATAGAGGTTTGTTGAATGAATGAGTCCTTAGAGAGAAAAAAGAGGAACAGAGTTAGTCTACATGGAGTTAGGAAATACTAACTGAGACCGTGACATTTGGGTTCGATCTTGAATGACTCAGAACTTTACCAAGTAGAGAAGTAAAACATGAAACCCCAGGCAGTGATGGTAGTTGTGTTCTGTTGTTCTTGTTTTGTTTCATGAGTAGAAAGTAACAAAACAATCATATGTTTATAAGCCCAACTTTTAAAAATTCAATATTCAACTATTACAACTAAACTTCAGGGATAGGGCAGAAAAATATATATATAACCTTACAAGCCATGCAATCTCTAAAGACTAAAAGAATGGTGCTAAAAACCTTGGCACTGATTTTTAGCTGCTGAAATGTTATTTTCTGGACATTTTTGAGAAATTTCGATACGAAGGCAGTGTTCTATCAATATTTGCTCATCCTCTGTGAAGGTTTTGCACCATGTCAAGAAGCTAGGGAGACATGTGTAAGCCAAAGGTTCCTCATCACTGCTCCTTATCAGAGCTTCTCAGAGACGGCTGTGCATCAGAGTCACCCGTTGTATTGGTTAGGATGCTTTTGGCTATAAGTAACAGGATATTCAGCCAAAATTGCCTTCAAAAATACAAGCTTCTTTTCTCATACGACGAAATATCTAAGGCAAGCAGATCCAAGGTTTGTTCAGTAGCACGTTGATATCAAGGTCCAGGTTGCTTTCCATTAGCTAATCTTGACTTTTTCTTCATGGATAAATGATGGCTGCTAGAATTCCAAGAAACACAATCCCCATCCACAGCTTCATCCTCCCTGCTAACAGACGCGCGCGCGCGCGCGCGCGCGCACACACACACACACACACACACACACACACACACACACACAGACAAAAAGAGAAGAGGGTTCTCCTCTTGCCTCTCTGTCTTTATATTAGGAAGGAAAATCTTACCCAGTGGTCCGCAATAGCCTTGCCCGCAAATTTCATTGGCAAGAAATGAATCATGCTCATCCTTAAACCGACAGCTCGCAAAGAGGAATGTTACAGAGACTGACTTAGATGAGTCATGATTTATTCCTAGGGCTGGTGAAGGGACCCACTGGCATACCTGAGCAGTGGCTCTTAGGTAGGTAATAAGTCACATTGCCACACTTGGGGAGATTCAGTCTCTGGAGATTCTGATTTTAGTAAGCCTAAAAGTAATATTTTAAACTTTCAATTACACATATTTGCCTTTGGGTGGGGGGAGAGGTTTTTTACAAAGAGAAGCAAGTATTGGGTCCCTTCTTACCTAGGGATAATTTCCTTTTATTCCTATCTCATTGCATAGTGTTTTACTTCATGATGATTCAGTCAAATCACTATATTAATTGACGAAATAGAAGAGTGGTTGTTTTCTTTTGATAACTTGATTGCATGCAGTTGGAACACTTAATCCTTTCCGATAAGGTAGTTCTCATTCAAGGAGACATTCTGAGTCATTTCAGTAATTAATTGTCAAGGAAATTTTAAGCCCTGCTCTTCACTTAATCTGAATTCCTCACTGATGGAATAGGGCTTCTTTGGGGAAATGAGCATTAGATCAGAGTTGATTAGCAGAATCCAGAAATTGGAAAGTTTCAATATGTTCTACATAGAAATACCGTATGGTATGGAAACCCTACACTTTTAACATATAAATGGATAAACACCGCAGATAGGAGATTTTTATTATAATTGTTGCAGAGTACTTAATGAACAATCATGGAGATGCTTTTTCAAATGCGTGAATACAGAGTACTCCAGCAATATATGTAAATTCTCAGTACAGTCACCCCATTAAATGTCAGCCTGTCCTACCAAAGACAGAAAAGAACAACCATTCTTTATCCATGTAATGATCTTTCAGCAGTAATTCAGTTGATAGCAGTAAGTGTATTTTACTTGCCTAAGGGCCTGTGGACATTTGCAAGTTGATAGTTCTTTCATTTCCTCTGGAATATTACAGAAAGCACTTTTAAACACTTAGATTAATAAGATAACCTGAAAAAGAGAAGGTTGATTTAACAAACCTCTTTCTATATATGAAAGCGTATTTACGGAAGTTTTTAAAGTGTGCTTCACTTGCCAGGAGGAACAGGGGTGAGTGGACAGGGTTTCTGCAGCTCCACCTTTATCTGTCCCATTTGTTGGATTTCAGGATAAGGTTTCATTTAACAGAAGATCTCTGGCTTAAAAAAATATTTGAAAATTGCTGTAGAAGCTTCTAGGCAGTTCCTCCATCTTCTTTGAAAACCACAAAAACAAAAAAATGACTTAAATTGTGGCAGGTGGAATTAAGTTACCTAAAATCAAATTACCAGAGTCTATCTATGAAAAATATTATTACCAAGGAAAGCTGTGTCGTTTTCTTTTCTCTAAAGCTCTAAGAATTGTGTAAATTCTTTTAAAATGTATTTTAAATTGCATTTAAAAATCTTTTTTTAAATTTATTTATGTCTTTTTGGCTGCGTTGGGTCTTTGTTGCACACAGGCTTTCTGTAGTTGCGATGAGTTACTCTTTGTTGCGGTGTGAGGGCTTCTCATTGCGGTGGCTTCTCTTGTTGCAGAGCACGGGCTCTAGGCACGTGGGCTTCAGTAGTTGTGGCGCACGGGCTTAGACACTCCACGGCATGTGGGATCTTCCCAGACCAGGGCTCGAACCCGTGTCCCCTGCATTGGCAGATGGATTCTTTACCACTGTATCACCAGGGAAGCCCCTGAAAAATCTTCTTATTGTAAAAATACTAACAATAAAGAAACATAGAGGATAAAAATGAAATTCCAACAACTCCATTTCCCTCCCCAAAGGCAACTAATGTTAACAGACTTTTTCCTCTTTATTTACGTATATATACATACCAGAACTGCTCATATTCTCTTTTTTTTTTTTTTTTTTGCGGTACACGGGCCTCTCACTGTTGTGGCCTCTCCCGTTGTGGAGCACAGGCCCCGGACACGCAGGCTCAGCGGCCATGGCTCACGGGCCCAGCCGCTCCGCGGCATGTGGGATCCTCCCGGACCGGGGCACGAACCCGTGTCCCCTGCATCGGCAGGCGGACGCTCAACCACTGCGCCACCAGGGAAGCCCTGCTCATATTCTTGGTCTATTATTCTTGATCTTCAGTTTTCTCTCAAGTTTGGAGGAAAGACAAAGTTCCTTTGAAGTCCACAGCTCTATGATTTTGGTGGCATATGTGCCTAATACCGGAAAATAAAGCTCAAATTAAATCAAGATAGTTTCTAAGTATGTGTATCAGTCCTGTAGGAAATTCTGTATACTGGGAATGCTAAAGAGAGGCATGATTGGCCAATACCCTTTGCATTTGTTTTTAGAAAATACTTGACCTACTAACTTATAAGCAAGTGGGCAGTCACAACAGTCATAACAGCCATGTCCCTGGACTTATGTCAAGCCTCATTCTTCTATTGAAATCTGTACTTGAATCAGAGAACTTTGATTAAACTCACATTATTTACTGAATTTATGAAGTCTATAAAATTTTACCATTTGAAAAAAATACATTTTTTTCTAATATGGTTTACAGGTTGTGTATCAGTCTGAATAAAGCAATATCCTGATTGAGAGGCAAGAAAAAAAACTTGAAAAAACTTGGTTCTGTGTATAGGCCCTTTTACTGTTTATTTAAAATGTACCTTACCTTCCTAGTTCTCAGTATAATTTTCTGATATACAAAAATCTCTCAAACCATCTAAGTTTAACTGGATTTTTTTTTAAATGAAAAGCTTCTTAATTCTTAGAATCTTAAGTCACATTTAAGTGGCAAGTTGTCACCTAGCCAGTTAACTGATAATTCAGAATATGTAAACAATATTTGTCAAGAGAATAGAATAAAAGTTCTTATTTCATTCATTTTGTTACCAATGTTGTGCAACTTAAATGGATTAGTAAGAATTTTTTGTTTGTAATAAACTCTATAACATTGATAACAATGGAAAAAAGTAGAGCTGAACAAAAGATAGAAAATTTTAATATTTATATTTGCTTGTGGAATGTGTTTTCAAACTTATAATTAACTATGGGTATATACAAGTAGAATTTTAAACAAAATATAACAAAAATGTAAAATTATAATGCAGTGACTTGATAGAAAGGACATGAAGTCAAAGATATAGATTAAAGAACTATCTCATTTCACAAATTTTTATAGTTTTACTATGGGGCTTGGCGGATACTGGCTGTGTTCACTGAGAAAAGTTATTTAGCTTCTCTAAGTTTTAGTTTTCTTATTTAAATATGAAAGAGATTGGACAAGGTAATTTCTAAAGGTCTTTCCAACTTTTATTATTCCATTAAATTATGAGTGATTTTTAGCTGCTTAAAAGCCATCTAGTTTCTCCATATTTCCTCACTTTTTAACTTTTCCATCTCAGACACCTAGCATCTCACATCGATTCTTAACTCTGTTGAAGCTTTACTGGACCCAAAGACTTTTAAAGACTTCCATGAACACAATAAAAAAAATAATTAGGGTCCATTAACTATAGTATATCATTTAACTAGCATTGTTGAAAAACAAAGCATTTCATTTAAATTAATTTTATTGGTAACTGACACCTATTTTACTGAATGCAACATTTTTGTTTAACATTCGCTTTAAAGAAAAGCTCTAAAAATTTGCCAACACAGAATGCTAGGTTTGAATATTTATGAACCATCCAGGCAACTTGAAAAGAATTAAAGTGATCTTGTTAAGGAGTATAGTTTTTGAGTTCACATTTTGATGCATATATAAATAAACAAATTCTAGAGAAAAAAAAAAAAAGAAAAGCTCTAAACTGTACTGTATATTTTAATGACGTTTAAAACAAAATATTTCCACTTAATTTTTTTCTTTTCATTTTCTTAAAGATGTAGAATCACCTTTCTAAACATCTGTTATTATACAGGGGCTCCTTCAAGGCCAATTCAGGTATGAAAATTCTTACTAAGGATTTATTTGGTGGCAAGTGACAGAAACCCAACTCAAACCGGTAAGAAATGTATTGGCTCACCTAACTGAAAAGCAGCTGCTTTCAGCGGTACGAGCAATGCTTTTATTATTGCTTTTTATTATTTATTATTGCTTTTATTATTTTTTTTATTATTGATTATTAATTTAGAGCTTTCTCTTTCTGTCTTTCCATACTAAGACTCTGCTTTGTTCTGTGAGTAGTTACCTCATTCTTTAGAAGGCTTTTCTTGTATGTTACAATGATTGTCAACAGCAAGTCTGGGCTTAGCAACCCCGACAGAAAGAAAACTCTTTCTTAATGGTTCCAGTAAACACCCTAAACCTGACTCTCATTGGCCAACTGTGGGTCACATGCTCATGCCTGAACTGGTCAAGGTGACCAGGGAAGGAGTTCCCTCGCTGGCCAAGTGTGTTCTCATCTCTGGAGCATTGGTGGAGCATGGGGATTAGAGAGGGAAGGATAAGAGTCTCACATGAGCCTTATGTATGGGGAATAGAGGAGGCATGGATTCCACAAAAGAAAATTAGTGTGCTATCACCAAAAAAAGGGGGGAGAAGCATGCTTGGCTGGCCAAAACTATAAATATCCCCTATGAAAAAGACATTTATTCCCACATTCTGTAGCATTAGATTGCAATCTTTTCCATCTCTTTCATTGTCAGCTGTCACTCACGCTGCTCTCAATTTGTCTCTATCACAATCTCTTCCTACATTTTAATGTATAACATCATAAGAGGGTTTGGAAGTCAGATGAGCAAAATCATTAGAATTGTTTTCAAAATAAGAGTTAATGCACTCTGAGAACTTGAGAGCCTCTCTATGAGTAAGGAGTATAAACTTTCTACTTTTTTTTTTTTTTTTTTTTTGCGGTACGCGGGCCTTTCGTTGTTGTGGCCTCTCCCGTTGCGGAACACAAGCTCCGGACGCGCAGGCTCAGCGGCCATAGCTCACGGGCCCAGCCGCTCCGCGGCACGTGGGATCCTCCCAGACCAGGGCACGAACTCGTGTCCCCCATATGGCAGGCGGACTGTCAACCACTGCACCACCAGGGAAGCCCTAAACTTTCTACTTTTTAATGGACTTCATGATTTTTCTTACAGTCCTTAAAAAGCTCATTTTTCCATATTTTCTGATTTCTTTACCTTCTTCTGCCTTCTTAATGGCGGATATACTATTGTAAATTTGTAAATATTGTAAATTTCAAGACCCAGTGACTATGAACAATAAATGCCATGAACATGGTTGCTTTAAGTTACATTTTTGTGATTTTTCTAAATTTAAGTTGGGTTTTGAAATGAGACTGGTGGTTTAAGTATTCTTTTGGAAATGGAAACATAGCAGAGTATAAACAAACAGAGCTGACCAGTTGTAAGTTGTTTTACTGGACTTATTAAAATACTGGTATTTTATTTTACCTTTTCTCTCTGCAATACTTCTCTGATCTCAAACAGTACTTTGGTATCCATGGGGGAGACTATGGGAGAATAGGGACATTTTTTTAAACACAAAACTATATGAATTCTCGAAAATAGCATATATTGTGCAACATGCCCAATTTTGATTTTTTATGTTAAAAAGGACTAAAATAACATTAATAAAATGAATTCTCAAATTCATTTTAGACAGTAGTGTTACGTCCCCTAATCAAGAAGTTTGCCTTGAAAGAAAGAGGTTAAAATCATGATCAAAGAAAATGAATGGAATTATGTAGTAAATTCTTCAAGACTGGGGAGACCTTGTCCTGCTTTAAGAGGAAAAGCAAAAAGCATCTCAGAGATTTATGATAATTAGGGAGGAGGAATATGAGTGGCTAATAACCAACACTAGTGAATGCCTACCATATCCATGGTTGGACCTACTCTTGTCTCCATTGTACAGATGGAGAATTACTTACAAACAACCTAAGAAATTTGGTATATGATGGAGCTGGACTTTAGGCCAAGTGCCATGGTTTGGGATACAATGTCCAAACTCTCCAGCCTTGTCTCTCATTATCCATAGCCTCCCACCACAGGCTCTAACAGAGTTTTCCCTTGCACCGCACTGGCTTTCATGCCTCGATGCCTTTAAGACAAGGGTTCTCTGAACCCAGCATTTTCCAGTCAAAATGGCATTCTTTCTCATGAGTCTAAAGTTTGAAGTATTTAAAATTTAAAAACTATGTATATATATACATAAACACATACACATATGTAATGTATCATTCTATATACTTATATTTATTTTATATAATATATAATAAAAATCAAACTGAAGGCTTTTTGAGATGCCACTCTGGCCAACATTGTATTCTGCAAGGAAGAAAAATGATGATGGTGGTGGAAAGGGTATCATTTTCATTGAAATTTTAAATGCAAGCATCTTGGCATTTTGTTAAACAGAAAATGATGCCTTGAGGCAGGGGTCCTAGCTAATTTATCCCTGTCTTTATGGTCTAGCATAGTGCCTGGCACATATTAGGCACTCAAATGTGTATTGATGGGCTTCCCTGGTGGCGCAGTGGTTGAGAGTCCGCCTGCCGATGCAGGGGACACGAGTTCATGCCCCGGTCCGGGAAGATCCCACATGCCGTGGAGCGGCTGGACCCGTGAGCCATGGCCACTGAGCCAGAGCGTCCGGAGCCTGTGCTCCGCAACGGGAGAGGCCACAATAGTGAGAGGCCCGCGTACCACCAAAAAAAAAAAAAAGTGTGTATTGAATTAGATTTTCCCTTCTCTCATATAATTTTCTCTTTGGTTCTGACAGTGCTTATAGTTTGTACCTCTATCATAATACTCATCGTACTTGTTGCATTAGGAATAAGTTTGGTTACTAATAAAAAGAAAACTTGGTAATAGTGGTTTATACAATTACTCCAAAGCTTGGCAGTCCAAGACTGACGCAGCAACTCATGGTGTCATCAAGGAACCAGCTCCTCCTCCTTTCTTGTCTACTGTCCTTGTATAGGGGTTTTATTTTCATGGTTAAAAGATGACTGTTGGCCCTCCAGGAGGTATATCTACAATCTAGGAAGGAGAAAGAAACATGAGAGGGCAAAGAGTAAACAGTATGATCCTTGAAAGGTCTTGCCTTATTGTTTGGGAATGAAAGCCCTCCCCAGGGACTCCCACTTATATCTCATTACATAGAACTATGACACATGGCCACCTGTAGCTGCAGAAGTAGCTAGGAATTGGAATATTTGGCTTTTCAGCCCATATAGCATGGGAAGCCAAGGGAGAAGAGATTGAAGTGGGTGCTTATGAAGGCAACCTACAAGTCTGCCCTACAGGTTTTTTAGTTACCTCATACAAATTTATTTTTCTTGGTGTACTGTAAGTCTGTAGAGAACAAAGGATGTGCTTTGGTAATCTTTGAATTACCCACAGTGACTACCAAGAGTCTGTCACAGCACTTATCACAGTGTCTAAGACATTGTGGCTGCTCCATCATTGTTGTTGTATTTTTTTTAATTTCAATTTTGAAATAAGAACTAGACAGGAATTAGTGACTCTGGTTTCTCTGAATATGATGGAATCCGTAGATTTCTCTTTGGTGACTCATTTCCTCATATCAACATTGGAAAATTACCTGGAGCTTTCCTGCTTCAATTTGACCCATTAGAGAGGACAATTTAACAGTAATATTGCTGGGATTATTTGCAATATAACTCAGAAAACAGGGTGGGAAGGAAATCATATAAAAATATGGTAAACGAGGGCTTTTTCAAGAAAGGTAAAAAGGTAAGAATTAGGATTATATATTGTAATCAAAGAAAAGATTAGTAATTGAAAGTTAAGAACAGTCTAATTTAAAATATTTTAGCCACTAAGGGGAAAAATAAGTACAGTTCATTCATTTAAATCTCAAATTGCTGTTCTATATCTATACTCTTTCTCCTTCAAAACAGATCCTGTTCATCCCTCTATCATATTCTTAATTATAAATCATGGAGAATCAAGATAAAACAATTAAGCATGAAGATTCAGAACCATCCACAGAGGTGAATCACACAGCCTCCATGTGTCAAGTACAACAGGTATGATCAAATGTAGAACATCCCAACCATTTCCTTAAGGAGGGGACTACATTTCCAAATCTATGATAGAATTGTGTTCTCTTCATTCTCTATCACTCAATTAACAATTCTCCCCATTCTTAAATCCCCAAACTGGTGTAGGAGGTGTGACTGCCAGTTTTCCTAGATAGTCATTAGCAGCTGGCCCTACATGGAGAGCCTGTGAAGTGCTTTGTGTTCCCAGCCTAAGCCCTAGAATGATTCTGGTTTCTTCCCTCTTCATTGCTTAAATTAAAGTAAATGAATGAATGTAAATTTGTTTTCACCACAGATGATTATCTCTTTCTGAATCACTCTGACATATTTACCAACTATGGCCTTGAATCATATTTTAAATAGGCTCATTTTTAAGCCCAGTATTGAAAATCATAATGAGATTTTATGTGACTCAAGCATTTGTAATACTACAAACAGTGACTCAATGGTAAATACTCCTCACATAGTTTGTTCTTATTCTGAGCATTCTCCAATTAGCTAGTAATAAAGCTGTGCTTTTCCTCTGTAAAGTGTTAGCCTTGATTCTAGCAACAGAAATTTGATTTGTGATGTGATGGCTCAGTAACTATAAAAATGTACAGCAAATATATAGTTTTAAGGATTTTTTAATTGCTCTAAACACAGGAGGAAACAGTTATGAACCCCAGAGGTATAGATGGAAATGAACCAACAGAAGGAAGTAACCTACTGAATAGCAATGAAAAAATGCAAGAAACACCAGCTGAACCAAATCACTTGCAAAGACTAAGACAGACATTTGCTTGCCCTCCACGTGGTTTACTGGATAGAGTAATAACAAATGGTATGTAAATGATAAGGATGAATTCAGAACAAGAGGGTAAAAGATGAAGTTGTTATAATGAGAGACTCCAAAGTAATATGGTTTAAAGGACACAAAGACGTTTACTTCTCTCTCACATAAAAACTACAAGGTGAACAATTCATAACGGTATGTAGCTCTGCTCCATAGTCATTCAGGGTCCCAGGCTGACAGGGCTCCACCATTTTCGACACAGGGCTACCAAGAGCAGTGTTGTCACCACCATTCCCGCTAGCAGGAAGAGGGAGAGAGCAGAGGTCAAGGGCATTTTCCTTTTCTGTAAGTAATTTCACAGGATTATGTTAGGCCTCCAATGAGAAAAATGACTGAGAAATTACTTATAAACAGAAAAGCACCAAATAAATGTTGGTTGTTATTACTGTTAAGTCATGCCACTGACATTTGAGCAAACACAGCTCAATTTATACTTCCAAACAAATCCTTCATTTTGTAAGTAAAGACCCTGGTTTCCAATTCAACTTATTGCTGCTATTACTTAAAATTGGGGGGTTAAGGAGGGGGAATTCATCTCTGCACTATTTTGATGTGTTAGGGTTGGGAGATGTTTGTCTTTTAGGAATGGATTTGGTCTTTGGAGGCATCCCAACATTATTCTGATATCAATTTGATGAATAAATGGACGTTCAATTTCAGTAATATTGTTTTTGTTCAAAAAGGAAGTTGTGTGCATGTATACTGCATGTATATTGGAGGATGTGTAATATAGTAAGAAAAAGGAGAATGGGGTTGAAACTTCTCTATAAAGGCAAATTTAAAGACAGTTTCAAAAGTTGTGTTGAGGAATGACAGCATCATTAAATATATGGCTTCCCCCAGTAAATATGTTGAAGAATGTAACATGTTTGATCTAGAAGTTATATTTACTGAAAAATCAGGCTCACTTCTTTATACATATACTTCATTTGTGAGCTCTGAAAAACATTTTTATCATTCGCCACTGGGACAATGGAAGCCAAGTATGATACGTTATATTGTACTTCAGGCTCTAAATATGTTTTTAATGAAATTAGGTAAGTTTCTAAACCAGCATGAGAAAAAAGTCTCAAACTTTACTTAAAACATGTAGAGAAAACCAGGTTCCGGAACATACACTAGTTGAGAAGGCAACTAGTTCTTTTTATTTTTTTTAAACTTTCACCGTTCAAGTTATGGCACACTTCTAGTTAAAACATGTACACTACAATGGATATGGATTGCATTAAGGAAAGGGGTATAAAAGAATGATGTGATTTGGAGACTAGTTTTATAAAATTCTATAATCATTGTCCTTAAAGCTGCCTGAGAAATGGGGACTCACGGTACATAAACACCTCTCACTTGTTTTCTTATACTTCCGTTTCTGAGGCTTACAAGACTGCTTTTTCTCCCTGTACTCCTTCCTGTGACCCTTCATCATGCAAAGTATTCTTCTTAAGAAGTAAATCTTACATGTGAAAATATTATTTTTCAAAATTGTAGATAAGAAATAAATTATTAATTGAATTAAACATGATTTAGAGAAACCTTATACATGTACACTCACTATGTATTCAGAATTTCATTTTGAGTATGAGGAGGGAAAAGCGAAGTTAGGGTTTTTTTTAAAAAAGTAGTATAAACGTATGGGCACCAAGGGGGGAAAGTGGCAGGGGTGAGGTGGTAGTGGGATGAACTGGGAGATTGGGATTGACACATATACACTAAAATGTATAAAATAGATACCTGCTGTATAAAAAAAATAAGTACAATTTTTTAAAAAATGTAATGTTGAAGTGGAAAAGCCTTAATTCTACCTTTCTGAATTAGTATCAAACTAGGTTTATGCTGTGATAAGATACAAGTTAGTAGCTGGCAATTCCTGATTTCCCATTATATTTCAGCCCCTGTTACAAATTTCAGCCCCGATAGCCAATTGGGAAATGCTGAAGGCCCCTTTGTTATTTTGTTGTAATAGCATCACAAGCCTAGAAAATCTGGAACAATTCTGTAAGGGTTTAAAAAATGGGACATTGGACGTGATCTCTAGCAATATGTAGAGGAGACTCAATGAATAATCCTTTCACTTATGCCAGTGAAAACATCTGAAAATAGTTTAAGGCTTTTTAAATATACCTTTTATCTGTCAAGAAAACAGGAAGTCATCGGACACCAAAAACAAAGTATAAGTAGGAGAGAGAAATAAACACTCAAGCTGGCCTTCTCTCCAGAGGCTTCTGCAAAATACCAGTGAACTTGAGATTTATTCTGAGAACCGTGAGAGTATAGGAGGCTTTGCTAGAGCCGCCCAGGTTGGGAGAAGTATCATAGGAGAAGTCATTCTCCCTCACCCACACAAAGTTGGAACCCAATGTGATGGTGGATTTGAGGTAAACCTGCCCTGCAGAGGGGCCCAGTAACTAAACCTGTCTGTCTAAACTGTGGTGCTGGCTGGAGGAGGGGAGAGTCTCCACTAAAAATGGGTAACTTCATTCTGATTTGTGCTCCAAATTCATAGAAAAATAACTCAAACTGAAAATATATCTAAAAGTGGTCCCAATTTGTAAGCATCTAAACACATGGTAGAAGCAAATTCAGATCCTATCTGGAAAAACTCAGACTCAACCTAAGGCTCCAGCAATTCCCAGAGATACAGTTGCAAGGAAGAGCCCACTGTTGCAAGAAAACAAACAAAAAATCATAACTAAATGCACAAGGAAACATCTCAACATTTTCATTATCAGAAAATAGAATATAAAATATTTTTGATATCTGTAAAGAACCTAAAGAGGAAATAGTAAGTATGAGTACAAAACAACTCTTTATAAAAATGAACAGATTTTAATAAGAACCAAACTGAAGTTCTAGAGATGAAAAATGAAGTACAGTAATTGAAATTTAAAACAGTGGATAGACAACAGAGTAAGTGGAAAGAAAGCTGGTAAACTAGCAAGTAGATCTGAAGAGATTATGTACAATGCAACACACAAAGACAAAGATGGGAAATATGAAACTAGGGTTAGCAACACGGAGAGGAGAGTGTGACTATTTAATCATAGTTCCAGAAAAAAAAAGAATAGGAAAAATGGGGGAGATAAAATATTTGAAGAAATACAGAATTTATAAAAAGCATAACTCCTAAGCAAACCAAAAGGAAGCCATTCCTAAACATATACTGAATTTGCAGAAAGCCAAAGGAAAAGAAAGATCTTAAAACCAACCAAAGAAAAAGAATTCCCTAAAAGAGCTGAAATTAGACTTACAAAACAGTCACAAAAGACAGAAAACCAAGGAATAATATTTTCAAGGAATGGAAAGTAACTCTCAACTTAGAATTGTATACATAGATAAGCTATCTTTTAAGAATGAGAATAAAGATGATTCCAGATAAATAAAACTAAAAATTTGCTCCCAGCAGATCTTCATGAGAAATATAGCATGCTCTGCTACAGAGTGTTTCTGTACCATGATTTAGTTTATATGCGATGGTAAATAGGGAACTGTGTCAGTGTAATATGGAGTTTGCATTTTTGTACATAATTTTTCCTGGCATATTAATATTTAACATCATCGAGCAATAGCAGATAAGTACAAAGTGAATTGAACCCTTCCCCCAAGAAAGATCAGGTATATACTTTATTACAACTAAAGATAAAGACTTACTAACTTTAAAGATAAAGCCTTTTAAAAAGCTGAGCACCCTGGGTAAGTACCTTCTTTTGAGGCGGTTAGTTGTTCTCTTAGGGACGTCAAAGACTTAAACTTTCCACGACATTAAGCTGTCTCATGAAGCCACATGTGATGAAGAAGCTGCCAACACTTACCTCAGTTAAAAAACAAAACAAAACATTAACAACAACAAACCATTTGATTGATGGAGAAGGCTATAGTCTGGATAGGATTTGATGGAACTATTCTCTGTTTAGAGCAAATGCTCTCAAGATTCTGCATCTTGAAATAGTAAATGTGGTCCCAGTGTTGAAGTCTGCAAAGAAGAGGTTGACTATGGGAGATACAAATATTAGTGAAGATTTAACTGTGCTGGTACTTTTATTAGGATCGTTGTTGTTTCTGTTAGTGCTTTGGTCACAAGTTTTGAGTTGTGAGTAGTCTGCCCAACTCTCTGTTTTCCATGTGCCTTTCTATTGTCAATGTACGATTTTGTAGAACACAAGGTTTTCAAACAGGGAAACATTTCACATCCTAACAGACATGCCTCTCCTAAAGGAAATACTTCAGGCAACAAAATAATTGTCGAGATGAAAGGTTTGAGATGCCATAATGAATGATGATGAAAGAAAAAGGTAAGTATGTAGGTAATTCTAAGCAAACTGACAATAGAAAAGAAGCAATAGTTAAACAATAAACAATAATGCTTAATTCAAGGCAGAACTAAAATACTGGAGTGTGATTGTTAAAGTGTTCTCATGTTTCTGTGAAGACAATATAGATAGTGACTCTCTTTTTATTAACTAATGAATATTTATGGTAAAATTATAAGGAAAAATAAGGGAATAGTTAAAGAAAAAAATCCAAGATAGTAGTTTCTTCTGGCAGTGGGAAAGCAGATGGGCGATGGGATTAGAAAGGGCACACAGGTGGATTCAAAGGCACTGTGGTAATATCCTACTTTTTAAGGTGCTTGGAAATTACCCAGTTTTTTATATTACTGATGTTCTTTAAAACTTACACATGATTATAAATATTTGTATGTGTCTTCATTTTTTTTAATGTTTAGATTATATTAAAACCTGCAGATGACCACTCCTTGGTAGAAACTAGTTTTCCTCGTTTATTTCAGTTACCATGGTGGTTCTTCTGTGGGCTGTAGTTTGGTCAATTACCGGCCCTGAATGTCTTCCTGGAGGAAACCTGTTTGGAATTATAATCCTGTTCTATTGTGCTATCATTGGAGGTAAACTTTTGGGGCTCATAAAGTTACCTACATTACCTCCACTGCCTCCCCTTCTGGGTAAGTGCTAAACACATCCTGTTTACTTCAGAGTAAGTCATATTTAAGTCATATTATGGAAATAATATATAATGGTGTGCCTCTCATGCCCTCTTCCTAAATCCACATTCTTTGACACCATGTTGGTAGCTTAACATGAGCCATGGTGGAAGCATCTTTAAGACAGAACTCAGCAAGTGCTACAAATCAGGGCTTACTATATTGTTAGTCATTCACATCACTGACAAACAAGTGAAGTTCCAACCTGCATTTTCTTTGGTTCATTTTCATCTTACTCATTAACATAAACAAAATTATCAACCGATATTCATGGTGACACTATACTCGCTCGTCATAATGTGAATGACTTCTTTGCTAAGCCAGATAGTAGTCAAGCATTTATTTGTAATCTGATTTTGTCAATTCATTGTTGAACTGCAACCATAGTTGGTTATGGATATGGAGTTCAACAATGAAAAACAATGAAAGCATTCTATGAGAATCGATTGGCTCTATAGAATTTACAGCGATGATTGTTGCATATTTATAAACTGTATTCTGCACATCCCTTATATCAGTAAAATTTATAATAAATATGTAAATATATAAATACACACACACTTTTTTGGACAGCTACTTATTAAGCATTTACCAGCACACCATTGGCTGTATTGTATTATCATGCTTATTAAAATAATTTAGCCAAAAATATTCTTCCAGAGGCCGTGAGAACTGTCCAAACATGAAACACATGAAAATTAGTCTTAACACTGGACATTATATCTTTAATGTTTCTTCAAAGAATTCCATATTACAAAATTTTAATTTACCACTTTCATTATACCACAAAAGGCATTTTGTGTCCTTTTCTAACAGATTTATAAATCACTAAGTTTTATTTAAAAATCACATATCTTTCACACATATATATTTGCACACAATTCCTGAGTAAAAATTTTTCCTGTTATTTTATGTTAGTGAGGACAATTAATATTGGCTAACAAAGACCAAAATTACTTGCTTTTGAATTTGTGGTCAGCAGTTGAAGCTAAATATAAAAAGAAGTAGAGTTATTTACATTTGACCATGCACTATTTCTCAATATACTTTTCAATTTTAGGTAAAAATAAAGTTATTTTGCTTAATTCATATTATTTATCATGAGTGCTTTTTGTTCTCTAAAGTTATGAATTGAATTATTGTTAAAATGAGTTGTTTCTAAATATGCCTGTATGCTGTGATAAAGGATTGGCAATCCACCTCTTTTGTAAATAAGATACTATTGGAACACACCCATGCTCATTCATTCACATATTGTCTGTGGCTGCTTTCACACTACAATGACAGGGTTGAGAAGTTGTGAAAGAGACCCTGTGGCCCACAAAGCCTAAAATATCTCTTATCTGACCCTTGACAGAAAATGTTCGCTGACTCATGCATCTAAATCAGTTCTTCTCAAACTTTATCATGCAGAAAAATGACCTTGGGACCTTGTTAAAATGCAGATTCTAATTAAACAGATCTGGGGGTGGAGCCTGAGATTCTGCATTTTTAATAAGCTAATCATAAGTTTTCAAACATGGTTGTGCATAGGAATCACCTCATGAAGGCTTTTAAAAGCTGATGCCCAGAGATTCTGAATTAATTGATGTGGCATATGCCCTGGGCATCAGAATTTTTAAAAGTTCCCCAAGTGATTCTAATATGCAACCTAAGTTGAGACTGCTGTTCTAGGCTCCGTGAAAATACACTTTATACCTCATCCTTTTTTTTTTCCATTCTATGCCTATTATTACAACAAACTAAGTATACCACATTGCCAAGTGGTACAGACTTGGGCTTTGAGATCTCATGAAATCTCCTGGGGTGACTGAAATTATTCTGAAAGATCACATACGTTATATATCTTAGCATCCCTTTTTGTAGTGTTGCACTTGTGATAGAAAAAAGTTTACCACTTTTTATTGTAGTAGGGCCAGTAACTAAAACCGAAACATTATCTGAATCCATAAAGACTTGTTAAGACAGAATATGTGTGATGATTGCCTGTTCTATATTTTCATAAGCTCATTGAAATAATTGCTAGAGATAGAGGATGAAGGAGAATTTTTTTTATTCCCAAAATAAATGTGAAAACAGTTGCCCTGGAACACTTTCCTTTGCCCATGGTCTGGGCTGATGTGGCCACCTGATTTTGATTTGGATATTCTCTTCTTGCCTCTGAGCCCACATGGGCCTCTCCTTTCGTTGTGGGGAGAAGAACACCTTTCCTAATAGAGGGGTATTATTCTTTTTTCTCTTAATTTGTGTTATGGAAATCTTTTTAAATATGCAAAAGTTATCAATACATGACCAATCTTATTTCATCTACTCCCAAGTTTTTCTGAAGCACATTATAATTGAAAAAAATTTCCATAATACAAATTAAGAAAAAAAGAAGAATAGTCCTATATCAAAGGAGGTATTCTTTCCTCCACAACCTACATGAGAGGGAGAGGCCAACGGGGGCTCAGAGGCAAGAAGATGCCTGCCAAGTCCATATCAGGTGGCCAGAGCAATCCAGACCATTGGCAAAGGAAACTGATTCCCAGGGAAATTTTCACATTCATTTGGGGAACAAAAAAATGCTCCCTTCCCCCCTAAAACTCCAAAAAAAAGCCCTCTTAACATATTTTTGAGTTCTTGTTAGATTATTATTCTTTTTGATTCCAGGTAGTTATATGCTATAATTAATTTAGGACTGGTTTAGATCCACATTTTAAGTTTCAGTAAGGAACTATTGACATATTAATGAAATATAGGGTTAGTGCAGCATTTTGGGCTTGGTAATTCATCAATATCTATGAAAATGAAATATGCCTGTACCCTAGGGCTTAACATTTCCACTGCTAGGGATTATCCTGTGGATATACTTACACAAACCTACAAACATATAAGCTCCATATAGACAAGGACCATGTTGGTCTAGCTGCTATCTGTATTAGCAGGGTATCATAAGGGTCTGGCATGTAGTAGGCACTTAATAAATACTTGATGTATGAACTGTGCTCATTTCAGCACTGTTTGTAATGAAAAATCTTAAAGTCCATTAATTGGTTCCAAAATTATGGTACTTCCAAACAATGAGATACTATTGCAACTATTATAAAATAAGGCAGATATATATATACCAATGGGAATATATCCAGGATATATTGTTAAATAGGGAAATATTATACAATGGTATATAAACATGCTTTCATTTGTGTCCAGCACACACACACACGCACACACACACACACGCACACACACAAACATGAAAGCACACACACACACACACACACAGAGGCATGCTTAAATAGGTATAGAAACTTTCTGGAAGGGTACAAATAATCCTTAACAATGGAAACCTTTGGGGAATGAAGATCAAAAGTTGCCCTTGGGGGCTTCCCTGGTGGCGCAGTGGTTGAGAGTCCGCCTACCGATGCAGGGGACACGGGTTCGTGCCCTGGTCCGGGAAGATCCCACATGCCGCGGAGTGGCTGGGCCCGTGAGCCATGGCCGCTGAGCCTGCGTGTCCGGAGCCTGTGCTCCGCAACGGGAGAGGCCACAACAGTGAGAGGCCCGCGTACTGCAAAAGAAAAAATAAGTTGCCCTTGGGGTTGGGCATATACTTGTCACTTTACACTTGTCAGTAATTTTTAATTTTACCATAAGCATATATTATTATTCTCATTATTCTTTTAAAAATAGTTATTGTAGACTAGTTTATATTTTCACAAATTCTAGAAAGACCATGACTGCAGAATTCAGAACTTAGAGACCTTCTTCCAGATTAAATGGCAGTGATGAAAGATGCCTGGGAGTGATGCTCCTTTAACTAACGGTGTCTGGAGCAAGTCACAAAAAGCCACACGGGTGATTCTTTTCTATTCTCATAGCTTACATTCAAAACATCCCAACACTAGTAAATTTGTCCAGTCATGTAATGGGTGGTGCTTATAAGGACATGGTGAGAAGAGGGTAGTGCTGGAGAACGGAGGGTAGAAGCCTCACAGTATCTGCCGGAGAAGTCTTTCCCTTTGCATGGGCATGAGGTATTATCATTGAGGGCAGGATTCCCTCACAAACTACTCAGTTTCCTCAGTCACACTCAGCTACTTGCAGTTCCTAGAATGTCACACTTCTTTTTCATACCTTGGAAGAAACTGCTTTCTCTTTCAGAAACTTTTCAACTCCCCGGCCTCTTTACCCATTTTCTCCTTCTTTGCACCCCTCTGACTCACCCCTCCCGTCTCAGCTCATACAATACCTCCTCATGCTTCCATAAAATTCAGATTGTCAATTTGTCTTGCTCCCCTAGAGGCTGAAAGCCTGTTGAGGTGTAGTACCCAGTTTTTGTCCATTATTATATCTCTAGTGCCTATTATAGTATCTAAAATACTGAAGGCATTTGGTGAATGTTGAATGGCTGAATGAAAAAAGAGTCACCAGCTGACGTGACAGAGCAATGTCCATTTCATCATAACTCACGTTAAGCCTTTGCAGAGCAGGTTGTGTGGGAGTTTTTTCCTTAAATTATCCTGTTTGAAGGTAAAATGGAATCCATGTAGGTATTTATTGACATTTCAGGTAATCTGACATAGGCAATACTGTCAGGAGCTCTTTGCTAGTTGCACACAAAGGGATGACTAAGTTGGACGTTGTATTTTTATTAATATTTATTTATTTTTGGCTGCGTTGGGTCTTAGTTGTGGCACGCGGGATCTTCATTGTGGTGCGCGGGCTGCAGAGCATGTGAGCTCAGTAGTTGCGGCACATGGACTTAGTTGCCCCGCGGCATGTGGGATCTTAGTTCCCCGACTAGGGATCGAACCCACGTCCCCTGCATTGCAAGGCAGATTCTTAACCACTGCACCACCAGGGAAGTCCCTGGACATTCTATTAAAACATTTTACATTTAGAATTTGATCACACTTTCTATCCAAATACTGCATCCTGTTTCTCCCTTTCAGGTTCAGTTATTTAGGAATTATTAATTATTCTAATTTGTTGTTTTTATCTTCATATTAAAGCCTTGTCTTAGCTCCTCTAATTTATTATATTATTTTAATTAAAAGCTTAACCTAATTTCACCTAATGGATAAGCAAAAAAGGAAGTATTTCCTAGGATTATAGGGTAGTCTCTTTCACAGCTAAAGTGCCAAAACCTATTGCCTGTATTTAAAAACTAACTAAAGAGCTGTTTGACTTTTCCATTCTAGGCATGCTGCTTGCTGGGTTTCTCATCAGAAATATCCCTGTCATCAGTGATAACGTACAGATCCAGCACAAGTGGTCTTCTGCTTTGAGAAGCATAGCCCTGGCTGTCATATTGGTTCGCGCTGGCCTTGGGCTTGATTCAAATGTATGAAGTACAGATTTCTAATTATTGACTAGGAATTTTGTTCCTTCACCACTGCCAGTGTTGAGAATCACTGAGCTTTGGGAAAGGGAAGTGGGCATTGTGCGTGACATTCTCAAGAAGAGAAGAGAATCTGTTTCATGCAGAACTCTCCCCAGATGATGTTCCCATACTCTTGCTTGGAAAAAGGTGGAGTTACTATGTGGGGACAGCACCAAGAATAAAGGCCCCCCCCTTTTCTCTGACAGAGATATGGGCCATAGTTATAAATTATGGTCATGAGAGAGAAGACATCATATTTTTGGCATGGGAAGCCCTATATAAGAGTTTAGGGCTAACTGTACTGGCTCAGGAAACTGCCTCCTGTATAGAATGAGTCTCAAGTATGAGGTTTTTAAATGCTTTTTTACATTAGGAATGAATTTTTGGAATGTTTTGATTTAGAAATGCATGTTTTGGGGGACAGAGGTTTTCACCCAAGCCTCATTTTGGGACCATGAATTATAAATAAAGCTAACACTGAGAGGGTTAAATCAGCTAGCGTGGGGATTATGAGCACAGACTCTGGAAGCAGCCTGCCTGGGTGCAAACCTAGCTCCACAACTCACCAATGTCATGATCATATGCAAATCACTTTAACTTGAGCCTTTTTAGATGAGGACATCTACAAAATGGGCATAATATTACCCATATCGTAGGGCTGCTATGAGGAATAAATAAGCTAGCTCTAAACACTTAGAACACTAGATGTTCTAAGTGGAACATTCCTGGAAGATTTGTGATGATCCAGATGTGGGCTGAATATTGAAGCAAGAGCGTTTAATGTCATAATCTCTGCATGTCTTTAGAGAATTATTTTAGTATGTCTAGTTTTCTATTGCAGGCCCTGAAGAAGTTGAAGGGTGTTTGTGTAAGATTATCCTTGGGTCCTTGTCTTGTGGAGGCGTGTGTATCTGCTCTTCTTGCCCACTTCCTCATGGGTTTACCATGGCAATGGGGATTTATGCTGGGGTAATGGTTTTTCTTTATTGTATGAAAATATGCACAGACATTTAGGGCTTTCACCGATTCCTTACAAGTGAACACGTAATAGCATTTTCTTAAGGACATCAAAAAATACAACATCGATATCAGCATAATCTAAATATTATAACTTCAAATGATAGTATATGTATATAGTATAGTATAGTATGTCTCGCTTTTGCAGTGATTATAATAATTTAAACTGTTGAAGAAGTAATGATCTTTTACCTATACGTGATTCCAGACTGGTGAGAGAGATGCCAGATCTCACCTCAGAGTCTGGTATAAAGGATAATAAATGTATCAATGGTCATCAACACCCAGAAGTGTTTTCCTCCTTCTTTTGTCACCAGACTGTTTGATTAGATGGTTCTGCTGTCTCTTCCTTCCACTGTCAGTTCTTATTTCTAATGATTAAAAGCCATGAGAATTAAATAAATATGAAAGTACTTAGAATTTAGTACTAGTAAGTATGCAACAAGTAAGAAGTTCTTATTTCTCAGGGTTAGGACCCTGGAGCTATACTGCTTGGATTCAAATCCCAGCTCTATGACTTTGTGTTATGCAATCTTTGGCCAGTTATTTAATCTCTCTGTGCCTCAGTTTACTCATTTGCAAAACAAAGATAATGATTGTAGCTTTTTCATGGCGTTATTGTGAGGATTAAATTAATATATGTAAAGTGCTTAAAATGGTGTTTGGCATGTAGTAAGCACTATAAAATGCTTTCTGGTGTTACTACTGCTGCCATTATGAGTGTCACTGTCAATGTCGTTATGGCCTTTTCCTTCTAATCTGTTGTCTTACTTTACATACTCTATCCTGGTAAAAGGCCTAACGTCACTGGGTTCCAATCCAAAAAGTCTATGGCCATGTTTTTCAAACCTCATACCATAATGTTTTGTTTTTTAAAAAAGGCAGATTCCTGGGGCCTAACCCCGTTAGGTCTTCTATACCACCCATAAATAGAACTTTTTAGGCAGCCTAAGTAGTTCTAACACAGGTTATCCATGGCCATACTTTGAAAAAAGTGTTCTATAGAACTTGCATATATGTATGTGTTTCTGGGTTGGTGCTTTGCTCCCATCTGAAAGACTTTAGCTGTCCAAAGTGTAACCTCTAAAAGAGTAGAGGTTATTATACTTTCAACAACAATAATAATAATAATGAGTAAGATACTGTCATAAATGCCTAAAGTACTGTCTGCTTAGTTTTGTTTTAGGCGCTGTATCTCCAGCTGTCGTGGTGCCTTCAATGCTCCTTTTGCAGGAAGGAGGCTATGGTGTTGAAAAAGGCGTCCCGACCTTACTCATGGCTGCTGGCAGCTTCGATGATATTCTGGCCATCACTGGCTTCAACACCTGCCTGGGCATGGCCTTTTCCACAGGTACAGGGATCCGTTCACAACGTGCTGTTCTCTTGCACTCTAGAAACATAGACTGTGGTGTTACAAGCATGGCATAGTTGCTTGATAATTAATTAAGGCAAATTAAAATGGAAAAAGTCAACTCCCAAGATTTAGTTCCATACTAGGAAGGGACCAGTGGCTTCACCCTCTAGACATAGACTGCTCAAGCAGTTTGGTAAGTGCAGTAAGGGGAGAGTCAAAGGACTTAAAGAAGATTTAGAGAAGGACTAAAACAGCTTCTACATGGAGCCTCTGGGAAAGTTTAATCTTGGAGACCACACAAGGGATGAGTAGATTTTCAATGAGCACAATGACAGCAGGCCAAGTGGGAGGAAGAGCGCTCTTCTAAAACAGGAACAGTTTTAACATTTGGTGGGTAATAGCGGCAATGATTTTAATGGGTATCTTTTCCATACTTACCAAGTGTTGGAAATGGATGCATTATGTTTTAAGTAGTAATGAAAAAGAACTTAAGGCATTTTTTTCTCTCCCACTATTATTCAGTACCCTTACTCTCCTTTGGCACAGCATAAATTTAAGTTCATTTTTTAATCCACGTCCAAGAGTTGGAAATAAGATTTGCAATTTCATATTATTGACAAAATGTAATTGTAGCTTAAATTTAGCTTCAGATTACTTAGTGGGAACACGCCTTCATAGAAAGTCATGTATTTTTAGCCTCTCCACCCCGCTGTAGTTATTGTCCCATTTTGGGGGATTATATATGATTTCTGCTGAGTACCTAGAACTTCGCCTCTTCCTGTTGCCCCAAAGTTGCCTTACATCCAGTCCCTGCCATATGTCACTGGTTAAATTAATCTTATCAAAAACATGGCTTTCATAAGGTTACCTTCTTGTTCAAGAACCAGTGAGGATTTCCTCTTATCTATTAAGTCAAATCTTCACTTTTTTCTCTTTTGGAAACCTTGTTCTGATGCTAAACTGTTTGATAATAAAGTGCTTATTTGCAGATAAAAAAAAACAAAACAAAAAAAACTCTGCTCTACCTATCCAGAAGTATGTTTGCACTGTTTTCGTGGTATACACCTTTTAAACAATAGCTCTCAGCCTCAGCTGCATACTAGAATTACGTGGGGAGTTTTTTAAAATACTCTTGTAGGCACTGCCTTAGGCCAATTAAATTAGAACTTCTGGGAATGGAAACCATGGCTTTCGAGCAACAGTTTGCATTAGAATCACAGGGGATGGGGAGAGCAGGGCAGGGAGGGCAACGAGGAGGGTCTGCAGGGCTGCCAGCTGTGGACTACCTGCAGAACCTTCCCAGTCAGCAGTGCTGTATTCCCTCTGCCCTGCCCCACTAAATGTGGACTAAATGTGGTCCTTAGGCCTTTTGCTTGGAACCATCTGGAGGTTCTTTTTTTTTTTTTTTTTTTTTTTTTTTTTGCGGTACGCGGGCCTCTCACTGCTGTGGCCTCTCCCGTTGCGGAGCACAGGCTCCGGACGCGCAGGCTCAGCGGCCATGGCTCACAGGCACAGCCGCTCCGCGGCATGTGCGATCTTCCCGGACCAGGGCACGAACCGGTATCCCCTGCATCGGCAGGCGGACTCTCAACCACTGCACCACCAGGGAAGCCCCTGGAGCTTCTTTAAAATGTGGATCCCAAGCCCTGCCAGATTTACTGAATCAGAATTTTCAGAGGTAGGGCCCAAGAAGTATTGTTTTTTAAAACAACCTTACTATAGCAGAGACTGAAACTAATTGGCTCCTTTCTACACATTTATAGTAAATTATTTACCATATTAGCTCAAGACATAGGCTACTATCACAGCTAGATGCTTTTGACAGTCCCACCATTACCCAGCAGAGAGCTATCCTAGCTAAGTAAAATTACTACAGAGGTAATTATTCTTTTAAATAAGAGAGATGATAGAAACCATAAGGGAGGAAAAGCTATTTCACCTCTACCCACCTTAGGTTCATTGGCTGGGACCCTGTAAATCAGACTGACCAAAGACAGCTTAACAAGAGAAAATGTTTACTAGCATGTGCGTGCGTCCTGCTTACACACTGGAGTATGCAGTGGTGAGTAACTCAAGGGGTGGTTAGAATTGGGGCTTATAAAGCATCTTAGTGGAGAACAGTGATTTTGTAGAGAAGTGCAAGACAAAGGAAAAGGACTTATTGGGGAAAGGCAAATATACGAGCAAACTATTGTTAGATAAGGGCTGGTTTCAGCACTTTGTTATGTAGATTCCTCTGGTGCTGTCCCTGGGCTGATTAGGGTTCCACGTGGCCTCAGTGGTTAACTTCTGTCATTCCTGATGGAGAGGGGAGAGGGAGAGCTTTACAAATTTATGTCCTTTTAAAAGCAAATAGGGAGATGGCAGAGAGCTTATTTTGTATATGTTTCTTCTCAATTGCCTTCAGCTCAAAATAATCCTTATGCCAAAGTGGCATACCTTAGGGGTGGCATATGCTGTACCCGAAATTATAATAAGAAGAAACCGCATAACTGGTTAGTACATATTCTCTTAGAACAGTTTGTGAGGATGACTTTATATATTGAGCAATATTAATATAATTTTCTGCACAATATGCTAGCAAAGATTTTTTTTAAATTAAAGTTTCCTAAATCCTGTTTGCTATGGGGGAAAATATAGTTTACTTACCTCTATATTGTGATATTTCAAAGAAGCTAAGCAACGAATAAAGACTCTTCCGAGAGCAATTTCAAAAATAATTTATTTTCAGATTTAATCTTAGAAATAACATTTGAGAAGGAGTAAGTCCCCTACGTTCATTGTAGTAAGAAAAGATTTTACTTTTATTGCCAAATTCTTAAGTTACTGTATTCTGTATATATTAGAGCTACTAAAATCAATATGCATTTATTATTAAAAAATCAGGCTCTTAAATGGAAATTTGAATACTAGATCTGTCTGCTCACCCAGCCTATGCATATAATACAGTAGAACAAATTAGACCTGATTTATGAATTTTATCTTTCATATTTTCTTAGTAAATAATAAATTATGTAAATTTATACTGAAGTAAACATAGAAAAAAGTACACAAATCATAGCTTATGCCTATTTTTAAATTTATCTCCAATAATATGTATACCTTTCTTAATGGAGGTCCATTTTATTAGACATTTTAAGAATATAGAAAGCAGGAAAGATCTGTACATTTTCCTTCTATATAATTAGACTCTTTATGTTAATGATTAACATCTGTGCATTTATGGATTTAGAATTCTGTCTCAAGTTTTTCTTTTTATGTTTTTTTTAAGGCTCCACAGTTTTTAATGTCCTCAAAGGAGTTTTGGAGGTGGTAGTTGGTATGGCAACTGGATTGCTTCTTGGATTTTTTATTCAGTATTTTCCAAGCAGTGACCAGGTAAACGAAATAATCTGTGGGTAAGTCGTGCTCTAACATGTCATTGGAGAAGCATTCTAGAACACTCCCCTGAAAGCTGATGTGAATTATGTGATTTAGAAAATGGCCCCCCATTTTAAAACTGCTCATTGCAATATTAGTGCTGTCCATGAGATTTATGAAGAGGGCTGGATGTATAAGATTTTTAATGCAGTCCTGGAATTTTCTTCTCTAACATATATTCTGTATACTTCAAACTTTACTGTAAAACAAATAACATCAATTCTAAAATAATACAATATGTCTTTTTATATATATTAATTTTAATATTTTTATTTATTTTAATTTTATTATTACTCATAATAGTCAACTAAATCAAGATATAAAATGGCTTTGGGAGCCTCTTTTTTTAGTATCAAAATACCTTAGATTCTTTTTTTTTAAAGACTTTTTTTGATGTGGATCATTTTTTTTTAAGTCTTTATTGAATTTGTTACAATATTGCCTCTGTTTTATGTTTTTTGGCCACGAAGCATGTGGGATCTTAGCTGCCCGACCAGGGATTGAACCCACATCCCCTGCACTGGAAGGTGAAGTCTTAAACACTGGACCTCCAGGGAAGTCCCAAAATACCTTAGATTCTAATACTATCAAATAGACAGACCTTATCATCTCATATCATATAGTTCAACATTTCTCACCAAAGATATCAAAGTCCTTTACTGTACATAATGATTTCTTAATAAACAAAGGTTTTGTTTGTTTTCCTTTACCCCCCTCGTCTCTTAGATAAACATATAAAAGTCTTTTTTTTTCCCTAGAAGAACTGGCATTATTTTGAGATTTCAGAGCATTTTGAATGGAATTAGAAACTTAACTAAAGTAGAACTGTACGTAAGAACATTAATATTAACATTACCTGAATGTATGCTGGTTTGAATTTTTACTGTGCGCAAAAAGCTTCAATTGTAGATTGTAGATTTTATGAATGCATAATAGAAAGTTATAGGATTTTCTAATTAAACAGTAAATTAAAGAGAAAAATGATAGCTTACATTTTGTTGTTTACTGTGTATAAAATGATGTGGTATGTACAATAGAGTGCCACTAGTTCAATATAGCAGCCACTAAGCTACATGTGGCCATCGCAGATACAGAACACTACCGTAGACAATGCAGATACAGAAATTTCTGTCGTCACTGAATGTTCTGTTGGAAAGTGCTGATCTAGTGCACTCCGTACAATAACTCATGAAAAGAGTACTGTTAATATGAGCATTTTACTGATGAGGAAATTGAGGCTTAGGGAGAAATGATTTAAACAAAGTCACATAGCTAGAAAGCAGTGGAGCTGGGAATGAACTCAGGTAACCCACCGCCAGAGCCTGCACGCCTCCAAGCCAAGCACTTCTAAAAAGCCTGCCTGCCTTCTAAAGCAATCAAGAAGTTTAAAAGGCCAAACAGAAAAGTGAAAGGAAAGAGGTACACATTTCTGAGACTTTAAAAATCAACAACAAGGACCTACTTGTAGGGACCCTGTGTAGCACAGGGAACTCTGCTCAGTGTTATGTGGCAGCCTGGATGGGAAGGGAGTTTGGGGGAGAATGGATACATGTCTATGTATGGCTGAGTCGCTTTGCTGTGCACCTGAAACTATCACAACGTTGTTAATCAGCTATTCTCCAATAGAAACTAAAAAGTTGAAAAAAAATCAACAATGAAAAACTACTCTGTCTACAGCCTCTTAAAGCTTCTTGGTATTCAAGCATTTAGAAAGAAAAACCAGGAGAGTATCAAATTAAAGAGTGAACAGAGAACCTAAAAATAATAGAGATATCATTTTATCTTATAAAGATATCATCATATCTTTAGCCTTCACAGAATCCCTGTGATGTAACTGCTTTAGGGAACGGGGAAAGAAGACTTGAAGAGCTTAAGTAATATGGCCAACTACATATGTCCGTGGTGTAAAAGCTGAAATTTTATCCCTGGTCTCTCTGTCCCCAAAACCTATGTTCTTTTTTCTGCTGTTGCATTTAGCCCTGTGAAATTCTGCTTTGATAACTGCAGAGAAGGATAACTGGTATTCCTGGGAGAGGCACCTAACATCTGTACATGTGCTAACTCTACTTTTACTAAGGAAAAGAAAGTAAATGTTCTGTCATGCATTTATATGCTCAGACACAGACGTTTTTATTTTCTACTAAGTCCTGAATATGGAAAAACCAATAGTTAGAAATCAGTTATATGAAATAATTGAGCTAACCAACCTCTCTCCTCCTCTAGGACAAGCTCGTGTGGAAGAGAGCATTCCTGGTCTTGGGGCTGTCTGTGCTGGCTGTGTTCAGCAGCATGTATTTTGGTTTCCCTGGGGCAGGAGGACTGTGCACGCTGGTCCTGGCTTTCCTTGCAGGCAAGGGATGGGCCAGCGCAAAGGTAAATTCATTTTAAGTTCTTCTGCTCATGATCACTTTCTGATCAGATTAATTTTTTCTTTCCAGATACTTTCTTAACATCAAATTAATGAAATTATTTAATCATAAAAGCTATTTTCTATACATCTGTAAATGTATGTCCAAGTTCACACACACACATCTTTTTCCCCTTACATACAAATCTAGAACTTAAGGTCTTTACTTAAAACATATTTACTGGGCTTCCCTGGTGGCTCAGTGGTTGAGAGTCCACCTGCCGATGCAGGGGACGCGGGTTCGTGCCCCAGTCCGGGAAGATCCCACATGCCGCGGAGTGGCTGGGCCCGTGAGCCATGGCTGCTGAGCCTGTGGACTCTCAACCACTGCGCCACCAGGGAAGCCCTCCATTTTCTTTATAAACACATTCATTTTGTTTTTGAAGTTATGAAAAGCCACAAGAAGATACATTGTGACTCTTCTCCCTTTCTTAAATTATATAATATGTAAGCCTATATCTGATGTTCAATTAGTCTAAAATGTTAAAGTCAAAATACAAATCATGGCTTTAGTCTTCAGTTTAGAAGTAAAAATAATTTGATAGAGAAAACTCTTTAGGACTTCTGCTCTCATTGGAGTTCTGAATACATGAAATATTTTTGAGGACCTTCCTTAAACAACAAAAGGCTAAGTAACCTATAAGTTAATATAGTTGAATTTTGTTCTTTACAACTGTGAGTATCAAAGTCTTAGTTTTAGCTACGATATACTCTAAAATTTAAATTCAAAAGTAAAATTTAAAGATACATGGAAGGGTGGCAACTGGACCTGTTGGGGCAGAACTAGTCATTGTCATTAAATGATAAAAGATCTTGGATGTTTTCTAATATAAACCTCTCATTTTGCAGATGAGAAAAATGAGGTGCTAAGGGCAAGTGGCTTGCAGTTAGTGGGTGGCAGAATTTGAACCTCATTCATCATCTGATTCCTTATGATGTAGAAACATAACTTTTTTCATGATAGAGGAATAGAATTATATAAAAAAATCAACAAATCCCCTCACAGATGCTGTCTTTATAAGCTAAGAGGAAATAGAATCTTCACCCTAATAAACATATCAGAAATCATAACTGAAGAAAATAGAGAAACAATGTAATCCTCCTTTGTCGGAATTCCATATATATATGGAAGTGCATATCCTTAAGAACATGTAATTGTAAGGGTAAAAATGTGGTCCAAAAATATAGATTTAAAAAACAAAGTATTTATTTATTTATTTATTGGCTGCGTTGGGTCTTTGTTGCTGTGTGCGGGCTATTCTCTAGTTGCAGAGAGCTGGAGCTACTCCTCGTTGCGGTGTGCAGGCTTCTCACTGTGGTGGCTTCTCTTTATCGTGGAGCATGGGCTCTAGCCACGCGGGCTTCGGTAGTTGTGGCACACGGGCTCAGTAGTTGTGGCTCACGGGCTCAGTAGTGGCGGCACACGGGCTTAGTTGCTCTGCGGCGTGTGGGATCTTCACAGACCAGAGTTCGAACCCATGTCCCCTGCATTGGCAGGCGGATTCTTAACCCTGTGCCACCAGGGAAGTCCCCCAAAATAAAGATTCTTAATGGTGACTGAAAAAATCTGTTAAATGTAAATTCTTAGGTACTGTACTGGGTACTGCTAAATTGCCCTCCAAAAAAGCGTTGTCAGTTTGCTGTCCTACCAATTATTCAATCTTACAAATTGAATCTTACAAAGATTCAATTATACAATCTTACAAATACTTTACGTTGTTAAAACTTTTTGTGTTTTTTTTCAATGTGATTACCCCCTTTCCCCAAAATATGGTATATCATTTTAATTTGTGTTTCTCTAATTACTGAGTTTTAGTGTCTCAGGGTTTTTGCCTGTTTGTGTTTCTTCTTGTACAATTACTTGTGCATATGCATTGCCCATTTTTCTACTAGGGTCTCTATCTTTTTCTTATTGATTGGACATTGTCCCTTATTCTGTTACACGTAGTACAGTTATTTTCTCCTGGTTTGTCACTGTCTTTTTTATGGTTTATTTTGCCACAGACATTTTAGTTTTGCATGGTCAATCGTGTCAGTCTTTTCCTAGGATGTTTGCATTATGTGTTATAAAGTTATGCTTATATCAAATAGGGTCTCCTAAAGAAAGAGAAATCACATAGTAACTGGAATAGGGAAGTTTATTATTAACCATCCTGGGGATCAGTTAACAAGGGATTGGCTTGTAAGATGTAAAGAGACCCCTAAATAATATAGGAATAGCAGCTATAAACTCCTAGGGCTGAGATAAAGCACACCCTTCCACCTCTCCTGGTCACCTCACTACTCCCTCCCCCAGGGCTGAGAATCCAGACCTTGTTAGAGCCTTGGTTCACTGGGTGACACAGAAATCACCATGGTGCCCTACCTACAAAATTTACTAGAAATCTACTCTCCAAACTTATAGGAAATCCACCCTCTAGGGTGCATGGGGAGGTATATGGCCCAAGGGAGGTGGCTACGAAACCACCCCAGGTGTAGGCTGGGGAAAGCTGCTAGCACCATGCACTGCAAGACCCTGGCACTGGAGAAGCCACCTGGACTGCAGGAGCCTTGTGCTGGAAGATCTTGCTTGGGAAGAGCCACAGAAACCAGGAAGAGTTCCTTCTCTTGCAATGTATTTCAGCACCTTCTACTGACAATACTTAATATGGTACCAGCTGGCAAAGGTGAAATGTTTAAAGGGCCCAGCTCCATTTTCTGCAGAGAAACAAGGAAAGGCAGATTTGGAGCCAAAGGGCAGTAAATTAATAACTGGCACAGCACAGCACTTTGTTATACCTGGATTTTATCTTTGTGCGTGATTTGAGATATCCACAAACAGTATTTTTTTATAAAGAAAAAATTGGAAACAACTTAAAGGCCTATTGATAAAGAAATGATTGAATCAACTATGGTACTTCCATACCACAGATTACTATGCAGCAGTTATGAGGTGAATATCTAGATATATGCACTGATATAACGTCTTTAAATCATATTGTTGAATGAAAATTAACAAAATTTTAAACTATGCAATAATGTAATAATAATATAGTTAATATAATATTATTCATTATAATACATACACACAGATTATGTATTCAGAAGCAGAAGTCCTAAGATTACTTTGTAAAACTCTTTATAATTAACATTTACTTGTAAACCAACACTAAATTCCTCATATATCTAAATTGTGTTAGAAATATCTTTGCGCAATATTTTGCTCTCTTCTAGCTAACTCCTTATTTATAGATGCTACAGAGGTAAAGGCTATCTCAGGTCAAATTGACTCAAATTTCAAATTAGTAAAATTCTTAGAACTTCTAAATTCATATAATGAAAGTCTGTGTTTGTGTGTGTGTGTGTGTGTTCCTTTTAGGCAGATGTTGAAAAGGTTATAGCAGTTGCCTGGTTCATCTTTCAGCCCCTTCTCTTTGGACTGATTGGAGCAGAGGTAGCCATTACAGCTCTCAGACCAGAAACTGTAGGTAAGAATTTTACTAAAATCAACTCTTCTTATATTCAGTTGAAATATCTTTAGTAGGTATGTGTTCAGTGGTTCCCATTGTCACAATTATATAAAAAAGTAACGAGCTAAGTCTTTTAGAGCAGTTCGTTAGAAAATAATGTTTGTCAATCTAAGACAGTAAATTTTATACCTTTAAATATTGTTCCTTGTAAAGAAAAGTGACACTGCTGACTGCCATCAATAAAATGCAGGCCTTGAAAGAAAAAAAAAAAAAATGCAGGCCTTAAAGTGTTTTTCCAAGGATAAAAATGTTCATCTAGCCTTACCCTGATCAAGGGCCAGAATTTTAAAGGTAACTAGTGAGTTCTATAATAGGTACCCATAGAATAAAAATGTTTGTTCATTCATTCTGTTATTCATTCACACATTTGAAAGCCATTATGTTAAAACTCTCTTAATTCATAGCACTTCACTTAAAAATTAATTTACACACATATACTCATTACTTCCTCCTTTCCTTGCATCACAATATTCTTCTGTCCATACTAGGGATCCCATCCCCTGCCACCTCTTTCTGGATCTTACACATAGATTCTTCCCTTTTTCTTATACATCCTCAAATATCCTTGTCACAGTGTTCCTCTCTTCAGAAGTTAAACAGACTTTAATCTCTATTTTAAAATAATATCCTTCTATTCTGATACATGCTATAACATGGATGAACCTGGAAGACATTACACTAAGTAAAATAAGCCAATCATAGAAAGACAACTACTATGTGGAATCTAAAATATGGCACAAATGAACCTATCTACAAAACAAAAATAGACTCATATACATAGAGAACAGACTTGTGGTTGCCAAGGGGGAGGGAGGGACTGGGACTTCGGGGTTGGCAGATGCAAACTATTGCAAATAGAATAGGTGAACAGCAAGGCCCTACTGTATAGCACAGGGAACTATATTCATTATCCTGTGATAAACCATAATGGAAAAGAATATAAAAAGAAGAATGTCTGTATGTGTATAACTGAGTCACTTTGCTGTATAGCCAAGATTGGCACAGCATTGCAAATCAGCTCTACTTCAATAAAAAAAAAAAAAGAAAAGAAATCAACAAGATAGAAAACAATAGAGAAAATTAACAAGGTGCCCCCCCACAAAAAAAGACAGCTACTGTGTGATTCTACTTATATGAGTCAAATTCATAGAAATAGAGAGTAGAATGATGGTTGCCAGTGGTTTTGGGAAAGGGGAGATGGGGATTTGTTGTCTAATAGGTACAGAGTTTCAGTTTTACAAGATGAAAACGTTCTGGACATTTTTTGCACAAAAATGTAAATGTTTAACTTAATGCTTACTGAACTGCACATTTTTAAATGATTAAGATGGTAATTTTTTATGTGTATTTTATCACAATCAAAATTTAAATACACACACATATATTTATGAAAGATATATATATCCTTCCTCCATTTCACTTCCCCCCTCACCTACCACTCTATCTCTCTATTTCTCTTTTCAAACTTTTCCAAAAGGGTGTCTGTATTCCCCTTTTCCATTTCAGTTCTCATTCCCTTCCTCAGTACATTTCAGTTTAGCTTCTGCCCCATCACACAACCAACCATGCTCCTACCAAGGTTATATTATTAAATCCACTGAATACTTACCAGTCTTTATTGCACTTGATCTCTCAGCAGCATTTGATACTACTGACCTCTTTAAAACACTTTCACATTGAAGTCTGAAATTTCATATTTTCCGGTGCCTTTTGAGTCTTTACCGTATGTGTGGCTTAAGTGCTGCTCCTCCTCAAAGTTCTTTCCAAAACCTTCTATGCTTCTCGCTCTTTTATCACTTCCTTGAGCTCATCTACACTCAGTGACTTTGATTATAAACTATGTAATTCCAAAATCTTTATCTCTAACTCTATAAATCCAGTGGCTGATTGGACATCACCACTTATAAATCCCACAAAACTTAAAACTCAGTGTGTCTAAAACTTCCTCTTCATCTTCTCCCCAAACCTTCAATGTTCCCTCCTGGGAATGGGATCATCTCTTTTGTATCTTGTACTTCAGCAACAAATATTTTTGAAAATCTACCAACCTGGGAGAAATATCCTCCAACAAAAAGCCACAAAACTTTTCGGTAAAAAAAAATATTGCAGATTTACAGTAGAGCCTCCTGCAGTGTCTATCCCTTTTACCCAGCCTTTTGAACTTGACAAAGTTGTTTATCCTTTTTGAACTTCACTTTTTTCAACTGTAAAATGACAGGAATTACCCCACAGGTTGTAAGGATTAAGTAAAGTAATGCACTTAAAGCTTAGTACAGAACCTGGCACAGAGTAAATACTCAACAAATGTTACTTTAAAAAAAAATCATCCTGTAACTTAGCAGTCACTTTAGCTGTGCCTTTCTCAGATTCCAGTAGCCTGCAGCGGCCAAGTCACAATCCTTTATTTTGCACTTCAGGATGAACTTAACTTTACCAGCAAAGGATTCTAAATGCTGACTGAATGCAGTAGCTGTATATTAAAACCAAGGCTAATGGGCTGTCAGTGTACACACCAGTACGATGAAACAGCTGTAGACTGCCACTGTCTGTTCTGATTGGTCACTGCCCAGTGAGCTCTGTTCTGATTGGCTGATTGCCCCCATAATGGCTCATAAATATTTTGAATATTGCCTCTGGTCTTATACTCTCTGTAAAGAATTCTCAACCACTTTGAGGAAAATAATAACTTTTTCCTCTTCTGTGCCCTCTTACCAGTATGCTTATACTGTACTTACCTTATAGTATATTAATTCGTTTTTTATGTTTCTGTCTTCCTCTGTCTTTGAAGTTCATAGAAGTAGAGTCTGTACATTATACATTTTTGGATACTAGTACCTAGTCCAGATCCTGCCATGCATAGTTATTGAATAAATTCTTGTTAAATAAATGCATGGAAGAAAGTGTGTTTCTTGCTATAAAGCTTAAAAGAACATTCAAATCTCCTTTTAGAAATTAAAATATGTTTAATTTCTGTTTTCAGTTTAAGGGAATATTTTGGTTTCTCTCAGGGCAAATAAATCTTTTGCATTTTACTAAAAAAAAAAATTAAGGGGAAATACCTTCTTTTAAACAAGTGATCTGATTGATCCTTAATATTGATGTTTTGATAAATTATGCCTAGCCATTTTTGTCTTTTTAATTTTGTGAATGTTTTTAGACTTCTGTTGCAAGAGTTCTGAATCAGTAACCATGTGATTCAATTTTTCCCCCAGTATTTCGTTATGTCTAAAAACTGAGTATTTCTTACAGGCCTTTGTATTGCCACCCTGGGTACTGCAGTACTGATACGAATTTTGGCTACATATCTGATGGTGTGTTTTGCTGGTTTTAACTTTAAGGAAAAGATATTTATTTCTTTTGCATGGCTTCCAAAGGCCACAGTCCAGGTAATGATGGATTTTAATCCCTATTTCTATATGATACCTTGACATTTTTAATAAGAGGGCATGTTTAAATTTGGTGAAAATAAATAATTGAAGTTTGATTTATGATAAGATTTTATACTAATTTACTCTTTAAAAGTTTTATTTTTGGTATATTGATTCATTAAATATGACAGCTCATTAAATTTCCTTAGATCACCAGGGTGCAACTCAAAATCCAATAAATCCCTACACTACTAGAAAGCAGTAGTAAGTAGCAGGAGGGAAGAGTTGGAATTTTTGTCAGTCAGAGCTCTCTAGAATAACCCAAAGAGATAGTTATTAACTCTATTCATTTCAATATCTTCTAAGAAGAGAGTGAAACAGAACTAGCATAGCCCATCTTAGTATTTGGAAATACTTCAATGTCTATATGATTGATGATCAGTTAGGCTTGACCACAGTCTTTAATATAGAAAGATTTATTGAGAAATAACTCAGAAGATGCTTTATTTCCTAGATTATTAGTTGATATTAAATTTTCAAACCACCTGAACCTCCTGACAAACATCTCAATCACATGACCCAAAATTTGTACACTCTAATAAACAAAGCAGTAACCAATAGGTACTCGAAATGGTTGAGTAGCATACCTATAGGTATACCTATAGTATAGGTAGCATACCTATAATTGCTCATTAAATTAGAACTGTGTAGATCATCATTTGTTGCAAATGTAATATATCCCTCCCTGATTGTATTGTGTATTCTCCAACTAATTACAACAAATAAGATTGAATTGTTTCATCCTTGATTATTTTGCAATTATTTAAATGTGTAAATTTCTGTTTCATGAAATGAAAATTAGGTGTTCTTAATTTAGGAAGCTTTGAGGGGTGCAATGTGCTCCTCTGTAACTATATGCCGGATTTTGTGTGGCTATTGGATTGGGGCATTTTTCCAGAGAAGTTTTTCTTTCCATCAGACTTTCAAAGGTGTCTGAGACATAGGGGCTAAGAATGCTGTGAGGTTAATAGAGCACAGTAAGTTGAACAGTTTCTCCCTCACAGTATCTCCAGCCTCCACACTACTTTCAGTAACTTTAGTAGGTAGATATCAAAATAATCGCTCTAGTAGCTTTAGTATGAAAGATTTGTTTCTAACATCAAAATTTGAAATACGGCACTTTCCTGCTATGAAAACAAATTTTAAAATGAGAAATTATCTAGGATGTCTTGAATAATGCATGTTCTCAAAGCAAGTATTGTATACAATTTTTTTTTCTTCTTTTGCCACTGCACAAGAAACAAGACTTTCTTATATATTTTTTCCATATTAGTGTTCTTTAAACTTTTTTGTCTATGACCTACTATAAGAAATATATATATATATATATTTTAATATTTATTTATTTTTTGTCTGTGTCAGGTCTTAGTTGTGGCACATGAGATCTTTCATTGTGGCACGCAGGCTCCTTGTTGCCGTTCGCAGGCTTCTCTCTAGTTGTGGTGCACGGGCTTAGTTGCCCCGCGGCATGTGGGATCTTAGTTCCCCGACCAGAGATCAAACTGGCATCCCCTGAGTTGCAAGACGGATTCTTAACCACTAGGCCACCAGGGGAGTCCCGGAAATATATTTTAAATGACAACTTAGCAAACAGACAAACCCCCAAACGTACACACACATACACATATATACACAATGACAGAGAGCTGAAAGAGAAATATACATCATAATGTGTGCAGTTCTTGCTGAGAATTCATGAAATGTTGAATTAGTTGTGGCACAAGCCATAGCAAAGAGCCCTCAAACACGAGGACTAAATGAGATAGATTTTTATTTCTCTCTAACCAGCAGTGCAGCATGGGAATTCCAGAGCTGGCAGGGTAACTGCTGTCCTCAGCGTATGCCTTTCAACCATGAGTCCAACTTTCACTGTTTGTCATCCAATGGGAAGGGGGAAAGAATAAGGTGCAAGTGTCCATTTCTTTTCAGGGAACAGTTACAAGAAGCATTTATCATTTCTGCTCACCTCTTAATGGCCAGAACTTAGATACATAGCTTCAACTAGTTGCAAAGAAGACTGGGAAAAAAGTCTGTATTTGGACAGCAATGTGACCAGCTAAACTCAGGAGTTCTATTATAGAAGGGGAAAGAGGCATTCAGATATTTGTGGTCAATGAGTCGTCTCTGCCATTGTGTCTCATCCACACTGATATTTTCTCTTCTGTTTCATTGCTATGTTCTGTGCCAATAAGAGGATAACCAGATTGATTAATGTATTTTCCCCATGTGCATTTTGTCTCTAAGAGTTTTCATCATACTTCCCAGTAGATAAATTTTAAGCAAAACATTTCACCAACTCCTAAGGCAAAGAGTTAATCAAATTCCTAATAAGGTTAACTTCAAGTTTCAAAGGTACCTACCACTTTTAAGTTTCTTGATGTTTAACAATTAGCTTAGGCTCTACAGCAATATTCTTATGTTTTTTCATGTAAAATTTCACCATCTTCCAGTAAGTTTCACTGCATTTTTTCATCTTGTCCTTTCTTAATTCCAAATTCCTCAAGACAAAAGAATGAGATGACCATTCAGTAACTTTCAACTTTACTCAAGAGGAATTTAGTATAGAGAATCTTGTTATAGTTAATTAATATCCTAAGTCTGTATTTGCCTTGTGTTCTGAAAAAAAATTGCCTGATATTTTTGTAAGTTTACCTTATGCAAATAGGTATATATGAATCATCATTCTTTCCCTCTGCAAGGGCAGGGAGAGCTTTTAGATCATTAAAATCAACTGTAGTACACTTTGAAAGAAGACTAATAGAACTTTGTCAGTTGAGCAAAAGAACAAGAAATTTGTTTTTGCAAATGATAAAATAATGAACCTTTCTTTCTATGTGCTTGTCTTATCATGCTTCCAACTTTACCTTTAAACTTTTATAGGCTGCAATAGGATCTGTGGCTTTGGACACAGCAAGATCACATGGAGAGAAACAGTTAGAAGGATATGGAATGGATGTGTTGACAGTGGCATTTTTGGCCATCCTCATCACAGCCCCAATTGGAAGTCTACTTATTGGTTTGCTAGGCCCCAGACTTCTCCAGAAAGCTGAACATCAGAATAAAGAAGAAGAAGATGAAGGAGAGACTTCTATACAGGTTTAGAGGTGAAAAGAGAGAATGCCGAATATAGTCATCAGAAAGCTGCTCTCGGAGGCTACTTTTATCAACTAGCAGAGGCTACTTTTATCCATATGGATATTGACATATGTAATGTTTAAGCTTAAAATGTACTAGAACCAAGTGTGGCTATTTCTCTAAACAGCATTTTTAGCCATTACCCTTTCCATCTGGGGGGGATGGGGGTAATGTTCTACATCTCCAACCTGATCTCTACCTTCTTTTTTTTTTCACACACTATTCATCATTATATCTTAATTTTTATAGGGACATATACACTTGAATGTACTACCACAATTTAATTTCAGTGTCCCGTTCTGCTAACCAACAGCTTGCTCTGACTTACTATTACCATCACAGTTTCACGGTTCATGGTCACCTGGCCTCTCATGCCTTGAATTACTTTGGGCTCCTCTTTTCTTTTTTTAAAATACCATACCACAATCCCTCATCAATTTCTATCAATCTCTACACCAGCCTCATGAATATCATATTAATCAGGGTAAGGTAAGCTGCTATAATGAAGAAACGGAAAATGAAATACTTACATAGAGAAATTTATTTCCCTCTTATGAAACCAGCTGACAGTGTTATTCTGCTCATGCAGTCTACTCAGAGACCCATGTCCTTCTGTCTTGAGGCTGTGCCATGCCCTAGCTTAGGACAAAGGTTAAAGATGTCTGTCCCCTTTCTAATCCTCAGGAAGAAGGAAAGAAGAAAGTCCAAGGCAAGCAATTTATTTTTAAGGACGTGCTGTGGAGTTGGACACATCTCTCCTCTTACATAATGTTCGTGAAGCCCACACCCCGCTGTGAGGAGGCTGAGAAAGTGTCTCTCACTAAGCATTCACATCCTGGGCGATGGGCAGATCAGATTGGAGAGCCAGAAGTACCATTGTGTTGGGTGTTGCCATCACCTAATAGCATCTTCTTACAGGTTAACAAGGACTATCTAAAGTTAGTAACTTTAACCAAAAGAGTGACTTCTGTGGCAGGAATTTCAGGGATTGCCAACATGCTAGTAGAGAAGATAAGAAGAAAGGCTTATCTGCAAAAGTCACATTTTATCCCACTTAATCAACAGAACGTCTCTGCTTTTGTGTGTCACCCATTAAGTTCCTCTACTCTAGGTCAACTCCTGCCTAGTTGTTAGAATAATCATGTTTAAATAAACATGTCATTAGACTACCTAAGGGTCTGATTTATTAGCAGACAAACATATGAACAAACTGTAAAAAGGGATATAAGTGCTCTGACAGAAGTGCGAATAGGGTACATACACCCTTCATTTAGTTGTTAGACTAACATCTCATATTGAACTAATCTTATCATTAGACTACTGTTCCAGCCCCTTCCACCATGACATTCACCTCTGTTCAAAACTAGCTTAATTTTTATTAAGCTAACATACTACGAAGCCATAGAATCTTCATTTTTATGTCAGCCTGACTCTGGTTACTTTCTGGGACTGTATTCCCTTAGTGTTTATGTTCTCAATTTGGACTGGATTAATGTATACCAAAGTTCAGATGGATGAACTTCCTTGGCCAGGTGCACCTTGGTGGTAGCACCATAAACGTAATGCTCACCTGGTCCTCTACTTTCACAAGCTCTGAAACTAGATTCATCCAACAAATACTTACTGAAAGCCTTTGGTGACCCAGGCACATCATGAAGACTAATATTGTTTCCATCTTTAAGGATCTGACAGTCTGATAGAGGAGAGCAACCACTAAACAAGAGATTGCAAAACAGTATGATACGTGCCATGATGCAGGAAGTAGAGGGGCGCCAGGGAGCTCGTAGCAGGAGCACCTTATCAATCCAGGGGGAGGTGCAGTTTAGACACAGCCTCCAGAGAAAGTAGGACTAGGGTTAGGACATGGGGGATGATTAGGACTTAGCAAAAGGCACGTGAGGCCCAAGGGTGCTGCAGTCAGTGCTGGTTCCCATGTTCACCAGTAGCTCTTCTCCATGTAACAGGCTTTGAATACTTTTTAACTAATACAAAATACAGTTAGTATAAGTAAGTGAGAATGTTGTTATAAATATTCCAGGCCCCAAAGAAGAATTAGAAATGGAAATTTACAGAATGTAGAAATAGTTGAAGAGCACAGTAAGCCACTGCCATAGCCTATGCCATTTTCAGAGCATGCAGCTACTTCCTCCCTCTACTCTACACCCAAATCTCTATGGCTCTCTGTCCAGTATTGGTCTCTGCAGGGCTCACCATGAAGTCTCAGGTTTGTCACCACACTGTAAGTCACAGCTCTTGACTTGGCTGGTGAACTCAGAGTTAATTTGATACAGTGTTGACTCAAGCCAACCAAACTTACTCCACCCACCCAACCACAGACAGGAGCCATTACTCTACCCTCTGGGTGCCTGGAAGAACGGTGTATGTACCCTATACATACTTCTGTCATAGTACTTATAGTCCTTTTTTCAGTTTGTTTATATGTTTGTCTCCTATTAAATTAACCCCTGAGGGGTGGGAACCTTATCTTGGTCATCTCTGAATCCTCAGCAGTTTGCACAGGGCATGGAGCACAGTGGGCATTTAGTAAATTTTTATTAACTGAGTCAGTGAGGAGATTCTCTTTCAGTATCAGAAAACTACCTGCCACATAACAGTTTAGATGTTAGTCTTCTTAGTCTGCTTGGGCTACTACAACAAAATACCATAGACTGAGTGGCTTAAACAACAGATATTTATTTTCTCACAGTTCTGGAGGCTGGAAGTCAAACGTGAAAGTTGCCAGCATGATCAGGCTCTAATGAGGGCTCTCTTCGTAGCATGCTAATAACCTCCTTCTCGCTGGGTCCTCACAGGGTGGGGTGAAAAAATGGGGATGGAAGAGAGTGTGCAAGCTCCCTGGTGTCTCTTCTTATAAAGGCACTAATCCCACCATGAGGGCTCTACCCTCATGATCTTATCCAATCTAATTACCTCTTAAAGTCCCCATCTCCAAATGCCATCACATTGGGGGGTTATGGCTTCAACTTATGAATTTGGTGGGGGGATACAATTCAGTGCACAGCAAAGGTGTCATACTTCCAAGGACAGTGCTAAACAAACACTATAAATTCATGTTCTTCAAGATGCCTATTTTTCCTAGGGTTGGTGCCATCAATCTCCCCTTTGAGAAGTGTTTGTTTATTGTCTGTTTGTTTGTCTTTAGGCAGACCGATTAGGCTTCAGCTCTTCAAGTTATTTTCACAGTCCAGTGTTTTTCTCTCTGGTATTAACTCCATAACATCGATTGGACTTTAATGTTCTCAAAATGTCCTCAGTCTTATGTTTGCAAGTGATCTCAGCCATTACATTCTTTAAAAATGGTACTGATTATTTTTGTCTGATTACAAAATAATACATTTTCATTGCAGAAAATTTAGAACACAGAAAAGAACAAGAAAGAAAACTGAAACTAATGTAAACACCCATTTTATTTTGATTCTTTTAAATTTTACTCTTGCAGTCCTGGGGGTTGTCTTATTTTCAGAACGATATATCATCCACCAAATTCGTTGGGTGAAAGCCAACATAAATACATTTGACCTCTGGGAAGGCATATAGATTGAAGAATTTTTGTTGTATATGATGAATCCTAAGCCTTCCAAAAAATAATTTATTCACCTGGTAATATTCAGATATTCATTTTGCAATGAATAAAACAGATAAATCCCTGCCTTTATGGAGTTATGTTCTAAAATCCATTCATTCACTCACTCAGAATACACTTGTAACTTGGCTACTATGTGCCAGTTTTGCTAGGTGCTGGGGAATACAGTGATGAAGAAGATATTCAAGGGTTCTGTTTAATGGAACTTGAATTCTAGTGGGAGATTGACTCTGAGGGGAATACAAATGTGAATAAGATACTTGCCTTCAAGAACCTTACAAGGAAGCAAGATGTGTACAAATAGCTGTAACCCAAATGAATGATTCAGAACTGTTCTCAGTGAGGAAAACTTCTTAAAGGAGGTGATACTTGAACCGGACTTTGAAGAAAGGATATGATTTGGATTGATGAGTTGATATTCGGGAGTAAAGCGAAGAAGGGAACAGCTAGGTACAGGGCTGGCATATTAGCCAAGTGTGAAAACAGTAAAGCCTGGGGTAAATGGCCGACACTTAAGGTTGATAACGGGAATTAGTGAGAGGTAAGACTGGAAAAGAAAATTGGCACTTAAATCATACCAAATAGATCATTGGCCAAATTTCTATTTTTATTGAAGTGCTTTCAGAAGTACAGAACCATTTATACAGAAGATATTTTTGAAACTACTTTCATACCCAATTTAGTAAAAACTGCTGTAATGAATAAGGTTCTCTTTGTTCCTCAAAAGTTTTGTGTTTTTTTTTGCTTTTCATGGCATTGTTGCAAATATAACCAATTTAATTGCTATGAACTTACTATTGACTTTTTTTACCAAAAAAGCTTCAGATGTTTCTTTAGCTGCTTTTTAAGTGATTAAGTTTGTATTATATTGTCTTTAAATAAATGAAGGACATTATTTTTGAAATGTTTCAGGACATTATATTTCTATATGAATAATTTAGTTCTCTGTAACAGATGGGAATTGCTTCGTGCCATTTTGGGAGCAAGTGATATCACATGCTTTAGTTGACTAACTCAAATTAAATATGGCCTGAGCCCTCTGACCTGGTGAGAATTCTGAAACTCTGTTTGTTGATGTGCTCTCCATCTTCCTTAAATTGACCCTAAAGCATTTGACCTCCAGCAGTCCATTGCATCTGGGGCACAGAGCAGTGTCCTGGAGGCCAGCAGATTCCTCTCAAAGGTCCTTCTTCCCAGCTCTACCATTTGTTCTTCATCCCAGTATCCTTGGGGATCTCCTTGCTTTTCCCTTCCCTACCATGAGAACAAAGCATTTCCTTAACCCTATGATCACAAAAGACCTTGTCTACTCTCCTAAAACAAGGAAGAAAATGACTTTAAATCCTTGCTGAGCTGTCTACACCATGCTGAAAGTGGGAAGGGGTTACAATAAAAAGAGAATTTTTACTCAGTCGCCCCAAAAAGAGTTGTAATTTGAATGAGATCTTAAATGATAAATAAGAAAAGGAGAGAGGGAACACTCCGCATAGACGGAATGACTTTAGAAAAAACATGGGGTCAAAAAGGAATACAGCGTGTGCAGGAGAAAAAGTTGTTTGGAGTATCAGGAAAAAAAAACAGGAAAGGTCAGTTTGTCTTTCTAAGAAGTTTAGACTTTCTCCAATAACAGTTGTTTTCGTCTATATACTAGGAAGCTTGGGGATTCCACAGAGGAAACTTGAAGTCCACCTTTGGCACTGAGAACCCAAAGCTTCTGGGCCCACCTTAAACCAGAGCAGTTCTGCTTTCATTGTTTCATATGAAGATTTCCACATAAGATTTCATGGTGCCGGGGACAAAACAAAACAAAGGTTTTACACTGATAACAGAATATCGTCTGTTTACTTTGTATCAAGCCCTGTTGCAGACACTTACCATGCATCAATTCATTTAGTCTCACAACACCACCACATCTTTTAAGATAAGAAAACCCAAAACTCAGGGAGATTATGTATTTGCCTGTGATCCCAAAGCTACAAAGTGGCAGTGCTGAAATTTGAGCGCAGTCCTGACCCCAGAGACTATGTTATTTTAAGACTGCACTATATTTAAGTTGACGTAAGAGGAAATATGATCTGAGTTTGACAAGTTACTTCTGGCATGCGCAGCCCCTGGCGCTGCTTTTTTGGCTAATGCCCCTCCGAAGTCAACTCCGTCCCTTGACTTTCACAACACAATAGGTCAGTGTTCTGAGACATGGAAAGGAAAGGGTTGAATAGACTGAAAACACACCGGGCGGTCGCGGAGAATACCAGAACCCTCCGGTGCCGGGGCCTGGGGAGACCATGACGCCACTTAGACGCGTCAGCCCCGCCCCGCCGCCGCCAGCCCACTCGTTGCCATTAGCCCCGCCCCGCCGTCGTCAGCCCCGCCCAGAGGCCGCTGTCCCGCAGCCCACTGCGCTCTCCGAGGTGCAGCCAACCGTACCCCAGAGCTGCGCGTGGGCTTTGCGGCGGTTGCTGGGCGCCAGGGCCGCTCCCGCGGCAGCGGCGGATGCTAAAGGAATTGTATGTACGGCCTATTTGTCTTTATTCTCCCCTTTGGCACTAGTCCCCTGTCTCCCGCGGTCTTTCCTCTCTGGTAGCCCCCAGGAACGCCTTTCCGTCCCCTTCAGTTCTAGGGAGCGTAGTTCTAGGGGGCTTCTTTGCCCGGCGCTGGGGAAACAGTCACAGACCTCTTTCTCTTCCTCTCCCTGACTCGTGTCTTTACTCCGTCATCCCACATCTCTCTTCTTTATTCTCTCCCTTCCTCCTGCGTTTCTTTCATTTTACAGGTACTCGCAAGTAAGAAAATGTCTGTCAGTCAGGACTGACTGAAAAATTAATTTTATTAAGCGCAGACTATTGTACAGATGGTGCATATCTGCAAATGAACGTTCGTAAGCTCCTGTGATTGGAGATGTGTTCCAGGATTGGTTGCTGATCCTGGGAAGGCTCACCTCCCTCCTCCCACGCCCCTCACTCCGCCTGTTCTATCACAGTGGACAAGCCCTTTAGATCAGTGCTTTTGAAGGATTAAGGACAGTTGTTGCACAGGTACCACGTGTCAGGCATATCATGTAGGAGTCCTTATAAGAGCTCTGCAGGCCCATAACTGGTCACTGATGCCCCTCTGTGTGTGTCCTGTAGTCTATGAAAGATCAGATGGGGTGATGGAGAGGGAAGATTGGCTTGGGTGGCACCGAGAGAGGTCACACCTCACTCTGTAAATAGTATTGTTATTTGCTATTGTTATTCTGCAACAGAAGTGTGGGAAAGTGACACTTATTACTATCACATTTAAGAATTCATGCACCAGACATTTTAGACACTATCTGCCTATGAAATGGATATTCATATTTATTACCTTCTGTGAGTACTAGAATTTATACTACTGGTTTTGTCAGTTGACTCTATTGTCATAAACTCCTGGCCAGTACCAGACAAAAGGAAAGAGGCAGGTGTAACAATAGCAATATACTAAAGTAATATTTTATAGCACTTCTCATTTTGTATATTATTTTCATACTCATCCTGTTTATATAGCCTATGAGATAGAGTTGGTTAACAAAACTCCATTTTACTGAAGAAGGAACTAAGCACTGAGATTGAGCAGTATGTGGAACATAGTACAATATACATTCAGTAAATATGAGGAAAGGGATAAATGGATGAGATTTTCAAGAAGCCATGTCTTATTCACTTTTGTATTCTCCAAACCCAGAGGTAAGTCTGGCAACAGTAAGCCCACAAATGTGGGTTAGAGAGGTCAAGTGACTCACTCAGGGACAGGAATGCATCACGTACTTTTAGGGCATCTACTGTTTTGCCAGACACTGTGAATACGATGGTCAAAAAGACGCAAGATTCCTGTTCTCATGGAGCTTAAATTGTAATGAAGATAGAAAATAAACAGGTAAACAATATGTGAACAAAGAAATTTTGGATAATGGTGACTGCAGTGAAGAAGTAAAACAGTGTGAGGTGAGAGGATCTCAGGGAGGGGTTACTTGAGATTGATTGGTTAGGGAAGGCCTCCCTGAAGAGCTGACATTTGTGCTGAGACCTCAGTGATATCAAATAACCAGCCATGGAAATATTTGGGACCGGAGCAATGCAGGTAAAGGAAACTTCAACTACAGAAGCCCAAGGTAGGAAAGAACTTGACTCTTTCAAAGAATATCATAAAGAATGCTGTAGCTGGGATATAGAGAAAGTGGGACAAGATGAGCTTGGAGAGATAGTTAGGAGCCAAAGCATAGGTAGGGGCCAAAGGGCTTTGAATCGGCCATGGGGCTTTACCCATGGGACAGGTTAGGAATTTATTTAAAGTATGATAAGAAACCAGAAGGGGTTTTTTATAATATAAAATAAAGATTATATAATCTTTATAATATAATATAAAGATTTTTTAAATATTTACAAAAAATATAAATATATATAAAATATATCTTTATAATATAAAGATTTTTATATAATCTGATTTATTGTATAAAGGTTTATTCCACCTGTTACATGGTGAATGGGTCATAGGGAATGGAAAGCAGCATTAGGAGAAGACCCTTGTGGTAATCCAGGAAGGAATGACCATAGTTTTGGCTAAAGTGGTATAAACATGGATGGATGTGAGATATATTTGGTGGCAGAGCCTACAGACTTGGTGATGTTTTAAATATAGGAGTGAGAAAAAGAGAGAAGCTCCTAGTAGATGGTTTTGCCATTTACCAAATGGAAAAGACTGGAGAAGAAAATGTGTAGAGGGGGGACTGTTTTTATTTTGCTCACCTTATGTTTGGTCTGCTTACTAAAAATCTAAAGTAAGTTCTGAGTCTTGAGTTCTGTGTATGGAACCAAAGATATAAAGTTGAGAGGCATCAGGATGCAGATAAAACTACCTAGGGATAGTGTGTTCATAGAAAGCACTCCAATGATTAAAGGTAAAGCAGAGGAAAAGAAGCAAGCAGAGGAGATGCAGAAAGAGTAGCCAGTGAAGTAGGAAGAAAGTCCGAAGTGTGTGGTGACTTGAAAAGCCAAGACTACAAAGCATGGCCAGTGGTACTGAAATGTGATGAGAGGTGAGGTAAAATAAAGAAATCTGACTTGAATTTTGACAAGCATAATGAAGAGTAAATGTGATGTGAAGAAGTGGACATAGCACTGTAGACATCTCAAGATATTTCACTATGAAGAAGAACTGAGAAATGGAGGTTATAGACGAATATATGGGGTCGAAGTAGGATTCTTAAAGATGGGGATACTTAAGTATGTTTTTAGCCTAATGGTAATGACCCAGTATAGAGGGGAAAAATATCGTATAAGAGAGAAAACGTATATCTTAGGAGTGGAGTCTTTGAGAAAGTGAGAGGGGATGGGATCCAGGGAATATGTAGAAATATATGCTGGCTCAAGAACATGAACATAACATTTATAGTAATGGGAAGAAAGAGAGTATAGGTAGAGATGCAGATACATGAGTAGATTCAGTGATCAGAAGATGAGAGAGTTTCTGCCTGAAGTTAATTCTCTTTTTCTCAATGAGCATAAAGAAAGTATGAGGCAGGATCAGTAGAAGAGAGGTGGAATGTTTGGATAAGAGGTTTAAGGGGTGAAGAAAAGACATAAAATAGTCATTTCCAAGGTAGAAGGCAGTCATACTTGTCTTAGTCCATTCAGGCTGCTATAACCAATAAAAAAACATAGTCTGGGGGTCTTATAAACAGATTTTTTTTTCTCCTAGTTAAAGAGGCTGGGAAGTCCAATATCAAGGTGCCAGCAGATTCAGTTTCTGGTGAGGGCCCAGTTCTTGGTTTATAGATGGCCAAAAGAGGCAAGAGAGCTCTCTGGGTCTCATATAAGGGCACTAATCCCATTCGTGAGTGCTCTGCCCTCATGAACTAATCACCTACCAAAGGCCCACCTTCTAATACCATCACATTGGGGGTTAAGATATCCACATATGGAATTTGAGGAGATACAAATATTCAGTCTGTAGCAATACTAGAGAAACATAGTAGCATAGCTGGGCAGAATTGAGTGGCCATTTCATATTTGTGGCCTTGTGAGTGAGTAGCTGAGATAGGGTGGAAAAAAGATCAAAGGAGCCAAGGAGATCAAGGAACTGAAAGACCAAAGTGGTGGGTGGGTAGACTACCTGGGTATAAGTGATTAAGTTAGTAGCTAAACTAGTCCTTGAACCCAGATACCCTGACTTTCCAGCTCAGTGGGTTACTATTTTACTGAGAAATGGTTCAGATCATTACTATTTTGTGCCACCTACCCTTCCAGTTAACATTTTTAAAAAAATTGTGGTCTGATGGGTTTTGGCCAATACATTGAAATTCTAGACTTTCATAGGCTGGTGTTTCTGACTCTCTTGTTCCTTTAATATTTAGTTGTTAAATATTTTGGCTGTTTGTGTGTGTGTGTGTGTGTGTGTGTTTTGTTTTTGTTTTAACTCAGATTTTTTGAGATATAATTCACATACCATACCATATATACCAAATTCACCTATTTAAAGTATACAGTTCAGTGCTTTCGGTATATTCACAGATATATATAACCATCACTACAGTTTTAGAATATTTTCATCATCTCAAAAAGAAACCCCATACCTTGGAGTTAACACCCTTATGTCCTCCCCACCCCTTACCCTAAGCAACCACTAATCTACTTTCTGTCTCTATAGATTTCCCTATACTGTACTTTCACATAAATGGAAGCATATAGTATGTGATCTTTTGTGATTGACTTTTTTCACTTAGCATTATGTTTTCAAGGTTTATCATAGCATGTATCAGTACTTCATTCTTTTTATGGCTGAATAATATTCCATTGTATGGATATACCACATTTTGCTTATCCATTCATCCGTTGATGAATATTTGGGTTGTTTCCACGTTTTGGCTATTATGAATAATGCTACTATAAATATTTGTGTACAAATTTCTGTGTGGACATATGTTTTCTTGAGAATATACCTAAGAGTAGAATTGCTGGGTCATATGGTAACTATGTTAAATCATTTGAGAAACTGTCAGCCTGTTTTCCAAAGTGGCTGTACCATGTTACATTATCACCAGCAGTATATTAGGGTCCCATTTCTCCAAATCCTTGTCAACACTTGTTATCTGACTTTTTTTTTAAGTGAGGTATAGTTGATATACAATATTACATAAGCTTCAGGTGTACAACATAGTCACAATTTTTAAAGGTTATACTCTATTTATAGCTATGGTAAAATATTGGCTATATTCCCTGTGCAGTACAATATATTTTTGTAGCTTATTTATTTTATACATAGTAGTTTGTACCTCTTAATCTCCCACCCCTATACTGGCCCCCCTTCCCTCTCACCACTGGTAGCCACTAGTTTGTTCTCTCTATCTGTGAGTTTGTTTCTTTTTTGTTATATTCACTAGCTTGTTTTATTTTTTAGATTCCGCATATAAGTGAAATCATATAGTATTTGTCTTTTGTTTTTGTTTTTTAAACATTTTCATGAGTATGTGTTTATTAAAGTACAAAAGCCTACCTTTTAAATAGTAAAGGGAAGGTGAAGGATGAGATTTGGAACTCCTGTTGCCTATAGAGCTGGGATGACAAGTAACAGGGAGACCTGATCTGTAGTCACCCTAATAACAATAATAGTAATTACATTTGGATATCCCTTTATATTTTATGTTATGCTTTTATTTTCTTTTATCTCATCTGATCTTGTAACTACCTTTTTCAGATGAGAAAACTGAGGCTTAGAGAGGTTAAGTGTCTTGACTAAGGACACATACCTAGAAAGTGGCAGAATTACTAACCATGGTGTTCTGACAATAAGTCCCATATCTTTCACTATAGTAGTTTGCCTCTTCACTTTTTATACTCCATTATATCCAAAGTGATAACAAAGAAAAGCTCTGCTAAGTAGAAAGTAATGGCTGGCTGGAGTCCACTTACAATGTGAGAACGTTTTGTATATGTTTAAAATCCAACAGTTAATGGGATTAGGTATTTATCTACCATCTATGGTGTTTGGTAATTCAAAGAACCCAGAAATGATTATGAAATCAGCACTGATTCAATCTAACAGGAAAATAAATGGAAATGGCGAGTCACTGAGAAGCATTTCTTGGACCTCATGTACCACACGTGCTTCCACAATACCCTATAGTGACTAAATTCAATATAAAGAATACAGTACCAGTTACATAGTGCACCCTCAATTAATATTTGTCAAGTAAAAGAATGATGGTAGTTAAACAAGCACTTACCATACTGGGGGGGATGCTGCAATAAGAATGCATACTGAAGGGAGCTTCTACAAGAATGACTTCTTAAACTATGTAGAATTAGCTGGGAAAAAAGCAGGGGTGTTGGGTGAGGAGGCAACATACAGAATGTGTAAAGTCTTGGGGATGCGAGGCATGGCAAGTTTGAAGAACTACGGTTTAGTACGGTTGAAGTTTAGAATGCCAAGTGAAGAATGAGGAGATACACAAGGACAAGGTTAGCCCTTATAACAGAGGGCTCTGTAAGCTGAGTTTGAGGAGTTTGGACATTTCTCTTCTATGGGATGTCATTGAAGAATATTAAGCAGGAACTTGCTGTAATCACTGTACATTTTAGAAGATGCATTATGGAAATTACAGGGGGGAGGACCAAGGCTGGACGTGGAGAAAACAGTTGGAAAGACCATTATAGTGTTTAGAGGGAAAGGTGCTTATGGCCTGGACTGGGATAGTGGCAATTTATATGGAGAAAAGCGGGCAAAATTTTTTAATATTTAGGAGCTTGTGTTATCATGATTTAGTAACTCACCAGATGTCAGCAGGAAAGGAAAAGGGGGGAGAAGAAATGACTCCTCAGTTTCTAATTTGAGCAACTAGGTAGTTGGTAGCTTCATTCTCTGAGATAGGAAATTCTCTGAAGAAGGAATAGATTTGGTGGGGAAAGGTCTGGGTTCAGTTGTACATACATTGAGCTTAGCTTAAGATGCTTATAAAGGTCATCAAGTAGAGATATTCAATATTTAGGTAAATATACTAGTTAGAATCTCTAGGTCTTCTCTAGGCCAGGCTCATCAGCTTATTGGTCATTGGGAGTAAAATAAATGTCTTAAAAAATAGAGAGAGAGTGACAAGAAAAAAGGGCAGAAGGCAGAATCCCAAGGAGCCTCAACATTTAAGGGACAGATAAAGGAAAGGAAGCTTGTAAAGAAGGCCAAGGATAGACAACTAGAGAGGGAGAAGGAAGGTAGAGCAAGTGACAGAATGATGTGAGAATTCAAAAGGGAAGGTGACTTCCAGTTTTGAGTATACCTTGCAGGAAGCTTTTCCTGGAATACCCTTAAGCAACAGATATAATTTGCAAAGAAGAGATGCAGTGGGAAGGTATTCCAAGCAAATAAGAGAAAACAAATAATGCATAGGAGAGCAGTTAACAGTTTAATTTGACTGAAATACAGGGTCAAGAGAGCTACAGAGGAAGCTGACAAGATGGTTTGATGCCATGTTGTGGAAAACCTTGGATTCTGGACAAGTTGTTAGTAACTATTCTATGGGTGAGAAAAGCCATTGTGTTTGGTAATAAGAAAAAGACAAGAATATAAAACATGCTCTGAATCGTGGAATACCTTACCATTTTATTGTGGAAACAAAATCTAGGCACCTGAAAAGAATAAAAATTCAATTTTTATTAATGAGATTAATGAGAACAAATACTAAATACTATAATAATTTTAATAGTGGCAGAGTCCACTTGAATTGGAGTAGTAGTGTCCAGATTTGTATTGTCCTAATTAAATAGTAATGTCAGCTAGTCATTGTCTTAAAAAATATATATGGGGCTTCCCTGGTGGCGCAGTGGTTGAGAGTCCGCCTGCTGTTGCAGGGGACACGGGTTCGTGCCCCGGTCCGGGAAGATCCCACATGCCGCGGAGCGGCTGGGCCCGTGAGCCATGGCCGCTGAGCCTGCGCGTCCGGAGCCTGTGCTCCGCAACGGGAGAGGCCACAACAGTGAGAGGCCCGCGTAACACACACACACACACACAAAAAAAGTACAGTATCTGAAATAAAACATTCACTGGATGGACTCAATAGCAGAATGGAAATGAACTAGGAAAGAATCAATGAACTTGATGATAGGTAAATAGAAATCATTCTCACTGAAAAACAGAGTGAAAAAAAGACTGAAAACTAAAATGCACAGAGCCTCAAGGACCTCCTGTGGGACACTATTATGGAGTCTACAGCCTAATGAGACAAACACAGTAAACAGTCACTCTAATCAATACATGACTACAAACTGAGAAAACTGCTGTGAAAAAAATGATCAACATTCTATAAGAACATAAGAAACTGGACCTTACTTAGTCTATGGGCAGTGGTGGTGTCATAAATATTTCTCTGAGGTCCTTGAGCTGAGGGATGAAAAAGGAGTTAGCCAAATGAAGGGGAGGTTGGTGGAGAGTATTTCAGTTGGAGGGAAAAGCAAGTATTAAGCCTCTGCAGAAGGAATCTAGCAATTTCAAGGACCTGTAAGAACATCAGAGTGGCTAGGAATGAAAAAAATGAATGGGGAATGGTATGAAATTAGGCTTGAGAGGGACCCATGGACTACATTGTGCAGAATCCTGTAGGATTATCATTGCAATTAACTGGATGTTTATTCATATGTTGATATCTTAATCCCCAAAATGATGGTATTAGGAGGTGGGACCTTTGGAAGATAATTAGGTCATGATGGTAGAGTCCTTATAAAAGGAATTAGTACGCTTATAAAAGGGACTCCAGAGAGCTCTCTAGCTGTCTCTTTGTCATATGAGGATACAATGAGAAGTCAGCAGTCTGCAACCCAAAAGAGGGCCTTCACCAACCATGCTGGGACGCTGATCTTGGGACATCCAGTTTCCAGAACTGTGAGGAATAAATTTCTGTTGTTTATAAGCCACCCAGTATTTGGTACTTTGTTGTAGTAGTTTGAACACAGCCATGTTAAATATTTTTGTCTTTATCCTAAAGCCAGTAAGGAGTATTGGGGCACTCAACCAGTGAACTGAAGTGAGGATTGAGGGCAGAACCTTCATGACCCCCAACTTTTAGCAGTTGATGAGAGAAAATGAGTCTGCAAAGAAGACAGGAAAGGAATAAGAAGGAAGATGGGGGGTGGGGTAAGAGAGTGGTTTAATAAGAGTGAAAAGAAGAATGTTTCATCATGTCATATGTTCACTTGTGGATTATTTATGACCTTAAGTAGAATTACTTTGTGGAGTGAAAGGAGTAGAACCTCAAGTGGTAAATATTGCTGAGTGAGTGGTTTGTGAGGAAAAGAAGACTGTGGTGAGAACCACCAGCTCTGCAAAAAGTTTATTAGTAAAGGGAAGGAGCAGCTGAATGGGGATGTGGGTTTCTAGGAAACTTTTATTAAGATGAACTCATCTAAACGTCATTGGGAGGGATCTAGTTGAAAGGAAGTGGGAGAGGAGGAATAGTTGATAACAGGCAGAGAAGGATCATTGATGATATAAAATTCTTGAGAATACAAGAAGGAATATAATCCAAAATACAAGTGCTCTGCTTGCCTTAGGAGGAAGGACACTTCCTTTAATGTAAGAGGGAGAGAAAGATTTGTAATGGAAGTTGGAGGTAAGGTTATCTACTGAGAATGAGGGGTTATATGTGGAGCCACGGTAGTAAATGAATCACCCAAGTGTATGTTTAAGACTCAGAAGGATTACAAACTTGGGAGTCAGCTGTTCATGTCTTTGGTGAATAATGGAAAGGAACCAAGATAAGGTCAGTAAATAACAGTGATTGGAAGAGGGAGAAAGCGGTATTGCCAAACTATACAAGTTTCAAAGGGGCAAGGTTTTTAAAAAGTAATGTATATAAATAGCAGTTGTCAGAAGGAAGTAAGCAAATAAACAGCTATTATGAAAGAGGACTGTAGGGGAAGTAGTATGCTTAAGGGAAGGGCTTGGTAAACAGCTCTTATGAAAGAGGACTGTAGGGGAAGTAGTATGCTTAAGGGAAGGGCTTGGTTTCAGATAGGACACAGAATTTGAGAGAATGCTCTGAAGAGGTTGAGAGTTTGATAATTCTAGCAGAAGTTCCAGAGTGCTCAGTGAAAGGGGTTGGAGGGTAAGAGGCACGTAGAGGGATCTTAACACCTTTATAATTGATTTCCAATGAGCTATTTCTAAATAATCTTAGCTTTCTCTGACTTATTCATTATTTACACCCTATTTTCAAGTTTTTCCTAAGGCCCTTATTTTTAATACTTTCTTTTCTAAAATGGACGAACCAAAAAGTTAGATAGATACTTGATAGATTTTCTCTTCTTTTTTTAAAAACAGATTTAAGTTATAATGGCCATTTTCTAAACGTTAGCATCTAAACCCTGTGAGAGCTTTGTCTATGTCTGACACAGTGTCTGATATATTATAAGCACTTTAGTTTTAAGAGTGTGTGCTCTGGAGCCAAACTGCCTGATTTTGGCCCCAGCTCCTTTATTTATACCTTTGTGACCTCGGAAAAAGCACAGACAGTGGGAGTGAACCAAGGGGAAATAATTTATCTCTGACCAGGGAAAAATGAGTGAGGTTATTGTAATTTGTCGGAGGCATCATCTAAGGCAAAATTCCTAGAGAACTATTCCCTAGGAACCAGAACAAATTGAGGTAAAACTGAGTGTTACAAATCTACCTCAACTGAGCTCAGTCTCTGATTTCCTTAAAGTGATTAGCACTCCCCCCCCACACACACATTTATTTCTGGAAGAAGATAACATTTGGAGACTGTATCATTTCTTATACATGTCAAGTTTTCAATAAAATTATTAGCCATGCTAGCTTTTAGACAATACTTTATGACCACACACCAAGATAGAAAATTGAAAATAGAAACATGTTCAAAGATGACCCAGATTTTTGAGTTAGGAGACGAAGATGTTAAGATGGCTATGATTGTAAGACCTCAAACTATAAACGTCTTTGAAGAAAAAATAGGGGGAAAGCTTCATGACTTTGGATTTGGCAATGATTTCTTGAATGTTACACCCAAAGTACAGGCAAAAAGAAAAAATAGATGAATTGGACAACATCAAAATTAAAAACTTTTGCTCATGGAAGGACACTGTCAACAGAGTGGAAAGGCAACCCACAGAATGAAGGTATTTGCAAACAGATAAGTGATTAATAGCCATAGTATTTAAAGAACCCCCACAACTCAACAACAAAAAACAATCTAGTTTTAAAATGGGCAAAGGACTTGAATTCGCATTTCTCCAAAGGAGATATACGAATGGCCAATAAACACATGAAAAGATTCTCAACATCACTAATCATTAGGGAAATGCAAATCAAAACACCACATTGAGATACCATTTCATACCCATTACGATGGCTATTAACAAAAAACCAAAATAACAGGTGTCAACAAGTGTGTGGGGAAATTGGAACCCTTGCACATGGCTGGTGTGAATATAAAATGGTATAGTCACTGCGGAAAACAGTATGGCAGGTCCTCAAAAAATTAAACGTAGAATTACCATATGATCTAGCAGTTCTCCTTTGTACATATGCATGAGAATTGAAAGCAGACTTTGAACAGTTATTTGTACATCCATGTTTATAGCAGCATTATTCACAATAGCCCAAAAGGTGAAAACAACCCAAAGGTCCATCAACAAATGAAGGGATTAAATTCATAGCTTTTGCCCAGTCCTAAGGTAGAACTCCATGTTTCCATTGCATTCTGGTACTTGGATGTGACCACTGGCTTCAAACTCATCATCTTCCCCTGCCACTGAGCAGTCCTGGCTTCATCTCTCTCTAGTTGTATCACCCTGGGAAAGCCACTGACCCTCCAGTCCTCAGAGTCCTCATCTGTTCAATGGGGGGAGGGGTGGTGATATGAGGAAAGCAGCCACATATCCTGTATGTAGTACCTATCTTGGGGTCTGGTACATTGTAAGCACTAAATATATGATTGTATTTATTCATTCAGCATCTATTCATTCATCAACACTGGTGTTAATTCCACAATAGGAAGCATGGATATAGTCCTAACCCACTTCTTGCAGGCTAATTTTCCAGGAAAACGATCATCTCCCACTAAACCGAGTAAATAAGATGCTACAGTATGGCTGTCTCCTTTGCATTTTATGTTGGTGTATTGCCATCTAGTGGACAATGCACAAGTTACAAGCAAAAGAGGAAAAGGGCGCGCAGAGAAAGGCGATAATCCTAAAAGAAATGTTTACCGTGCAGATTGCTCCATAGCATTGTTGGATTTCAACAACTATCTGAAAGACATAAATAACAAGATGTGTTCTGAATATAAAATAAATTGTAAATGAACACTATAGTATGTTACCAGCTTATAACCTTACAATCTCTAACTTGTTCTAAGCAAAATAAAAAATAAAAGAATCAGCATTCTTTCCTGCAACTGACCGCTTTTCTCCATTTGAATTCTCCATGCCACATATTGGATGGGAATCTAAATCATAAGGAAGCCACTCAACCAGGGGTTAGACCTCCTGACTTCTCTACCTTTAACTAGCTAAGCAACTCTGTTTTCCTTTCTGAGTATGTTACCATTATGGAGTGCTTACCACATGCTTGGGACTATGCTGAATATTTTATCTGGATTATCTCACTTAATCATTAAATTATTAATAGTGAACCACTAAAAAAAAGAGACAGATGAAGGGGGTAAACAAAATATGATATATACATCAATGGAATATTATTCAGCCTTAAAAAGGAAGGAAATTCTGATACATGTTACAAAATGGATGAATTTTGGAGACATTATACTAAGTGAAATAGGCCAGATGCAAAAGGACAAATATTGTATGATTCCATTTATATGAGGTACCTGGGGTAGTCAAATCATAGAGACAGAAGGTAGAATGGTGGTTACCAGGGAGTTTCAGGAGGGGAGAATAGGGAGTTATTGTTTAATGGATACAGAGTTTCAGTTTGGGATGACGAAAAAGTTCTGGAGATGGGCAGTGGTGATGGTAGCTTAACAACGTGAATGCACTTAATACCACTGAAATGCACACTTTAAAGTGGTGAATTTTATGTCATGCATATTTTATCAAAAGAAAATTTTTTTTAGTAACTATAATATCAGTCAAAGAGAGGGAAAATATATTATCTTCAAAGGAGTCATGGTAAGAATGATAAGTAAATTCTTAACAGAAATTATGGGAGCCAGAATGCAATGGAACATTTTTTAAATGCTTACAGAAAATAACTTCTAGACTAGAATTCTGTATCCAGTGAGAATACCCTTCAAAAGTGAAGGTGAAATTAGCACATTTCAGACAAATAAATAATGAAAGGGTTTATTGTCAACAGATCTATAGTAAAAGAAATACTGAAAACAGACAATACCAAGGTCATCAAGGATATTGAGCAACTATAAAGACAGGTTACAACCAGTGCAGTACAGAAAGAAAAGGAGATTAAATGCATAAATAAAACTTGTATACTTAGAAAATCCAAAAGAATCTACAGACTATTAGAATAAAGTGAACTTATTAAGGCCTGCATATAAAATAAATAAACAAAAATTACTTGTATTTCTGTATATCAGCAAAAACAAATAATGAATTTTAAAAATGATACTATTTTGGTAACATCCAGAAAAGCATCAATGCCTAGAAATAAGCCTACCTAGAAATAAGCCTAATGAAAGAGGTGCAAGACCTCTAAATTCAGTTTAGAGTTTTACAAAACGTTATTAAAGAAAATCTAAATAAGTGGAAGGATATACAGTGTTCAAGGACTGACATACTATTAAGATAGCACGTTCTCCCCAAATTGATCTGTAGATTCAGTACAATTTCAGACAAAATTCCAGCAGGTTTTGTGTGTGTGTGTGTGTGTGTATTTGTGAATTGACAACTTGATTCTAAAATTCATATGGAAATACGAAAAGCCAAAGAGTCAGTCCAACTCTATCAACACCTATTATATAAGCACTAATGTAGTGTTGGCATAAGGATAAAAAAATAGGCCAGTGGACCAGAACAGAATCCAAAAGTAAATTCACATATATGTGGTCACCTTATTTACAACAAAGGTGACCCTGAAGTGCAATGGGTAAAGGATGGTCTTTTTAAATTAATGGTGCTGAGTCAATTAGATATTGTATGGGAAAAAACTCAATTTTTATCTTTTTCTCACACTATACATAAAAATCAATTCCAGATGGATCATAGACTTAAATGTAAAAGGCAAAACACTAATGCTTCCAGAAGAATATGTAAAGAGATATCTTTATGATCTCAGGGTTGGCAAAGATTTCTAAAACAATAAAAACTCCAGCCATAAAGGAAGAAGAGAACAAATTGGACTAAATTAAAGTAAAAACTTCTGTTCATTCAAAGACATCATCAGAGTGAAAATGCAAGCCACAGAGCAGGAGATGATATTGGCTATTTATATATTCAAGAAAAGATCCATTCTAGAATAGATAAAGAACTCCCAACAAATCAATTAGAACAATACAGGCAATACATTTTTTTTAATGGGCAAGAGAGTTAAACAGATACTTTACTAAAAAAGATATTTAAATGGCCAATAAATATATGAAATATATTAGTCATCAAGAAAATGCAACTTAAATCCATAATGCAGTATCACCAGAATAACTAAAAGGAAAAAGACAGATGATGCCAAGGTTAATAAGTATTTGAATAATACTAAAGAGTATTTGGTTCAAATTCCAACTATGCTACTTGCCAGCTGTGTGACTTTGGGAAAATTACTTAAAATTCCTGGGTCTCAGCTTCAACATCTGTAAAATAAGGATAATAATAGTAAATAATTCGTAGAGTTGTGAGAATCGAATGAGATAATTCCTGTTGTGTTTAACAGTCCAAGTTGTGTCAGCTGTTACTATATCATTTAATCCTCACAATAACCAATAAATTAAGCAATATTATATCATTATTTTACAGATAAGGAAATTGAGGCCTAGGGAAGTAAATCACTTCTATCTCGGCTTCAAAGTTCTTGCTTTTAGTTACTATGCTAATTGGTAGTTACCACCTACCAATTCCACTTTTGGCAAATATGTAAAGAGAGTTTTGAGTAATTGCCAGGCACAAATACTGCTTGACACAGTATCAAGCTTCTCTTATAGCTCCTAACCTATTAAATTTATTATTCAGACCCCTTATCTAGATTTTCAAGCTCTAATGCACTGTTTGCTCCCCTGGATCCCAAGTCCTGCCATCCTAATCATGACATAGTTGCAGATCTTAAAATAAGCTGCCTGGTTTCTTGATATCTCTCCTTGTATGATTCTTTTTTTTTTTTTTGCGGTACGCGGGCCCCTCACTGTTGTGGCCTCTCCCGTTGCGAAGCACAAGCTCCGGATGCGCAGGCTCAGCAGCCATGGCTCACGGGCCCAGCCGCTCCGCGGCATGTGGGATCTTCCCAGACCGGGGCACGAACCCGTGTCCCCTGCATCGGCAGGCGAACTCTCAACCACTGCACCACCAGGAAAGCCCCTTGTATGATTCTTGATGTTACGTTTGCATGCTCCTAGTCCATCTGCCTAGTTATGACTCACAATTTGTCCTCATTCAAGTCGCAGTTGAAATGTCCCCTTGACCACTGTGACATCATGCTGGTTTATTTTCTTCAGTATTTAATTGCAGTCTGAAAATATTGTTTATTGTCTTTCCCTCCCCCGCTACAAGAATATAAGCTCCATGAGAGTAGAAACCTATATTCCCATTTTGTTTTGCTGCTTTTATCTTCAGAGTCCAGAAGAGTAGGCATTCAGAACTTACTGAGTGGGTGAACTTTATGCCCTGACTCTTGTGTACTGGAGTTCAGATTTTTTAATGGTGCTAACCCTCAGCCTGTCCCTTCAGAACCTGAAACAACTTACATGATTCACCCACATTCCTTGTTCATAGGGCTTACTAATACTTAGCTTCTGGTCTAACAGCTAACATGTAGTCATTCTAATAATTCTGATATTCCCTTTAACTAACATGGAGTTTTACTTTAAAAGGACTTAGAGATCTCATTTTTTCATCAAATTTTTAAAAATAACTTATTTTCTGTTTTAATATCATAAATTCAGTTATGATTCCTTATAGGATTTTACACAGTAATATTTTACTTCATAAAGTGAGACAATATATGTAAGCACCCAGCATATGGTAGGTACTCAGATGTTAATGTACCTTTTCATTAAAAACTTTCATTATTAAAATTGCTTGCCTTTAAAAAAATATAGATACTTGAAGCACATTATTATCAAGTACTTAAAAATTAAAACTTGAAATCTTTAATTTTGTCTTCAACAGTAACTCAAGAATTGAAAGATATTTTTAAGGCAAAGATACTCTCCCTCTACTCAAAGGCAGCAAAGACCACAGAGAAGGTAGAAACAACAGATATTTTAAAATAAATGTTTCCAGAACTAATTCTCCTCTTGATATGGTTCTAGTTCACTGTTTTTTCCTAGTTCGTTCTTATTCAGAATAAAACCTATTTTATTTTACTTGATGTTGAACCCACAGACCTTTCTAATGGACCATGTATAAAGACAGCATGCTTATAGATGTAGGTCTTAATGTAGTTGATCACATTTCATTTAAAGTTTTTTTGGAGTCTCATGCAGGAGTTGACTGACTAGAGTAAATCAATGATGGAAATTAGCTCAAACATATTATTTCAGTGCATGAAATAAAGAACTAAGTTTTTTGATATATGCTTTTAAGATACGGCCCAGGATTATGAACTACTGAGAAGTATTAAATTGTTTTGTGATAATGATTTTTAAAATTTATGCACATGACTTTGGTTAATAACTTTAAAATGAATATTTGGACTGTTTTTACTATAAAGATATCTGACTTGACTGTGGTGAAACGTTATGCTAAAAAATTATTTAAAAATTAATCCCACTTAACCGTGTTTGTTTTCAGATGGACTTATAGTCCTTTTTTTTTCTTTCTTTCAAATTACTTTTAAACATTAGCATGTACACCACAGATCCAAAAAATGAACATTTGGAGGATAAAAACATCCAATCATCTACAACTCCTCAGGTAAAATATTAAAACTATATTGTAACATATGACATGAAAACAATCTGATGCTAAAATTTATTTTTAAAGTTTAATAGGTTTTTTTATATGTTTGGTTTAAAAGTGAGAAGTGGTCATTTTATACTATGAAACCATAGAAAATGAATTCATAGCCCTATACTTATTGAATGTGAAAGATATCCATGATATATTGTTAAGTAAAAAAGCAGGTTATGGAACACTAGTATATTTACATTTTTATTAATAAATAACACACATATTCTCTCTCCCTTTCTCAGTCTCCCTCTCTCTTTTACATACACGCACACATTTCTAGATAAATATATATCAATATGTTAGCAATGGTTAACTCTGAATAGTGGGATTTGGAATGACTTTATTTTTTTCTGTTTATCTATATTTTTTGTTTTTCTAACATGATCATGTGTTATCTGGATATTTAAAAAATAAATGATTCAGGCTAAAAAAAAAAAAAAAAAGTGGTCATTTAAAAATAACTAGTTTTAATATGTCCCAAGAAATGGGCAAAAGGAATGAAAACATGGAAGGGGTGACTATAGATTATTTTGGAACCAAAGAGGCAGATTTTAGGAATAATGAAAATTTGGCTTACTATTTCTTGCCATGTCCAGAATAAAGTTAGTAGTTTAGAGTAAAAGAGGTAAAGAAAAATCTAAATTAATTAAAATGTTGTGCTGTACATTCGAAGCAGACCCAGGTTTTTATTTTTGCAAGTATGTAGAGTAAGTCATTAGACCTTTTGTTGACCTAGTTTTACTAAATATTAATTGCTCATAATTAGAATTATAAATTGTTTATTTTTTCTCTTTTTTTTTGCGGTACACGGGCCTCCCAATGCCGTGGCCTCTCCCGCTGCGGAGCCCAGTCTCCGGACACGCAGGCCCAGCGGCCACGGCTCACGGTACCAGCCGCTCCGCGGCATGTGGGATCCACTCAGACCGGGGCAAGAACCCGCGCCCCCTGCATCGGCAGGTGGACTCCCAACCACTGCGCCACCACGGAGGCCCCTAAATTGTTTATTTTTTAAATAGAGGTTTCTACAGTTCTTAAGGGCCAAAAAAGTCCTTTTGAAAAAATGTTTAAAATATTCACCATTGATCCTAATTACTTTATCTGTAAAGACTTCATCTTACTCTATGTAAATTTATTATAAATTCTGAAATAATAAAACTTAAAATAATATGGTTTTATTGTATGTGACCTTTCACCCACCCTAATCAAAACTCACCTTTGTGTCTTTACCCTGAACCTTTTGTATAGTGACAGACTTTCCAGAAAAAGGTCTCTATATCAGAACTCCAACAGATTAATCATGATCCGGTTTAAAGAACTTTGATTTTAAAGAGCTACATAATTCGTTTACACCAGCTGCTATGGTGCCTCTGTCTCCCTAGTCATTAAATGCTTCCTCTTCCTTTCCTTATTCTGTCCAAGCTCTCTAGCCTTTGTTACCATTTCTTGTGACAATGTGATGTTCTCTCTCCACTGCACTCAAAAATATTATCAATACACTCAAAGCATTGGCCTGCATGTCCACACACGTACATGCATATGCACACACACATGCATCATGATAACAGCAAGGATGTTTGAATATCGCTATTCCATGGTTAACTATTCTGTTCTGTTTCTTTTTAATCTTCTGTTTTGGTTTGGGTTTTACCTTGGGAGAAGCCTTTCAATAGTCTCACAAACTAAAGGTGTCTTTTTTCCCCCTAAATCAGCAGTTTCATTATTAGACTAATTACCATTAAATACTGGAAGATTGAGGTATACCCATAAACCATCTAAATATGTTATCTATAAATAGTAGTGAAAAAAGCATGAACATTGAATTTCTGAAAGCTTGATCTGTTTTTTTCTCATTTTTCTTTGTTATATAAATTTTTAAATGAAATGAATCCAAGTTAAATTATATTTCACCTCCTTTCCAATTTAGTTGCATTTTAATTCTACAAAAGTTTTTCTGAATGATGTTTGGGAGTTAGACTAAGTAGGGACAGTTTTAATTATTCTGCCTGCACTACAGGCGTACTTATTCAGTATACATAAATCACAAATGAATATGGCAGGGAGACAGGTCTACAAAAGGCTAAATCAAGGTGCCCTACAAAATACACCGTTGTTACCTCCCCAAATACCTATTGATATAGAGCATGAATATTATTTTGTATGTATAATTCTCCATGTTCACAGTAATAATATGAATCTAATTATGAAATTTGGTTGTCTCTTACATTCATAAAATTGTACAAGTATATTTCTTAAAAGACTTTCTTGTTTTTACTTCAGATCCTCAAAGCTAGTGATACTAATGAACATGAAGAAACTAAGGAAACTGTCTTGTCAAACACAGAGGAAACAAAACCACAGATGGAAAAGAAGCGTTCTTGTCCTCCACAAGGAACACTGAATAAAACTATTACAAGTGGTATGTGAAATAAGATATGTAAATGGATAGAAAGTGAGAGATATATTTGATAAGTATTAAAATACAAGCCAACAAAGACACTGCTTAATCTGTACACTCCAGATCAGATGAGCAGCCCTATTTACAAGCAATAGGTGGACAAAGAGGAAATAGTTCCTTAAATCTGTCAAAAATAATAATTGCTTAACAGATCTATATTTTAATGTTTTTCATGACTTTTTATGTTAAATTTTGGAAATTAGAAACAGAAGTGATAGAAAGATTTTTATTTAAAACCTACTTTTGACATTTAGTTTTAAGTAGCTAGAAGGGACATTATACTTCTGCCAATATTAAGGTTCTTATTTAAATTAAGCCCCAGATTTTATGCTGTCTTAAAGAGTTGTGTAGAACTTGCTTTCCCACTAAAATTTTAAAGCATCTCATTGTCACCAAATATTTATAGAAGGTTTTATTTTCCCCTAGATTTCTAGATGATTAAATTTGAGAGAGAGTTTGACTTCTAGAAGTACAGATCTCACAGAAAACAAAAATTAGATTAAAATATGATGAAGCATTAGTATTTGAAGTTTACATTGTTTTTCTTTGCTGCTTGCTAACTTTAAACTGAAAATTTTATTAATTGATGTAGTAAATTCATTTAGCAAAAGTTGCTTTTTAATTAAAATCAGTATTTTTAATGCCCTGAATCTAAAGTAAACTTGAACGTCTGCCAATGTAAGTGACTGGACTCCTTTGTAAATATAACTTTTGCACATAGGTCTCACATACACATCCCCATGACTTTATTTAGGGGGCAGTTTCTATACAGCAGTTGTTAGAAGTAGGGCCGGTGCATGTGGAAGAGAGGGAAATGTATTGGTCACCAAAGATTATCCATTGAGGTTGAGGACTGTGGTTTGCTCAGAAACTAGTTGAGGAGTTTTATAACAGCAAACTTTGATACTTATAACTGGTTTCCCCCTTTGTTTTCCTTCATTTTTGATTTTGCAAATTTAGAGAAATTCATAGGAAAAAGGAGCTTCATGTTTCTATCTTGGGGGTCTATATTCTTGTACTCTGTTTTTCAATCTGTCTCTCTCTCTCCCTCTCACATACACACCCTATTTTCAAACTAAACAAACTCTTAAAAGAGTGTATACTCTGGATAATAGAAAGAAATAGAGCTGCGGTTTGTCAACAAGTCATGTTTAATTCAGCAATCCTGCAGTGTACACAGGTTAAATTAAATAAGAAATCTAAACTTTCAACCACATGTAGAAATCAGTCTCATCACTTTTAATCACACTGTTTATATCTTACTTGGAGGTTGGCTTCCCTAATCACAAAGAAATGGATACTCTAGGACAATAAGTTTAAGTTTTAGGCTATTGCTCCTTTTTTGTTTCTTTTTAGTTTACTTTGAATAAAGGTACTAACTTATTTCAATTAAGTTATTTTTCCTTTAAATAAATGAAAGGGAAGCTTTATTATACATCCAACTATGATTTTCAAATAATCTTGGAACCAAATTTCTCCATTAAAATCTTACCACTAGTTTCATAAAGCAAGCAGTCTTGGAAGTTTAGAGCTCAAAAATAATATCCCAGACAATTCCAGTTTCTGGTCCAGCATCATCACTCCATCCTTACAACAAATAAAGAGCTGAACAGACTGAAAAATCATCAACTCTTCTTAGTTCCATCGAAGAAGTGAGGTCACAGGGCAAATTACTGCCCCCCAAATTAGAGACAGGTTGATACAGAGAATCATAAGTTAGAGCAGAAACCTCTGCGGGAACCAGTAGTGAGGGTAGGAAATTTGTCAATTAGTTGGAAGCTCAGTGTGGGCAAGTCTGAGAGTTAAAAACTGTAGGAGGAGCCCAGTCATGGTGTTGGGGGACATCCTTTTGTGAGTTGTACCTCCAAGAGCCATCTGTCAGGGAGAGAGAAATGGTAACCACTGTGAAATACAACAGAGATCCTGTCCTTAATAAAACCTGCCCTCAAGAGAAACTGTTTTATCAGTGTATAACCTGTGGGGACTTTATTAGCCTAACCAACTAAGGAGAAGAGAAATACCCAACTCCAGCCCTCTCTAACCATACCATACAACCTAAGGGGGTGAAAAAAGAAAAAAAAACCTGAAAAGAACTTGTGAAATTTACAGCCCAGGGTACGCAGTCTCACTAAAAGACTGAGGCCTAATCATAGGACTATAGAACTCTTCTTTCCCCCCTACAACTTACCTTCACATTACCATAGGTCCTTTTACCAGCACGTCATGTTCCCCTTTAAACAAAAATATATAAAATGTATTAAAAGGCACAAAACACATTTTGAAGAGACGGAGAAAGCATCAGAACCAGACCCAGATATGACAAGGGAGTTGGAATTATCAGACCATGAATTTAAAACAGCTCTGACTAATATACTAAAGACTCCAGTGGAAAGGTAGACAACATGTAAGAACAGATGGGTAATGTAAACAGAGAGATGAAAATGCTAGAAATACTGTAACAGAAATGAATGCCTTCAATGGGTTCATTAGGAGACTAAGCACAGATGAGGAAAGAATCTGAGCTTGTGGATTTGTCAACATAAACTTTCAGACCACAATGGACTTAAAAGTATGATTTATTAACAGAAAGGCAGCTAGAAAATCCCCGAATACTTGGAGATTAAACAATATACTTGTAAATAACACATGGGTCAAAAAAGAAACCTCAAGAGACATTTCTAAATATTTTGAATCAAATGAAAATAAAAATACAAGCTATCAAAGTTTGTGAGATGCACTGAAAGCAGCACTTAGAGGGAAAATTATAGCATTGAATGCATATATTAGAAAAGAAGAAAGGTATAAAATCAGTTATCCAAGCTTCCACCTTAGGAAACTAGAAAAAGAAGCAAAATAAATTCAAAGTAAGCAAAGGAAAAGAAATAATAAAAATTAGAGCAGATATCAATAAAATTGAAAACAAGAAATAGAGAAAATCAATGAAACCAAAAGCTTGTTCTTTGAAAAGATCAGTAAAATTGATTGCCTCCAGCTAGGCTAACTAAGAAAAAAGAAAACATAAATCACACATCAGAAATGAGAGAGGGAACATCACTACAGATTCCATGGGCATTAAAATGATAATAAAGGAACATCATAAACAACTCTATGTCCACAAATCTGATAGTTTAGAAGAAGTGGACCAATTCCTTGAAAGACCCAATCTACCAAAATGCATACAAGAAGAAACAGATAACCTGAATAAGACTATACCAGTAAAAGAAATTGAATCAACCATTAATAACCTCCCAAAACAGAAAGTATCAGACTCAGATGATTTCACTTGTGAATTCTACTAACTATTTAAGAAAGAAATTATATCAATTTTCTACAATCTATTCCAGAAGATAGAAGCAGAGGGTAGCTTGCCAACTCATTTTATGAGTCTAGTATTACTTTCATACCAAAACTAAAGACATTAGAAGGGGAAAACGAACCAAAATCTCTGATGAACATAGATGCAGAAATTCTCAATTTGTTGTAATTCTCTATATTAGCAAATAGAAGTCAACAACATATAAAAAGAAGTATACTTTACAACCTTGTGGGATTTATCCTTGATATGCAAGGTTGGTTCACATTTGAAAATGAATTAATGTAATCCATCACATCAACAAGCTAAAGAAGAAAAATCACATGATTATATCAACAGATGCAGGAAAAGCATTTGACAAAATCCAATACTCATTCATGATAAAAACTTCAGCAAATTACAAGTTCTTTGTCAACTTGACAAAGAACATCAATTAAAAATCTATAGCTGCCGTCGTACTTAATTGTGAGGAAATAGCTTTCCCAGTAAGATCAGGGACAAGAACATGATGCCCTCTCTCGCCACTCCTTTTCAATATTGTACTGGAAGTCCTAGCTAATATAGTAAGACAAGAAAAGGGTATAAAAGGCATACAGACCGGGAAAGAAGATATAAAACGCCTTTGTTCACACATGATATGATTGTCTATGTAGAAAATCTAAAGAATCTAGAGGAAAAAATCTGCAACAACTAAAAAGTGAGTATAATAAGGTTGCAGGATACAAGGTTAGTATACAAAAGTCAGGGTTTTTTTTCCTATTTACCAATAATGAACAAATGGAATTTGAAATGAAAAACTTATCACCATTTACACTAGTACTCCCCAAATGAAATACCTTCATATAAATCTAACAAAATGTGTACAATATCTATATGAGGAAAACTGCAAAATTCTGAAGAAAGAAATTTAAAAACGAAATAAGTGTATAGATTTTACACATTCATGGAAGACTCAATATTGTCAAGAAATTAGTTCATCTCAACTCGATCTATAGATTCAATGCAACTCCAATTAAAATCCCCACACGTTGTTTCATGGTGTCGACAAATTCATTCTAAAGTTTATATAGATATTGCAAAGACCAAGAATAACTAACACAATATTGAAGGAGAAAAATTCAAAATTGAAGAACTGACACTACTCCCCTACAAGACTTACTATAAACCTACAATAATCAAGAGAGTATAATTTGGTGAACAGGATGTAAATATATTAATGGAACAGAATAGAGAGCTCAGAAATAGATAAACATAGTCAGCTGAGCTTTGACAAAGGAGCAAAGGCAACCCAATGGAAGAAAGGTAGTCTGGTGCTAGATCTACTGGATATACACATGCAAAACAAATTAATCTAGATCAGACCTTATGCCCTTCATAAAAATTAACTCAAAGTGGGACATAGACCTAAGTGTAAAATGCAAAACTGTGAAACTCATAGAAGTTAGCATAGGAGAAAATCTAGATGACCTTAGTTATGGTGATTACTTAAAAACAAAACAAAACAGGAAAGGCACAATCCATGAAAGAAATAATTGATTAGCTGAACTTATTTAACATTAAAAACTTCCACTCTGTGAAAGGCAATGTCAAGAGAATGAGCACACAAGCCACAAACTGGGAGAAACTATTTACAAAACACACAACTGATAAAGAACTGTCCAAAATATACCAAGAACTTTTAGAACTCAACAATAAGAAAACAGACAACCTGATTAAAAATGGGCAAAAGACCTTGAAAGGCACCTCACTGAAGAAAATATACAGATGGCAAATAAGCATATAAAAATGTTCTCAACATCATATGTCATTAGGGAATTGCAAATTAAAACAACAAAGTACCACTGCATATCCATTAGAATGGCCAGAAGTCCCAAACACTGACACCAGATGCTGGTGAGGATTTGGAGCATCAGGAACTCTCATTCATTGCTGCTAAGAATACAAAATAGCACAGCCAATTTGGAAGACAGTTTGGCAGTTTCTTACAAAACTAAATATACTCTAACCATATGATTCGGTAGTCACTCTCCTTGATATTATTTACACAAATGGGCTAAAAATTTATGCCCACAAAAACCTGCACACAAATGTTTATAGCAGTTTTGTCCATAACTGCCAAAATTTGGGGGCGGGGGGTGCTTACACTGTTTGTTGTATCATACTCCTGTTTTTTTCCAAACTCTCCATAATCTCCTAAAATTTTTGTTGTTAATAGTACTTTATTGAATTATAGTCAACATACCACAAAGTACACAGATCTTAAGTGTACACAGCTCAATGAATGTAGACAAATGTATACATTTGTCGAAAACCATCGCTCACATCAAGATAACATAGAAAGGTCTTGCAACAGTATGACTTTCTTTATCCCTCTTCTGCCCTTGTGCTAGATTCATCATATATTTTACTTCTACATTCTTATTATTTTTGCTTTAAAAAAACAAAAGTCTTTGTTTTAAGTTTTAAAAAAATTCCCTTATATTTGTTCACATGTTTACATTCTCTAGTTCTCTACATTTCTTTCTGGCAATCTGGGCTTCCATGTGGGATTCTTTACCTTCAGCCTAAAAAACTTCCTTTAATGTTTCTTGTTGTGTAATTGTGCTAGTAATTAATTCTCTCAGCTTTTATTTGTCTGAAAATATCTAATTTGGCCTTTTTAAAAATTGAAGTACATTTGACATATAACAGTTTCAGGTGCATAACATAATGATTTGATATTTGTAAATATTGCAAAATGATCACCACAATAAGTCGATCATTCATGGTTAAAAATTCTTTTTTGTGATGAGAGCTTTTAAGATCTACTCTTAGCAACTTTCAAATATACAATACAGTGTTCCTAACTATAGTCACCATGCTGTATATTACTTCCTCATGACTTATTTTGTAACTGCAGGTTTGAACCTTTTGACCCCCTTCACCCATTTACCCACCCTCTCACCCTCTGCCTCTGGCAACCGTCAGTCTGTTCTCTACATCCATGAACTTGACTTTTTTTTTTTTTAATTCCACATAAAAGAGAGATTATATGGTATTTGTCTTTGTCTGACTTATTTCTCTTAGCAGAGTGCCCTCAAGGTCGGTCCATCTATGTTGTAGCAAATGTCAAGATTTTTCTCCTTTTTTATGGCTGAATAATATTTCATTATATATACATATATATACTATATATAGTACTATATATATATGTATATGTATCTACCATTTTTAATCCATTTATTCATTGATGAACATTTAAGATGTTTCCATATCTTGGCTGTTGTAAATAATGTTGCTATGGACAGGGGGATGCTTACATCTTTTTGAATTAGTGTTTTCTTTGGAAAAATACCCAGAAGTAGAATTACTGGATCCTATGGTAGTTCTAGTTTTAATTTTTAAGGAACCTCCATTCTGTTTTTCATAGTGGCTACATCAATATACATTCCCACTGACAGTGCATGAGGGTTCCTTTTTCTCCACATCCTTGCCAACATTTATTACTTGTGGTCTTTTTGACTATAGCCTAACAGGTGTGAGGTGTTATCTCACTGGTTTTTTGTTTGTTTGTTTGTTTTTTGCGGTCCGTGGGCCTCTCACTCTTGTGGCCTCTCCCGTTGAGGAGCACAGGCTCCGGACGCGCAGGCTCAGTGGCCATGGCTCACGAGCCTAGCCGCTTCATGGCATGTGGGATCTTCCCGGACCGGGGCACGAACCCGTGTCCCCTGCATCGGCAGGCGGACTCTCAACCACTGCACCACCAGGGAAGCCCCCCTCATTGGGTTTTGATTTGCATTTCCCTGATGATTAGTGATGCTGAGCATCTTTTCGTGTACCTGTTTGCCATCTGTATGTCTTCTTTGGAAAAATGCCTATTCGGATCCTCTGCCCAATTTTTAATCGAATTGTTTGGGGTTTTTTTGCTATTGAGTTGTATGAGTTCATTGTATATTATGAACACTAACCACTTATCATATATATGGTATGCAAATATTTTCCATTTGGTAGGTCGCCTTTTCACTTTGTTGATGGTTTCCTTTGGTGTGCAGAAGCTTTTTAGTTTGATGTAGTCCACTCCCCACCCTCCGCCCTTTTTTTTTTTTATACTTTTGCTTCCTTTGCTTTTGGTGTCAAATCCAAAAATTCATCACCAATATCAACACTTAATACCTATGTTTTCTTCCAAAAGTTTTATGATTTCAGTTCTTATGTTCAAGTCTTTAATCCATTTTGAGTTAATTTTTATGTATAGTGTAGATAGAGGTCCAGCTTCCTTCTTTTGCATGTGACTGTTCAATTTTCCAAATACCATTTATTGAAAAGATTGTCCTTTCCCCATTGTATATTCTTGGCTCCTTTGTCATAAATTAGTTGACTATATATCAGTTCATTTCTGGACTCCAGAATAACAAATGACCCAGTGATCTATGTGTCTGTTTTTATGCTAATACCATACTATTTGATTATAATAACTTTGTAATATAGTTTGAAATCAGCACACATGATACCTCCTTTGTTCTTCTTTCTGACCTTTATTTTTGAAGTATATTTTTTGTTGGGTATAGACTTCAAGTTCACAGGCCCTGTTTCTTTTAAGCCCTTTAAAGCTGTTCTTTCATTGTCTTTTGGCTTCCTTTATTTCCAATGACAAGCCAGCATAATTCTTGTTGTCCCTCTAAATGTAATTTGACTATATTTTCTGGATGATTTAAACTTTTTCTTTTCATCTTTGATTTCTACAGTTTAATTATAATGTGACTAGGCATACTGTTCCTTGTATTTATCCTGCTTGGGCTTCACTAGACTTTTTGGACCTGTGTATTGTCTTTCATCAATTTTGAAAAGTCATCTTCTCTTCAAATATTTATTCTGCTCCATTCTCTCTCTCCTCTTCTTCTGGGACTTCAATTATACATATGTCACACCATTTCATATTGTTTCATAGGTTTTTTCTTTTTAAATTAATAGCATTTTAAAGCAATTTTTTTAGATTTACCTAAAATATGAGTGGTAAGTACAGAGAGTTTCCATTTAACCCTTTACCCCCTCATACACACGCACAGTCTCCCCTATCATTAACACCTTACATTAGTGTGGTATATTTGTTACAATTGATAAACCAATATTATGCATTATTATTAAAGTCCATAAATTACATTAGGGTTCACTCTTTGTGTTCTGCGGGTTTTGACATATTTATAATGATATGCATCCACCATTACAGTATCATACAGAATAGTTTCAGTGCCCTAAAAACTTCCTGTGCTTTAGCTATTCATTCCTCCCTCCTCCTGGAATCCCCTGGCAATCACTGATTTTTTTTTTTTTTTTACTGTCTTCATAGTTTTATAAACTTTAAGAAGTCCTCTTTATTCCTGGAGACTTTCCTCCCAGAGACATCCTTTTCTGCTTCCACCTATGTGGCTGTTTTCTAGGTCTGTGGAAGACTGTCGTCCTAGAGCTTCCTTTCAATGCCCTCTTGGTTTGGAGCCACTGTTTCCAAGTTTAAAATCCTTCATCTTTCCTGGTTTCCTCCTGGTTTTGCTAGCATACACCCTCGAGTAAGTGCCAAAAAAAAAGGATACATGGCAGCTAAACTTTCAGAGACCTCACATATATGAAAATGTTTTTATTCTGCTCTCACATTTGATTAGTCGGGTATATAATTCTAGATTAGAAATAATTTTTCATAGAATTTTGGAAGGGTTTATCTGCTGTCTTCTAGTATCTAGAGTTGCTGCTAAGAAATAGTACATAAATCTGTTTATGATTCATTTGGAAATGGCTTTTTTCAAGGTATCTAGAAGATTTTAGCATCTTCTCTATATCTTTGCTTTTGCAACATTTTACAGAGATAAGTGTAGGTACGGATCTTTTTTCATGCTTCATCTTGAGCATTTAGTTGACCTTTTCAACCTGAACACTAAGAAAGTTGCATATTATTTCCTTGATAATTTCCCCCCTCCCCTCCTTTTTTTTTCTTTATTCTCTTTTCTGGTCAGATGTTGGATGACCTGGATTGGTTTTTATCTCATACTTACCACCACTTTATGCTGCTTTCCATTCTAGGAGATTTCTTTACTTCATTTTCAGTTTTTCATTTTTCCAGTTTTTCATTTCAGCAATCATATTTATTTTATCTCCAAGAACCCTTTTTTGTTCTCTAATTTTTCCTTTCATATGGTATTCTATTCTTATTTTATGTAAATTCTAAAATCTCTGAGAATATAATTTAAAATTTTTGTTTTATTTCATTCTGGTCCCTAAATTATCGGTTTCTTCTGAGGAAAGTTTTTCAGTTTGTTTTGCTTGACTTTTCCTTTTCTTGTTGCTGGGTTTTGTTTTATGTTAATGATCCTCAGTTGTCTGATACTTAAGAAGGAAGGTCTCAATAGCTTATGCAGATATACTATGCTGTTGTGAAGGTAGGACCTGTTGTCAGGTCCCCCCTCTGAGACCATCTTCTGCCTGGGACAGGGCAGGACAAAGCTTTATTGACTGATGGGCTTTAGTTTGTGGTGAATGGACATAGAGCTGACTATGAAGTTGTGGACTTTCCACATGCCAGAATGAGTTGTTTTCACTCTGGACCTCCAACAATCACTCTTAAAGCTTTAGCTGTCCCTTAGGTAATCCATTCAATGACTAAAAGTATGATAAATGTTAGCAGTTTCTAAGCACAGGAATGGAGAGAGGAGTAGAACTGCTGACTGATGCTGTTGTACCATGTACAAACCCTTGATTAATTTCCCTTTTTTAGGCCCCTTTTCTCACTCCTCCTTTAGCTGTATACTATTTCTAAGCTCAGATTTTCCTCCAGTTTCTATTGTCAAATGGATTTCTTTTGTAGGTACCTCGCATATTTAAGGCTGCAGCTTTCTCTACCTGTTTCCATCCTTCAATCTGGTCCTATCTGCTTTCACCTCCCAGAAGTGTGTGACAACAACTATCTCTTCTCCCCTAATTCTCTTCATGGTGGTATGTTTTTTCCTTTTTATATTTCTATACTTTTATTTCAGTTAAGCTTTATATGCCCTGTCTGCCATCTTAAACTAGCTTGGTTTTGTTCTTATGTCCTTTTCTTCCTTCACTTAATCAAAACTCTCATTCATTTAGTTTATCAGCTCTCAGGTTGGTGTTGGGCAAGACAGCAAAAAGATTAATTTCAAACAATGTGCTTATTTATGCTAATAAATATCTGGTTAGTAAAATTTCATGAAATATTACTAACTTTAGGAAAAAATATATGAGGCAGAGAAAAATTTTGTAGCCTTGCTGGAAGAAAGATTTTAGGAAGAATAGAACCTGAGAAATCATCATAGGTCCCTTACAGTAATTTTCTGCCTGAAGCAGTCTCCTCTTCACTTACATCCAGGTATGATTTTTTACTTCAGCTGTTAAAATGGGAGCTGGGAAACTACAGCCCATAGACCAAATCCAGTCCCCTACTTGTTTTATAAAGTTCTATTGTGCTAAAATGGCAAAGTTGGGTATTTGTAACAGAGGCCAATATGACTCACAATGCTGAAAAGATTTACTGTCTGATCCTTTACTGAAAAAAAATTTTGATCCATCTCCTAGAAGATCATTCCTGTACTATACCCCCTTTATTTTCTCTTTCAGGAATTGAGCTGCAATTTCATGAGTAACCTTCCAGCCCAAATTTCTCTATCACCTCAGATATAATCTGGGTGGACACCGTAAAATCAAAGAATCTTTGTATCTTAAATCAACTGAATTCCATCTTATTTTACTCCCTCTTCCCAGTAACATAGTAACTAAACTTGTTCTGTATACAGTACTCTTATTTTTTAAATAGCAAACATTTGATATTGGTCTATTTGGATTTTTCCTTCCTTCTTGAATTAGTTTTGGTAATTTATGTCTTTCTAGGAGTTTGTTTATTTCATCTAAGTTGTCTAATTTTTTAGCTTGAAGTTGTTTATAATATTTCCTTAACATTCTTTTAATTTCTGTAGGGTCTATAGTGATGTTTCCTCTTTCATTTCTGATTTTGGTGGTTTGTGTCTTCTCTCACTTTTCTTGGTCACTCTAGCTAAAAATTTATCCATTTTGTTGGCCTTCTCAAATAATCCATTTTTTGTTTCATTGATTTTCTTTAGTGTTTTACTATTTTCTATTTTATTATTTTCTACTCCAATCTTTTTAATTTCATACATCCTGCTTACTTTTGATTTGGCTTTCTTATCTTTTTCTAACTTTTTAAGATAGATGTTGTGATTGTCAATTTTAGATTATTTATTTCCTTCTAATATATATATATATTTTTTTCAACATCTTTATTGGGGTATAATTGCTTTACAATAGTGTGTTAGTTTCTGATTTATAACAAAGTGAATCAGCTATACATATACATGTGCTCCCATGTGTCCTCCCTCTTGCGTCTCCCTCCCTCCCACTCTCCCCCTCCCACCCCTCCAGGCTGTCCCAAAGCCCCGAGCTAATATCCCTGTGCCTTGCGGCTGCTTCCCCCTAGCTATCTACCTTACTACGTTTGTTAGTGTGTATATGTCCATGACTCTTTCTCGCCCTGTCAAAACTCACCCTTCCCCCTCCCCATATCCTCAAGTCCGTTCTCCAGTAGGTCTGCGCCTCTATTCCTGTCTTATCCCTAGGTTCTTCATGACATTTTTTCCCCTTAAATTCCATATATATGTGTTAGCATACGGTATTTGTCTTTGTCTTTCTGACTTACTTCACTCTGTATGACAGACTCTAGGTCTATCCATCTCATTACAAATAACTCAATTTCATTTCTTTTTAAGGCTGAGTAATATTCCATTGTGTATATGTGCCACATCTTCTTTATCCATTCGTCCGATGATGGGCGCTTAGGTTCTTTCCATCTCCGGGCTATTGTAAATAGAGCTGCAATGAACATTTTGGTACATGACTCTTTTTGAATTTTGGTTTTCTCAGGGTATATGCCCAGTAGTGGGATTGCTGGGTCATATGGTAATTCTATTTGTAGTTTTTTAAGGAACCTCCATACTGTTCTCCATAGTGGCTGAACCAATTCACATTCCCACCAGCAGTGCAAGAGTGTCCCCTTTTCTCCACACCCTCTCCAGCATTTATTGTTTCTAGATTTTTTGATGATGGCCATTCTGACTGGTGTGAGATGATATCTCATTGTAGTTTTGATTTGCATTTCTCTAATGATTAATGATGTTGAGCATTCTTTCATGTGTTTGTTGGCATTCTGTATATCTTCTTTGGAGAAATGTCTGTTTAGGTCTTCTGCCCATTTTTGGATGGGGTTGTTTGTTTTTTTGTTATTGAGCTGCAGGAGCTGCTTGTAAATTTTGGAGATTAATCCTTTGTCAGTTGCTTCATTTGCAAATGTTTTCTCCCATTCTGAGGGTTGTCTTTTGGTCTTGATTATGGTTTCCTTTGCTGTGCAAAAGCTTTGAAGTTTCATTAGGTCCCATTTGTTTATTTTTGTTTTTATTTCCATTACTCTAGGAGGTGGGTCAGAAAGGATCTTGCTGTGATTTATGTCATAGAGTGTTCTTCCTATGTTTTCCTCTAAGAGTTTGATAGTTTCTGGCCTTACATTTAGGTCTTTAATCCATTTTGAGCTTATTTTTGTGTATGGTGTTAGGGAGTGATCTAATCTCATACTTTTACATGTACCTGTCCAGTTTTCCCAGCACCATTTATTGAAGAGGCTGTCCTTTCTCCACTGTACATTCCTGCCTCCTTTATCAAAGATAAGGTGTCCATATGTGCGTGGGTTTATCTCTGGGCTTTCTATCCTGTTCCACTGATCTATCTTTCTGTTTTTGTGCCAGTACCATACTGTCTTGATTACTGTTGCTTTGTAGTATAGTCTGAAGTCAGGGAGCCTGATTCCTCCAGCTCCTTTTTTCGTTCTCAAGATTGCTTTGGCTATTCGGGGTCTTTTGTGTTTCCATACAAATTGCGAAATTTTTTGTTCTAGTTCTGTGAAAAATGCCAGTGGTAGTTTGATAGGGATTGCATTGAATCTGTAGATTGCTTTGGGTAGTAGAGTCATTTTCACAATGTTGATTCTTCCCATCCAAGAACATGGTATATCTCTCCATCTATTTGTATCATCTTTAATTTCTTTCATCAGTGTCTTATAATTTTCTGCATACAGGTCTTTCGTATCCTTAGGTAGGTTTATTCCTAGATATTTTATTCTTTTTGTTGCAATGGTAAATGGGAGTGTTTTCTTGATTTCACTTTCAGATTTTTCATCATTAGTATATAGGAATGCCAGAGATTTCTGTGCATTAATTTTGTATCCTGCTACTTTACCAAATTCATTGATTAGCTCTAGTAGTTTTCTGGTAGCATCTTTAGGATTCTCTATGTATAGTATCATGTCATCTGCAAACAGTGACAGCTTTACTTCTTCTTTTCCGATGTGGATTCCTTTTATTTCCTTTTCTTCTCTGATTGCTGTGGCTAAAACTTCCAAAACTATGTTGAATAAGAGTGGTGAGAGTGGGCAACCTTGTCTTGTTCCTGATCTTAGTGGAAATGCTTTCAGTTTTTCACCATTGAGGATGATGTTTGCTGTGGGCTTGTCATATATGGCCTTTATTATGTTGAGGAAAGTTCCCTCTATGCCTACTTTCTGGAGGGTTTTTATCATAAATGGGTGTTGAATTTTGTCGAAAGCTTTCTCTGCATCTATTGAGATGATCATATGGTTTTTCTCCTTCAATTTGTTAATATGGTTTATCACATTGATAGATTTGCGTATATTGAAGAATCCTTGCATTCCTGGAATAAACCCCACTTGATCATGGTGTATGATCCTTTTAATGTGCTGTTGGATTCTGTTTGCTAGTATTTTGTTGAGGATTTTTGCATCTATGTTCATCAGTGATATTGGCCTGTAGTTTTCTTTCTTTGTGACATCCTTGTCTGGTTTTGGTATCAAGGTGATGGTGGCCTCGTAGAAGGAATTTGGGAGTGTTCCTCCCTCTGCTATATTTTGGAAGAGTTCGAGAAGGATAGGTGTTAGCTCTTCTCTAAACGTTTGATAGAATTCACCTGTGAAGCCATCTGGTCCTGGGCTTTTGTTTGTTGGAAGATTTTTAATCACAGTTTCAATTTCAGTGCTTGTGATTGGTCTGTTCATATTTTCTATTTCTTCCTGATTCAGTCTTGGCAGGTTGTGCATTTCTAAGAATTTGTCCATTTCTTCCAGATTGTCCATTTTATTGGCATAGAGTTGCTTGTAGTAATCTCTCATGATTTTTTTTATTTCTGCAGTGTCAGTTGTTATTTCTCCTTTCTCATTTCTAATTCTATTGATTTGAGTCTTCTCCCTTTTTTTCTTGATGAGTCTGGCTAGTGGTTTATCTATTTTGTTTATCTTCTCAAAGAACCAGCTTTTAGTTTTATTGATCTTTGCTATTGTTTCCTTCATTTCTTTTTCATTTATTTCTGATCTGATTTTTATGATTTCTTTCCTTCTGCTAGCTTTGGGGTTTTTTTGTTCTTCTTTCTCTAATTGCTTGAGGTGCAAGGTTAGGTTGTTTATTCGAGATGTTTCCTGCTTCTTAAGGTGGGCTTGTATTGCTATAAACTTCCCCCTTAGAACTGCTTTTGCTGCATCCCATAGGTTTTGGGTCGTTGTGTCTCCATTGTCATTTGTTTCTAGGTATTTTTTTATTTCCTCTTTGATTTCTTCAGTGATCACTTCATTATTAAGTAGTGTATTGTTTAGCCTCCATGTGTTTGTATATTTTACAGATCTTTTCCTGTAATTGATATCTAGTCTCATGGCGTTGTGGTCAGAAAAGATACTTGATACAATTTCAATTTTCTTAAATTTACCAAGGCTTGATTTGTGACCCAAGATATGATCTATCCTGGAGAATGTTCCATGAGCACTTGAGAAAAATGTGTATTCTGTTGTTTTTGGATGGAGTGTCCTATAAATATCAATTAAGTCCATCTTGTTTAATGTATCATTTAAAGCTTGTGTTTCCTTATTTATTTTCATTTTGGATGATCTGTCCATGGGTGAAAGTGGGGTGTTAAAGTCCCCTACTATGAATGTGTTACTGTCAATTTCCCCTTTTATGGCTGTTAGTATTTGCCTTACGTATTGAGGTGCTCCTATGTTGGGTGCATAAATATTTACAATTGTTATATCTTCTTCTTGGATCGATCCCTTGATCATTATGTAGTGTCCTTCTTTATCCCTTTTAATAGTCCTTATTTTAAAGTCTATTTTGTCTGATATGAGAATTGCTACTCCAGCTTTCTTTTGGTTTCCATTTGCATGGAATATCTTTTTCCATCCCCTTACTTTCAGTCTGTATGTGTCTCTAGGTCTGAGGTGGGTCTCTTGTAGAGAGCATATATAAGGGTCTTGTTTTTGTATCCATTCAGCCAATCTGTGTCTTTTGGTGGGAGCATTTAGTCCATTTACATTTAAGGTAATTATCGATATGTATGTTCCTATTCCCATTTTCTATATTGTTTTGGGTTCGTTATTATAGGTCGTTTCCTTCTTTTGCATTTCTTATCTAGAGAAGTTCCTTTAGCATTTGTTGTAAAGCTGGTTTGGTGGTGCTGAACTCTCTCAGCTTTTGCTTGTCTGTAAAGGTTTTAATTTCTCCATCAAATCTGAATGAGATCCTTGCTGGGTAGAGTAGTCTTGGTTGCAGGTTTTTCTCCTTCATCACTTTCAGTATGTCCTGCCACTCCCTTCTGGCTTGTAGGGTTTCTGCTGAGAGATCAGCTGTTAACCTTATGGGGATTCCCTTGTGTGTTATTTGTTGTTTTTCCCTTGCTGCTTTTAATATGCTTTCTTTGTATTTAATTTTTGATAGTTTGATTAATATGTGTCTTGGCGTATTTCTCCTTGTATTTATCCTGTATGGGACTCTGTGTGCTTCCTGGACTTGATTAACTATTTCCTTTCCCATATTAGGGAAGTTTTCAACTATAATCTCTTCAAATATTTTCTCAGTCCCTTTCTTTTTTTCTTCTTCTTCTGGAACCCCTATAATTCGAATGTTGGTGCGTTTAATGTTGTCCCAGAGCTCTCTGAGACTGTCCTCAGTTCTTTTCATTCTTTTTTCTTTATTCTGCTCTGCAGTAGTTATTTCCACTACTTTATCTTCCAGGTCACTTATCCGTTCTTCTGCCTCAGTTATTCTGCTATTGATCCTATCTAGAGTACTTTTAATTTCATTTATTGCGTTGTTCATCGTTGCTTGTTTCATCTTTAGTTCTTGTAGGTCCTTGTTAACTGTTTCTTGCATTTTGTCCATTCTACTTCCAAGATTTTGGATCATCCTTACTATCATTATTCTGAATTCTTTTTCAGGTAGATTGCCTATTTCCTCTTCATTTGTTAGGTCTGGTGGGTTTTCATCTTGCTCCTTCATCTGCTGTGTGTTTTTCTGTCTTCTCATTTTGCTTATCTTACTGTGTTTGGGGTCTCCTTTTTGCAGGCTGCACGTTCGTAGTTCCCGTTGTTTTTGATGTCTGTCTCCAGTGGCTAAGGTTGTTTCAGCGGGTTGTGTAGGCTTCCGGGTGGAGGGGACTAGTGCCTGTGTTGTGCTGGATGAGGCTGGATCTTGTCTCTCTAGTGGGCAGGTTCACGTCTGGTGGTGTGTTTTGGGGTGTCTGTGGCCTTGTTATGATTTTCGGCAGCCTATCTGCTAATGGGTGGGGTTGTGTTCCTGTTTTGCTAGTTGTTTGGCATAGGTTGTCCAGCACTGTGGCTTGCTGGTCATTGAGTGAAGCTGGGTGCTGGTGTTAAGATGGAGGTCTCTGGGAGATTTCCACCGTTTAATATTATGTGGAGCTGGGAGGTCTCTTGTTGATCAGTGTCCTGAAGTTGGCTCTCCTACCTCAGAGGCAGAGCCCTGCCTCCTGGGCTGGAGCACCAAGAGCCTTTCATCCACACGGCTCAGAATAAAAGGGAGGAAAAGTAGAGAGAATTATTAGAAGTATGAGGAAAGAAAGTAGGAAAGGAGGAAAGGAAGGAAGGAAGAAAGAAGGAAAGAAAGGAGGGAGGGAGGGAGGAAGGAAGGAAGGAAGGAGGGAAAGAAGGAGAAAATGTAGAGAGAATTAGTAGAAGTATGAGGAAAGAAAGAGGGAAAGGAGGAAAGGAAGGAAGGAAGAAAGAAGCAAAGAAGGAAAGAAAGGAGGGAGGGAGGGAGGGAGGGAGGAAGGAAGGAAAGAAGGAGGGAAAGAAGGAGAAAATGTAGAGAGAATTAGTAGAAGTTTGAGGAAAGAGAGAAAGAAAGGAGGAAAGGAAGGAAGGAAGAAAGAAGCAAAGAAGGAAAGAAAGGAGGGAGGGAGGGAGGAAGGAAGGAAGGTAGGAGGGAAAGAAGGAGAAAATGTAGAGAGAATTAGTAGAAGTATGAGGAAAGAAAGAAGGAAAGGAGGAAAGGAAGGAAGGAAGAAAGAAGCAAAGAAGGAAAGAAAGGGAGGGAGGGGGGAAGGAAGGAAGGAAGGAGGGAAAGAAGGAGAAAATGTAGAGAGAATTAGTAGAAGTTTGAGGAAAGAAAGAAGGAGGAAAGGAGGAAAGGAAGGAAGGAAGAAAGAAGCAAAGAAGGGAAGAAAGGAGGGAGGGAGGGAGGGAGGAAGGGAGGAAGGAAGGAGGGAAAGAAGGAAAAAAGACAGAAAGAAAGAAGATACAGTAAAAATAAAATAAAGTATAATATAGTTATTGTACTAAAAAATATTTAGAAAGAAAAAAGAAAAAAAAAAAAAAAAGAACAGATAGAACCCTAGGACAAATGTTGGAAACAAAGCTATACAGAGAAAATCTTACACATAAGCATACACATACGTGTTCACAAAGAGAGGCAAAGGGGGAAAAATCATAAATCCTGCTCCCAGAGACCACCTCCTCAACCTGGGGTGATTCGCTGACTAAAGGAGGGAAGGAAGGAAGGAAAGAAAGAAAGAACGAAGGTAAAGTACAATAAAGTTATTACAATTAAAATTAATTATTAAGAAAAAAAAATTTTTTTAAAAAAAAAAAAACCATGGACGGATAGAGCCCTAGGACAAATGTTGGAAGCAAAGCTATACAGAGAAAATCTTACACAGAAGCATACACATACACGTTCACAAAGAGAGGCAAAGGGGGAAAAATCATAAATCCTGCTCCCAGAGACCACCTCCTCAACCTGGGGTGATTCGCTGTCTAAAGGAGGGAAGGAAGGAAGGAAAGAAAGAAAGAAAGAACGAAGGTAAAGTACAATAAAGTTATTACAATTAAAATTAATTATTAAGAAAAAAAAATTTTTTTTTTTTTAAAAAAAACCATGGACGGATAGAGCCCTAGGACAAATGTTGGAAGCAAAGCTATACAGAGAAAATCTTACACAGAAGCATACACATACGTGTTCACAAAGAGAGGCAAAGGGGGAAAAATCATAAATCCTGCTCCCAGAGACCACCTCCTCAATTTGGGGTGATTTGTTGTCTAAAGGAGGGAAGGAAGGAAGGAAAGAAAGAAAGAACGAAGGTAAAGTACAATAAAGTTATTACAATTAAAATTATTAAGAAAAAAAAAATTTTTTTTTTAAAAAAAAAAAAACCAAAAAAAAACCATGGACGGAGAGAGCCCTAGGACAACTGTTGGAAGCAAAGCTATACAGAGAAAATCTTACACAGAAGCATACACATACACGTTCACAAAGAGAGGCAAAGGGGGAAAAATCATAAATCCTGCTCCCAGAGACCACCCCCTCAACCTGGGGTGATTTGCTGTCTAAAGGAGGGAAGGAGGGAAGGAAAGAAAGAAAGAAAGAACGAAGGTAAAGTTCAATAAAGTTATTACAATTAAAATTAATTATTAAAAAAAAATTTTTTTTTTTTTTTTTAAAAAAAAAACCATGGACGGATAGAGCCCTAGGACAAATGGTGGAAGCAAGAGTATACAGACAAGATCTCACACAGAAGCATACACGCACACATTCACAAAAAGAGGAAAAGGGAAAAAAATCACAGATCTCGCTCCTAAATTCCCCCTCTTCAATTTGGGATCACTCCCTGTCTATTCAGGTATTCCACAATGCAGGGCACATCAAGTTGATTGTGGAGCTTCAATCCGCCGCCTCCGCGGCTGCCGGGAGAGACCTCCCCCTCTCCTCCCTGCTCTCACAGCTCACAGGAGCTCAGCTTTGTACCCGGCCCTGCCCCTGCGCGCAGATCGCTGGAGGGCGTCTGTTTTTTTGCTCAGACAGGACGGGGTTAAAGGAGCCGCTGATTCGGGAGCTCCGGCTCACTCAGGCCGGGGGTTGGGGGATGGGGGAAGGCGGGGCACTGCGTGCGGGGTGGGCCTGCGGCGGCAGAGGCGGCGTGACGCTGCGGCAGCGGCCGGCGTGACGCAGCACCGGCCTGAGACCCGCCGTGCCTACTCCCGGGGAAGTTGTCCCTGGATCCCGGGAACCTGGCAGTGGCGGCCTGCACAGGCTCCGCGGACGAGGGGCGCGGAGAGTGACCTGTGCTCGCACACAGCCCCCCTGGTGGCGGCAGCAGCAGCCCCAGCGTCTCCCGCCCGTCTCTGGGCTCCGCGGTTTCAGCCGCGGCTCGCGCCCGTCTCGGGGGCTCGCGCCCTCAGCCGCGGCTCGCGCCCGTCTCTGGGGTTCGCGCTTTTAGCCGCGGCTCGCACCCGTCTCTGGAGTTCCTTTAAGCAGCGCTCTTAAACCCCTCTCCTCGCGCACCAGGAAACAAAGAGGGAAGAAAAAGTCTCTTGCCTCTTCGGCCGGTGCAGGCTTTTCCCCGAACTCCCAGCTAGTCGTGGCGCACCAACCCCTTCAGGCTATGCTCAAGCCGCCAACCCCAGTCCTCTCCCTGAGCTCCGTCCAAAACCAAAACCCGAGCCTCAGCTCGCAGCCCCGCCCGCCCCGGCGGGTGAGCAGACAAGCCACTCGGGCTGGTGAGTGCTGGTCGGCACCGATCGTTTGTGCAGGAATCTCCCCGTTTTGCCCTCCGCACCCGTCGCTGTGCACCACTCCGCGGTCCCGAAGCTCCCCCCTCCGCCTCCCGCAGTCTCCGCCCGTGGAGGGGCTTCCTAGTGTGTGGAAACTTTTCCTCCTTCACAGCTCCCTCCCACTGATGCAGGTGCCGTCCTTATTCTTTTGTCTCTGTTTTTTCTTTTTTCTTTTGCCCTACCCAGGTACGTGGGGAGTTTCTTGCCTTTTGGGAGCTCTGAGGTCTTCTGCCAGCCTTCAGTAGGTGTTCTGTAGGAGTTGTTCCACGTGTAGATGTATTTCTGGTGTATCCGTGAGGAGGAAGGCGATCTCCACGTCTTACTCTTCCGCCATCTTCCCGCCGCTCCTAATATATTTTTAAACCTATAAATTTCCCTCTACACACATCGCATTCCTTTAACATTGATATATTCTGTTTTCATTTTTATTTACTTTAAGTCATGTTGTAATCCCCTTGCGTTTACCTCTTTAATTCATGATTACCATTTGCATGGTATATATTTTTTATCCTTTTATTTTTAGCCTGTTCATTTCACCTGAAGTGTGTTTCTTATAGACACCATATAGTTGGATATTTTTTTAATCCACTATGACAATCTTTGCCTTTTGATTTTAGTCCATTCACATTTAACATAATTACTGATATGGTTAGACTTATGTCTACCATTGCATTATTTCTTATTTGTCATATCTTTTTATTTTTCTGTTCTTACTCTACTGCTTCTTTTGTTTTAACCAAGTATTTTTAGTGTATTATTTTAATTTCTCTGTTAATATTTTAGCTGTATTTTAGAGGCTTTAGTGTGAATGGTTTCTCTAGGAATTACCATAATCACCTTCAACTTTTTACAGTCTACTTCAGTTTAATATTGACGTAATTTGGTATTATATAGCAGCTTTGAGCCAATATACCTCTATATACTATAAACTCAACAATATTTTGTTATTCTTATTGCTTTTAAAAATCTTAAGCTTTTTTTAAAAAAATTGAGATGAAATGAGAAAAACATATACACAATCTTTTATACTTAGACATTTATTTATCATTTTCAGTGCCCTTTATTCTTTCTTATTGGTTCAAATTACCTTGTGTCATTTCCTTTCAACTTAAAGATTTTCTTTAGTATTTCCTCAGCAAAGATGAGTTCTCTTTATTTATTTATTTATTTATTTGTCTGAGAATGTCTTTATTTAAGCTTCATTTTGAAGGATGGTTTTACTGGGTATAACATTCTTGATTGACAGTTTTTTTTTTTTTCTGTACTTCTGAAATGTCACTTTACTGCCTTCTGGCCTCCGTTTTTCCTGATGAAAATGTTGCTATTAATTGTATTATTGTCCCCATACGTAATGAGTCATTTCTCTTGCCACTTGCAAGATTTTTGCTTTGTCTTTGGCTGTCTTTGGTTTCATTAAATTTGGAAATTTGGACATTATATTTTCAAATATTTTCTCCCCCTTTATCTCTCTCTCTTCTCCTCCTGGGACTCCCCTTATGCATATGTTAATACTCTTGATGGTATTCCATTGCTATCTGAGGCTCTGTTTATGTTTTTCTTCATTCCTTTTTTCTTGTTGTTCTTCAGATTGATTAATCTCTATTGATCTATTTTCAAGTTTGTTGATATTTTCTTTCACAAGCTCAAATATGCTGTTGAACCTCTCCAGTGAATTTTTCATTTCAGTTGTTGTACGTTTCAATTCTAGATTTTCTTTTATTAAAAAAATGGAAGTTGGCCTGCCTAAAGTTATGGAGCTGCATTAGATAATCTCTTATAATTTTTTAAATTCAATTTATTTAAACTAAAAACAAAAACAGTTCACCCATTTCTCTCATGCCCATTTTCATTTTAAAGTAAATTTTATCTCTTTATTGATATTCTCTATTAAATGACACCTTTTTATTGTATTTTAATTATTTATACATATTTATTATAGCTGTTTTGAACACTTTGTAAATCCAACACCTGGACTCACTCAATATCTCTTGATTGCTTTTTTCCTGAGTATGTATCATACTTTCATGTTTCTTTGCACATCTAGTAAATTTGGTTGAAAATTAAACATTTTAATTACACATTATTGCAACTTTGAATTCAGTTTTATTTTTTAGGGTTTTTCTTGTTATTATTATTGTTATTTTGGTAATTCTCGTGTACTTAAACTATGGATTTTAACCTGCCCCATGGTTTGCAGCAGCCAATGGTTCTTATCAGTTTTTTGTTTGTTTATTTTTTTGTTGTTAGCCTATCTTCCTAGCGGTTTCCCTTTTGTCTGCATAGCTTAGTATTCACCTAATGATTTTCAAGAGACATTGTGTTCTGGCCAATAAGTCTTCCACCCTCTGCCAGGTGATCTGTAGGTGGGTTGAAGAATGCATTTAAAGTTGCTGCTAGTACTCAGATCTCACATCATTTTTCTCTTTTTGCCATACTCCTTGAGTCTTCCCTGCATTTGCATACTTGCCCAACTAGCCATGGATATGTAGAGAATTTATTTCAACCATTCAATACCTCTTTCATATCCAATATCTCCCAGTCACATTTTTGGCTGGTCTGCCACTTGCCTCAACTTGGACTGCAACCTCAAACTAGCAAAACTGCATGTTTTCTCTGTCCATTCCCAAACCAGTCTGCCACTTTTAGCCAGCAAGGTCATGGGTTTTCTGCCTCCACTCCATATCAAATCCACTCCACCTCCTCTGGCAGGAAAGCTGCTGGTTTTTACTTCCAACTCCATGCTGGTATAACTAGTTTTTCCCAACTGAGCTGAAGTGGGGGAGAAGGGTGAGAAGAATGGTAGCAATCCCAAGCAGGAAGGCCTCAGACTCTCAGTGATCCTACCCAAAACTCTAGCATTTTTTTCAAGAATAACTGCTTCTCAATTTGATAACTGCCTTTGGTCAGTTTTCAAGGTCCTGAAATGGTTGCTTTTATTATTTTATACAGTTTTATATGTAGACTTTTTAATTGAAATAAACTGTCAACTTCTTCATGTTATCATTGTTGGAAATCCTATATCCAACTTATTTTTATGTCCCCTGATTTAGCAATTTTGATTGGGTATTTGTTATACAATCAAACACTTGTTTAGACCAACCTACATGTTTACAATTCTTTTTGTTCATTTTTCCTTCCTTTATAGTCCTATGTCCTTATTCCTAAAGCATATCTTCTAATAGTTTTTCTGCCAGTAAAAATGGAATATATTCTTAGATATATTTGCTTGACAATATCTTTCATTTGTCCTTTTCTTGAATGATAGTTTAACTTGCTGCAGAATTCAACATTGGATATTTTATCTCTGTATTTTGAAGACCTTATTTCATTATCTTCCAGCTTCTGTTGTTGCTGTTGAGAATTGAGAATCTGCTCTAATGTTTATTTCTTTATGACTAATCTATATTTTTCCCTCTAGATTCTTTAAGGCATTATTTTTGTTTTTGCTGATCTGTAGTTTCTCAACATTGTGTCTAAGTATCTATTTATTTTTATTTAATCCTGGTGAGAATTTATTTTACTTCCTGTGTCCAAATCAATACAGAATTGATTATGATTTTAATCAATTCTATAAATTTGTTAAGCCAATTTTCTTCTCAAATATTGTCTCTTTTTTACTCTTTCTATTCTGTTTCTGCAATTACTATTAGATATATTTTACATCTTTTCCAAAATCTAAATATCTCATATTTTCCATCTCATTTTTCTTGTTATGCTACATTCTAGGTAATTTCCTCATATCTACCAGTTTACCATATTTCTCTTTTCAGCTGTATCTAGCCTGCTGTTTAAGGTATCTAGTGATTTTTAAAATTTCAGTAATTATTTATGGTTTCTTTCTAAATGTTGTATTTGAGTCTTTTACAATGCTTCCAGGTATTTCTTTTCTTATGTCTTAAGTATTTTTTTAATTGTCTTGAGTTTCTTTGAAAATACATATTTTATATTGGCTATCTACTGGTTCTGTTAGCTGAAGTTTTTGGATATCTAAGCCCATTCTTTGTTGTATCTATCAACTTTTGTTCATGGGGATTACTTCTTATTTTGTAAGTTTTTATTATAAATTCAGATTCAGTGGGGTTTGTCGTTGAGACTTTATGCAGTCTGGAATCAGGAGTGTCTATTAGTGATATTTTGAACTAGCATCTACCAAGTGCCCTAGGCATAGTTCCATGGGAAGATACATTTTATTCCAAATTCAGGGTTTGGGGCTTCCTAAACCATACAAATCATGTAGATTTGAGCCCCAAACATAAGTTAGTTGAGGCCTGTATGAACTCTCAGAAGTGATTTTGCCACCCAGAGACCAGCTAAGACAAACAATCTGCTTTGTCTTCTCCCTTTGTCAGTAGAATAATAATTTCTGGTTCATTCTTTTAGTAAGAGTTCAGTCCTTTAAGTATTCCAATTTTGTGGAGTGGTTACAGTCAGAGAGGAGGGGACAAGAATCTTGTTTCTAACTTCCTGCCTTGAGTTTGTCAAAATTCTCCTCTTTTACCCTTGACAGATTGGTGCACCAAAAAGGAGTCACAGCTAAAGAATACACTTAAGCTGTTTCAAGGACCTGAAAAAAAAATTAGAAATTATGATTCATAGTAAATGAAGGTAGCTATTTAATTTGCAGATGACAGTTTGCAGTATCACCTTCTGTCCTTTATAGAAATCTATGAATTCCCTCTGTGAGTAGGGACTTTCCTTAGTACCTAGTTGACAGAAATAATATGTCTACTACCTTATCATTACTCATCCTGTCCACCTCTACTTCCTATACATAATCTAAGATACTTTTCATTCTCTCAAAGACAAGGTTTACTTTTTGCTCAGCCTTTGTCCCCTTTAATAATTTACACCCAAACATCAACTGAGTTATCCTTTCAATACAAATACTTAGTCTGCTGCCATGAAAAAATGTGGCACACTGTTTGTGACCACCTAGAGGGGTGGAATAGGGAGGGTAGGAGGGAGGGAGACGCAAGTGGGAAGAGATATGGGGACATATGTATATGTATAACTGATTCACTTTGTTATAAAGCAGAAACTAACACACCATTGTAAAGCAATTATACTCCAATAAAGATGTTAAAAAAAAATGTGGCACACTTCCACTATGATCTTCAATAAATTTGAGAACTCATCACAACAAAACATATTCCTGGTGAAAAATCTACTTTAAAATATAAAATGAAGTAAATCTCTTCATATTGCCATGACATTTTAAAAATGTCATATATTATGAGAAAGCTTAGCACTTTAAAGGATTCACATATAGTTTAAAACTATTTTTTAATAAAAATACTTTTTTTTAGATTGACAAGGACTTTGGAATATATGTTAAACAGACATTTCTTTAACCACACTAGCAAGCAACATTAGTGTACATTATGTATCATTATATAGGATTGGCTATTAATATATTCGATGAAATCAAATTCCTCTCATATGTATATATCTATGTCTAGGTAGATATATAGACATGCACTTTTTTATATTTCAGGAGCTATACTTTTTATGGTATGGTGTGTAACCTGGTCATTCTCAGGCCCTGAAGTTCTTCCTGATGGAAGTTTATTTGGACTGTTAATTATCTTTTATGGTGCTGTTATTGGTGGGAAACTTTTGGAAATCATTAGAATACCTTCAGTGCCTCAACTTCCCCCTATTCTTGGTAAGTGAATAATTAGCTCTCATTTTTTTGTCATTGACCACATGTAAATTATGACTATATTCTAGTCAGAGTAGATATAATTTAGAACTATTTCAATGTAATATGATCTATATAGCTTTTTTATATGTGTACTTATTATATATGTGTAAATATAGCTTGTTTATAGAAGTATTTATTCTCTATACACACACAGATTTTTCCTGAAATATATTTTAAAATACTTTAAATATACTCAGTATATGATTCTTGTTGCTTTATCATTTAATAGGACATTTTTTACTTAACTTTACATATATTGTAGAAAAGGAAAAATTTGAAAAAAACTGAATTTTTCTGTAGATAACCTAATTCAAATACAATTACAAGATTCAAATGTTATAGTGACTAGGGCACCAAAAGGTTTTATAGTTTTTGGGTGAGCTGTTTGAGCATCTCCACTATGTATATTCATCAATGCATCACCTGCCTAAACAATGGTACCCCCTATTTCTTCATCACCATTATTATAATTCTCCAGGCAGAGGAAAATTAGTGGAAGAACTTCTATCAGAAGTGCATTATATCTTCTAAGTATTCAATACATTCAAATATTTAGTTACTGTCAATAGAGGTAATCACTCTCGCTTAACTCTAACACCCTTTCTGTGTTCAAAACACCCATTCAGCACCTCCCAAGTATTTACTGAATCTTTTTTCCTCCTCTCCAAAACTTCCGCTTTTGTCCTAGCTCAGCCTCTTTGTTTCTAACCATTCCATGGACTATGGCAGAGCTTTCTATCTGGTATCTCCTTCAGTTTTATGTCTATCTAATTTGCCAAGGCCATCACATAGAAGATACAAGACTCATTATCTCACTTCCTGCCTAAAACTTTCCCATGGTGCCTTACTCTGCCAAAACAGGGGAGGGTAGAGGGTAGGGGTAGCTTTCCATGATCTGGCCCCTCCAGCCCATTCCCCACTCCCATCCTACTCCTTTATGTTCCAGCAATACTGAATTGCTTGTTGCACCCCATTGACATATATCATTTCTTATATCCATTCCTTGATTTATGCTGTTCCCTCTACTTGCATGTAACCTGCCCTTCACCAAAGTAGCGAGAGACATAGTGTGTTTGAAGAAGGGAAATTAAACATTTCTGTTTTCTCTCTTGGGAAAATGAACTGAATCAGACATGGTTTATTTTCTTTCTTCTAAGGGATGTTACTGGCTGGTTTTACCATTAGGAATGTTCCATTCCTCAGTGATCACGTCTATATTAGTAACACAATGTCTTCAACTTTAAGAAACACTGCCCTTACCATTATTCTAGTGCAAGCTGGGCTTGGACTCGATCCACAGGTAGATTTCCAATTATACCTTGAGTATAGTTATTTTCAATATTAGAGGCTGGTGGAAAAGAAAAAGAGGCAGAATTTTTCTTACAGCTGTTCCAGGTAGAGCAAAACTAAGACAAAGAACAAAGATTTTGTAGAAACATGGACACCTTAATTTCTACTTCTGGTTATATTACTGATATGAAAAGAAATCTCTGTGATATAAGATCTCTATTGGAGATAATCTTTAATTATTTACATAGAGATAAATGTCCCTTATGCAACATTTGTATCATTTTAGAGTTGTGGCTCTTCTGTGAAGAACTATTTACTTTTCTGTTAACAAAGGATAAGGTCATCCTGTAAAAGGTTATTGCTTTGGTTTTGTTTTCTCAGAATGATTAAGAATTTCAATAATACTATTGTTTCATGATTTTTTCCCACAGAGCTTGTTCCTGATTATCTTTACATTTTTGTAAAAGCTAATCTTTTCAAATATTTCTTAAAATATTACTGTCTAGGGATCATAAATCTATTGGGGTTTTTAAAGATGGATATTCATGAATATACCAGCTATTCAGGATATAACAAACGTGGCAAATATATAAGACTGGTGGAAGTATCTTAAGAGCATAAATAATTATAGACAGTGATAATTTATTGTATTATCCAGTAGAAAATTTGAACCAATAAGAAAATTTTAAAGTTTTCCCTTTCAGTTAATTATGCAGTTTTTAAGTGATTTTCTCTTTTGGCATAATTATTACTGCTAATCAAACAGTTCATCCCTACAAGTTAACTGATGGAGGTAAACCTACAGGTTACTTTCATTATACTATTTACTAGGAAGATTAAGGGAGGTAGAAATAGTTATTTAATCACAGAGAAATAGGTCATTTTTAATAATTAAAATACAAGTGTTTTATAAACTATGAAATAGTTTATAATCTAATATATGATGACATAAAATGAGCTGCATTAGCATTTAAAGCCCAATGTGACATCTGGAATGTATTTCAATATTTGCTTAAACTAATTTTCTTATTGCCCAGTATAGGTTTGTCTAAATGTGACTATGTTTATATTTCAGGCTTTGAAGCATTTGAAAGGAGTTTGTTTAAGATTGTCTATGGGTCCATGCCTCATAGAGGCATGTTCAGCTGCTGTTGTTTCCCACTTCCTTATGAATTTTCCCTGGCAATGGGGATTTCTATTAGGGTAACTTTTTTCTCATTTTTCTCTATGAAAATATTCAGTTAAAATTCATGGTTTTAAATTATTGAAATATTCAGAATATTATATAGACAAGATTATCATTAAAATTATTTTCACAATGGTAGAAAACCTTGGAAATCAGTTGGTCAGAAACAGAGCCATGTCCTAAATCTACTATATCCTTAACAAATATTCATAGTCTCTAAATGCTTAATGCCAAGATAATTCACGTCATCAATTTATTTTTTCCTCCTATACTGTAATCTATCTCTATTTTTAACCTATCTAATGACTTCTTCCTTATATACCGTATGTACATAGATATAAAATCTGTATCTATTATATATAATATATGTATTATATATGAAAGATATTTTGTATAGATGTAGATATTATAACAAAAAACAGCAAACACTATTTTCCTAGATCCAATGTCCCAACTATTATTATCCACCATCCATTTCCCTTCATGTCCAAATTCCTCAGAATAATAGTCTATAATCATTATCTCTGTATCCTGAGCTTCTTTTCATTTTTCAATCCATTTAACTTTTGCCTCCACTTATCCATTCCAGTGGATGCCATGTGCATTTCTAAAAGATAAGGGCATTCTCTAACTAAATTAACAACAATTTCTTATTATCCTTAGGTGATTTTTAAAAAAATTTTGATCTACTCAGTATTTGGTGGAATCTTTGAATCAAAGGATTGTGTATCCATTTTTTTGTCCAGGTCTTGAATATATCTTTTATCTCTCCTCAGTTCTCTTTTATTATGTCCTTTTGTAACTCCCCCCTCCATATCTATTAAGTTTTTCTTTATATTTCTCATCTGCTTGCCTTTGCAGTACACACTGGAAAATTTTCTCTGCTCAGTTCTCTAGCTTATTAACTCACTCTACAGTTATGTCCCTATCACCTATTTATTTATTTAACTTTGGCAATTAATTGCTAATTTCTAAGAAAAATAGTTAAATGCTATGAACAGATAGAGTATACTTTCATGATTCTGAGGATATTTAGTTATTCTGAAGTCATGTTCTTGTTGTTCTCTTTTTAGTATATCTCTTTCCTTGGGTATAAATTATTCCATTTGATGAACATCGTGCCTCAATTCAAAGTGTTGGCTTTCCCCAAACATTTGGTGATACTTTAATGGGTACTCATTTTTTAAATTGAAACTTCCTATTAACCTGTGCTTTGTTTTATCTGTTTGCTATTGCCTTCTTGCAGGAAATAGGCCAGTCATGCTACCAAGCAAGTTTCCTTAGAAGCCCAGGCTGAGATTAAGATTTTTCTTTGGCCACACCTCGTGGCTTGTGGGATCTTAGTTCCCCACCCAGAGATTGAACCTGGGCCACAGCAGTGAAAGTGCCAAGTCCTAACCACTGGACTCCCAGGGAATTCCCTAAGATTCTTAGGCAAATGATTTATTAAGGGAGCTCTCAGTAGAAACCTCTGAGTGAAGAAAGACAGATAGGAGTGTGGGAAAAGTCAGTGGTTCCAAAACTTTGCTACCCCTTAAAATCACCTGGGGAGTTTTTGAAAATCCCAGAACTTAGAGGAGTGATGTCAGCAAGATGGCAGAATAGGAAACTCCAGGCTCACTTTCCCACATAGAGACACTCTCATAACAATATGAGGACCAGATTACCTTTATGGTAACTCCAGAAACCACTTGAGAGGTTATATATAGCATTCCATGCAAGCACAGTGCCAAGAAGAGGCACAATGGAGCAATTAGAACATTCCATTGCACTTACCCACCATACCCCACGTCCCTCCTACAGAGCAAGGGCAATCAGGAGGAAACTCCCAATTTTTGAGTTTTCCCTCAGGAAAAGAAAAAGCTGGAACATGTGTCTCATATTCTGGCTTTTAAAGAGGCTGCCCAAGGCACTGGTTTCTGTCTCATCTGACTTGGAACACTGACAGAAAAGAGAGTGGCACATTTTAGATGCCCGAGGTCCACTGAGAACAAAGGCGAGTCTTGTGCATTGCTTTACTCCGGAGATATTGATTGCAGTACTGCTGATAGATACCTGGGGTTACTCTGGAGTAGGAAAAAGCCAAAGTCCAGCTGGAGATAATGCCCCAAAGCCTGGAGAAGGCACATTCCAGAAAGGTTTGAGAGACTCCCAGAATCGTTAGCTGGGATGATTGGTGAAGGTCTTTCCCTAGTGAAGAATTTCATGAAGACCAGGCGAGGTGGCTGTTTTCTCAAATATCCAATTTCCAACAAAAGATAACAAGGCATACAAAGAAACAGGGACTCAGGGCTCAATCAAAGGAACAAAATAAAATTCCAGAAACCAACCCTAAACAAATGGAAATGTATTACTCAACAAAGAATTCAAAATAACCATCATAAAAATGCTCAGTGAGCTCAAAGATGTTGCAGACATCTAAAAGAAGCCAGGAAAATGATGCATGAACAAAGTGAGAATACCAACAAGGATATAGAAACTATGAAAAAAAGAACCAAAAATAAATGCTGGAGCTGTAGAATATGATAACTTGAAAAATTGACTAGAGGGGATCAATAGCAGACTGGATCGGATGAAAAAAAAGAATCGGTGAACTTGAAGACAGGTTATTTGAAATTATAGAATCAGTGGAGCAAAAAAAAAAGCAAGGAAAGTGAAGAGATCCTAAGGGACCTGTGGGATGCCATTTAACGGGCCAACCTATGCATTATGGGAGTTTCAGAAAGAGAAGAGAGAAATAAATAGTCAGAAATCCTATTTGAAGAAATAATGGGCCAAAACCTCCAAATTTGAGGAAGGAAATGGACATACAAATTCAAGATGATCAAAAAACTCCCATTAAGATAAAACCAAAGAAACCTACACTGAAACACATTGTACTCAGCTGTCAAAAGTCACAGAAAGTGAGAATCTTAAAAACAACAAGAGAAAAGCAAGAGCTCCCTTAAGATAATAGTTGGATTTTTCAGTGGAAACCTTGCAGTCCAGAAGGGAATGGGACGATACATCCAAAATGCTGAAAGGAAAAAAAATGGCCAACCAAGAATACTATATCTAGCAAACCACATGTAAAAACTTCATGACGTTGAATTTGACAATGATTTCTTGGATATGACACTAAAAGCACAGGCAACAAAAGCAAAACTAAGTGGGACTGCATAAAACTTAAAAACTTCTGCACAGCAAAGGAAACAACTAACAAAGTGAAAAGGCATCCCACAGAATGGGAGAAAATAATTGCAAACCATATATCTGAAAAGAGATCAATATTCAGAGTATGTAAAGAACTACAACTTAACAAATTTTAAAAAATAACTAAATAATGGGCAAAGGATTTGAATAGACATTTCTATAAAGGACATATACAAATGGCCAACAAGCATCTGAAAGTACTCAACATTTATAATCATTAGAAAAATGCAAATCAAACCACAATGAGATAACACCTCATACCCATTAGGATAGTTACTATTTTTTAAAAAGCTAGAAAATAACAAGTGTTGACACAGACGTGGAGAAATTGGAACATTCGTGCACTGCTTTTGGGAACATAAAATGGGCAGCTGCTATGGAAAATAGTTTGGAGTTTCCTCAAAAAACTGAAATTAAAATTACCATTTAATCCAATAATGCCACTTCTGGGTATATATCCAGAACAACTGAAAGTAGGATCTCAAAGAGATATTTGCACACCCATGTTCACTGCAACATAATTCACAATAGCCAAGAGGTAGAGGCAGCCCAAATATCCATGGACAAATGAATGGATAAAGAAAATGTAGGATGCACACACACACACACACACACACACACACACACACACACAGGAATATTATTCAGCTGTAAAAAAGAAGGAAGTCCTGTCTCATTCTACAGCATGGATAAACCTTGAGGACATTATGTTGAGTGAAATAAGCTGGGACAAATACTGTATGATTCCACTGATATGTCTAGAGTAGTCAAAATCATGTTAACAGAAAGTAGAATGGTGGTTGTCAGGGGCTTGGGTGAGGGGGAAAAGGGTGTTGTTCAATGAGTATAGAGTTTCAGTTTTGCAAGATGAAAAAGTTCTAAGTATATGTTACACAACAATGTGAATATCATTTGCACTACTGAACTGTACACTTAAAAATAAAGAAAGTTAATTTTATATTATGTAGTTTTTACAACACTTAAAAAACTTTACAATATCCCAGTATTCAGGTCAAACTTCATCCTAGATCAGATCAGAATGTCTTGGAATGTGAATCCAGGCATCAGTATTTTTTAAAGATCCCAAGTACATGGTAAGATCACTGTCAGTGATCCCTGCTTTCTGATATTTAAACTTTTGTTTAAACATGGGCTGGACTTACTGACTTGCTTCTAATGGACAGAATACCGCAGAAGTGATAGGATATTTCTTCTAAGAAGATTAGGTCATAAGAAGACAATGGCTTCTGTCTTCCTTGTTCTCTCTTGCACTCTCTTTAATTGCTTGTCTTGGGGGAAGACAGCTGCCATGTTGCGAGCAGCCTTGCAGAGAAGCCCTCATGGCAAGAGGCTGAACCTATCAACGGCCATGTGAGTAAACTTGAAAGCAGATCTTTTCCCATCCACCTCATGAGAGACCTTGGGTAGGAAGAGGCATGCAGCTAAGCCATACCCAGACTCCTGACCCACAGAGGTTGTGAGATAATAAATGTGTGTTGTTTTAAGCTTCTAAATTTGGGCATGATTTGTTAAGCAGCAGCAGATAAATAGGTGGTTCCAATGTGCCGTAAAGTTCAGGAACCACTGAACTGGGCAAATATGTGTTTTCAGAGAATTCTAGGTTCTTCTTGAGTCCCTAGGGAAATCTTGATTATAAACTGCACCAGAGAGGTTGTACAGCCAGAGGCAAAGAAGCTAAACTGTTAGACCCTCACATCAGTCAGTCATTGGCAGGAGCTGTCTGGAAGTGGGAAGTGGTGAACCTCCTTAGCATCCACAGGTAAGCTCTTGTTATCAGGGCAAGGCTCCCAGAAAGCTGCAGTTGTCAGTGGTTAGCAGGCAACAAGCAGCAGCTGGGGCACACGTACACTGGCCTGGCAAATGGGTTCTGGTGGGGACCACGCGCATCACTGCTGCAGCATTTAGAAGGTGAATGTGGAAGAGACAAGGCAAGTTTCTGGATGGGATATACGAACAGAAGGTATTCTGAGCAGGAATTTCCCCATTCCTCAGGGGTGTCATCAACCACCCCAGAAATTTTCTCATTTGCCTTTGTGACTTAGGTGCCCACACTCATTGTTCCTTCTTTTGGGCAGATGTCTTCCTTACTGACTTGTTCAAGAGGTAGGAATGGTGTGGAGACTACATCTGACTGGCCATTCTTATGGTGGTACTCTAAGTAATTACCATTTGATTTCCTCAGAGGTGCCTCCTATTCCCAGGATCTGCCTTCTGGGCTTGGGACATTTTTAGGAGTACACCATATCTTCTGTAGCAATCTTATACGCTTTTTGGCTTGTGGTTTCCTTTCTCAATCCTAAACTGTCTGTCTCTAATCTTCCTGTATACACTTAGTTTCTCGTCCATTGAGGATTCCTCTTTTGTCTTCTAGCTAGGTTATGGATTTTCCTATTATTTCTTTTCTTTTTTTAAAATAATATATATTTAATAAAATTAGGGTTATATCATACATGCTGGGTTTTTTGATTTGAATTTCAAAATTGTATTAAATATCATCACAATTCTAATAATTAAATATTAAAAATGACAAAATTAAATAGGAAATAATTTTGAATCTTAAATAGTAGTCCATGTTTACTTAGAGGAGGATGAGGAGGTAGTTTGAATTTTTTTTCCCACCCCACCACGGCTTTCCCCCCTTAGTGTCCATACGTTTGTTCTCTACATCTGTGTCTCAACTTCTGCCCTGCAAACCGGTTCATCTGTGCCATTTTTCTAGGTTCCACATACATACGTTAATATACGATATTTGGTTTTTTCTTTATGACTTACTTCACTCTGTATGAGTCTCTAGATCCATCCATGTCTCAACAAATGATCCAATTTTGTTCCTTTTTATAGCTGAGTAATATTCCATTGTATATATGTACCACATCTTCTTTATCCATTCATCTGTCGATGGGCATTTAGGTTGCTTCCATGACCTGGCTGTTGTAAATAGTGCTGCAATGAACAATGGGGTGCATGTGTCTTTTTGAATTATGGTTTTCTCTGGGTATATGCCCAGTAGTGGGATTGCTGGATCATATGGTAATTCTGTTTTTAGTTTTTTAAGGAACCTCCATACTGTTCTCCATAGTGGCTGTATCAATTTACATTCCCACCAACAGTGCAAGAGGGTTCCCTTTTCTCCACACCCTCTCCAGCATTTATTGTTTCTAGATTTTTTGATGATGGCCATTCTGACCGGTATGAGATGATATCTCATTGTAGTTTTGATTTGCATTTCTCTAATGATTAATGATGTTGAGCATTCTTTCATGTGTTTGTTGGCAATCTGTATATCTTCTTCAGAGAAATGTCTCTTTAGGTCTTCTGCCCATTTTTGGATTGGGTTGCTTGTCTTTTTGTTATTGAGCTGCATGAGCTGCTTGTAAATTTTGTGGATTAATCCTTTGTCAGTTGCTTCATTTGCAAATATTTTCTCCCATTCTGAGGGTTGTCTTTTCGTCTTGTTTATTTTTGTTTTTATTTCCATTTCTCTAGGAAGTGAGTCAAAAAGGATCTTGCTGTGATTTATGTCATACAGTGTTCTGCCTATGTTTTCCTCTAAGAGCTTGATAGTGTCTGGCCTTACATTTAGGTCTTTAATCCATTTTGAGTTTATTTTTGTATATGGTGTTAGGGAGTGTTCTAATTTCAGCCTTTTACATGTAGCTGTCCAGTTTTCCCAGCACCACTTATTGAAGAGACTGTCTTTTCTCCATTGTATATCCTTGCTTCCTTTGTCATAGATTAGTTGACCATAGGTGTGTGGGTTTCTCTGGGCTTTCTATCTTATTCCATTGATCTCTGTTTCTGTTTTTGTGCCAGTACCAAATTGTCTTGATTACCGTAGCTTTGTAGTACAGTCTGAAGTCAGGGAGTCTGATTCCTCCAGCTCCATTTTTTCCCCTCAAGACTGCTTTGGCTATTCGGGGCCTTTTGTGTCTCCATACAAATTTTAAGATTTTTTGCTCTAGTTCCATAAAAACCGCTATTGGTAATTTGATAGGGATTGCATTGAATCTGTAGATTGCTTTGGGTAGTATAGTCATTTTCACAATATTGATTCTTCCAATCCAAGAACATGGTATATCTCTCCATCTGTTGGTATCATCTTTACTTTCTTTCATCAGTGTCTTATAGTTTTCTGCATACAGGTCTTTTGTCTCCCTAGATAGGTTTATTCCTAGGTATTTTATTCTTTTTGTTGCAATGGTAAATGGGAGTGTTTCCTTAATTTCTCTTTCAGATTTTTCATCATTACTGTATAGGAATGCAAGAGATTTCTGTGCATTAATTTGTATTCTGCAACTTTACCAAATTCATCGATTAGCTCTAGTAGTTTTCTGGTGGCATCTTTAGGATTCTCTATGTATATTATCATGTCATCTGCAAACAGTGACAGTTTTACTTCTTCTTTTCCAATTTGTATTCCTTTTATTTCTTTTTCTTCTCTGATTGCTGTGGCTAGGACTTCCAAAACTATGTTGAATCATAGTGGTGACAGTGGACATTCTTGTCTTGTTCCTGATCTTAGAGGAAATGCTTTCAGTTTTTCACCATTGAGAATGATGTTTGCTGTGGGTTTGTCTTATATGGCCTTTACTATGTTGAGGTAGGTTCTCTCTATGCCCACTTTCTGGAGAGTTTTTATCATAAATGGGTGTTGAATTTTGTCAAAAGCTTTTTCTGCATCTATTGAGATGATCATATGGTTTTTATTCTTCAATTTGTTAATATGGTGTATCACACTGATTTACGTATATTGAAGAATCCTTGCATCCCTGGAATAAATCCCACTTGATCATGGTGTATGATCCTTTTAATGTGTTGTTGGATTCTGTTTGCTAGTATTCTGTTGAGGATTTTTGCATCTATATTCATCAGTGATATTGGTCTGTAATTTTCTTTTTTTGTAGTATCTTTGTCTGGTTTTGGTATCAGGGTGATGGTGGCCTCATAGAATGAGTTTGGGAGTGTTCCTTCTTCTGCAGTGTTTTGAAAGAGTTTGAGAAGGAGGGGTGTTAGCTGTTCTCTAAATGTTTGATAGAATTCACCTGTGAGGCCATCTGCTCCTGGACTTCTGTTTGTTGGAAGATTTTTAATCACAGTTTCAATTTCATTACTTGTGATTGGTCTGTTTACGTTTTCTATTTCTTCCTGGTTCTGTCTTGGAAGGTTATACCTTTCTAAGAATTTGTCCATTTCTTCCAGGTTGTCCATTTTATTGGCATAGAATTGCTTGTAGTAGTCCCTTAGGATGCTTTGTATTTCTGCAGTGTCTGTTGTAACTTCTCCTTTTTTATTTCTAATTTTATTGATTTGGGTCCTCTCCCTCTTTTTCTTGATGAGTCTGGCTAATGATTTATCAATTTTGTTTATCTTCTTATCTTCTTCTTAAAGAACCAGCTTTTAGTTTTATTGATCTTTGCTATTGTTTTCTTTGTTTCTATTTCATTTATTTCTGCTCTGATCTTTATGATTTCTTTCCTTCTGCTAACTTTGGGTTTTGTTTGTTCTTCTTTCTCTAGTTCCTTTAGGTGTAAGTTTAGATTGTTTATATGAGATTTTTCTTGTTTCTTGAGGTAGGCTTGTATAGCTATAAACTTCCCTCTTAGAACTGCTTTTGCTGCATTGCATAGGTTTTGGATCGTCGTATATTCATTGTCATTTGTCTCTAGGTATTTTTTGATTTCCTCTTTGATTTCTTCAGTGATCTCTTGGTTATTTAGTAACGCATTGTTTAGCCTCCATGTGTTTGTGTTTTTTTACATTTTTTTCCTTGTAATCTATTTCTAATCTCATAGCGTTGTGGTCAGAAAAGATGATTGATATGATTTCAATTTTCTTAAATTTACTGAGGCTTGATTTGTGACCCAAGATGTGATCTATCCTGGAGAATGTTTCGTGCGCACTTGAGAAGAAAGTGTAATCTGCTGTTTTTGGATGGAATGTCCTATAAATATCAATTAAATCTATCTGGTCTATTGTGTAATTTAAAGCTTCTGTTTCCTTATTTATTTTCATTTTGGATGATCTGTCCATTGGTGTAAGTGAGGTGTTAAAGTCCCCCACTATTATTGTGTTACTGTCGATTTCCTCTTTTATAGCTGTTAGCAGTTGCCTTATGTACTGAGGTGCTCCTGTGTTGGGTGCATATATATTTATAATTGTTACGTTTTCTTCTTGGATTGATCCCTTGATCATTATGTAGTGTCCTTCCTTGTCTCTTGTAACGTTCTTTATTTTAAAGTCTATTTTATCTGATATGAGTATTGCTACTCCAGCTTTCTTTTGATTTCCATTTGCATGGATTATCTTTTTCCATCCCCTCACTTTCAGTCTGTATGTATCCCTAGGTCTGAAGTGGGTCTCTTGTAGACAGTATATATATGGGTCTTGTTTTTGTATCCATTCAGCAAGCCTGTATCTTTTGGTTGGAGCATTTAATCCATTCACGTTTAAGGTAATTATCGATATGTATGTTCCTATGACCATTTTCTTAATTGTTTTGGGTTTGTTTTTGTAGGTCCTTTTCTTTTCTTGTTTCCTACTTAGAGAAGTTCCTTATCATTTGTTGTAGAGCTGGCTTGGTGGTGCTGCATTTTCTTAGCTGTTTCTTGTCTGTAAAGCTTTTGATTTCTCCATCGAATCTGAATGAGTTCCTTGCCGGGTAGGGTAATCTTGGTTGTACGTTCTTCCCTTTCATCACTTTAAGTATATCATGCCACTCCCTTCTGGCTTGTAGAGTTTCTGCTGAGAAATCAGCTGTTAACCTTATGGGAGTTCCCTTGTATGTCATTTGTTGTTTATCCCTTGCTGCTTTCAATAATTTTTCTTTGTCTTTAATTTTTGCCAATTTGATTACTATGTGTCTCAGCATGTTTCTCCTTGGGTTTATCCTGTATGGGACTCTCTGTGCTTCCTGGACTTGGGTGGCTATTTCCTTTCCCATGTTAGGGAAGTTTTCTACTATAATCTCTTCAAATATTTTCTCTGGTCCTTTCTCTCTCTCTTCTCCTTCTGGGACCCCTATAATGCAAATGTTGTTGCATTTAAAGTTGTCCCAGAGGTCTCTTAGGCTGTCTTCATTTATTTTCATTCTTTTTTCTTGATTCTGTTCTGCAGCAGTGAATTCCACCATTCTGTCTTCTAGGTCACTTATCCGTTCTTCTGCCTCAGTTATTCTGCTATTGATTCCTTCTAATGTAGTTTTCATTTCAGTTATTGTATTGTTCATCTCTGTTTGTTTGTTGTTTAATTATTCTTGGTCTTTGTTAAGCATTTCTTTCATCTTCTGGATCTTTGCCTCCATTCTTTTTCCGAGGTCCTGGATCATCTTCACTATCATTATTCTGAATTCTTTTTCTGTAAGGTTGCCTATCTCCACTTCATTTAGTTGTTTTTCTGGGGTTTTATCTTGTTCCTTCATCTGGTACATAGCCCTCTGCCTTTTCATCTTGTCTATCTTTCTGTGAATGTAGTTTTTGTTCCACAGGCTGCAGGATTGTAGTTCTTCTTGCTTCTGTTCTCTGCCCTCTGGTGGATGAGGCTATCTAAGAGGCTTGTATAAGTTTCCTGATGGGAGGGACTGGTGGTGGGTAGAGCTGACTGTTACTCTGGTGGGCAAAGCTCAGTAAAACTTTAATCCACTTGACTGCTGATGGGTGGGGCTGGGTTCCCTCCCTGTTGGTTGTTTGGCCTGAGGCAACCCAACACTGGAGCCTACCTGGGCTCTTTGCTGGTGCTAATGACAGAATCTGGGAGGGCTCACACCAAGGAGTACTTCCCAGAACTTCTGCTGCCAGTGTCCTTGTCCCCACGGTGAGCCACAGCCACCGGCTGCCTCTGCAGGAGACCCTCCAACACTAGCAGGTAGGTCTGGTTCAGTCTCCCCTGAGGTCACTGCTCCTTCCCCTGGATCCCGATGCACACACTACTTTCTGTGTGCCCTCCAAGAATGGAGTCTCTGTTTCCCCCAGTCCTGTTGAAGTCCTGCAATCAAATCCCACTAGGCTTCAAAGTCTGATTCTCTAGGAATTCCTCCTCCCGTTGCCAGACTCCCAGGTTGGGAAGCCTGACGTGGGGCTTAGAACCTTCACTCCAGTGGGTGAACTTCTGTGGTATAAGGGTTCTCCAGTCTATGAGTCACCCACCCAGCAGTTATGGGATTTGATTTTACTGTGACTGCGCCCCTCTACCGTCTCATTGTGGCTTCTCCTTTGTCTTTGGATGTGGGGTACCTTTTTTGGTGAGTTCCAGTGTCTTCCTGTCAATGTTGTCCCGCAGATAGCTGTGATTCTGGTGTTCTCACAAGAGGGAGTGAGAGCATGTCCTACTCCGTCATCTTGGTTCCTCCCTCTCCTATTATTTTCATGTCTTCATTTCAAATGGTTTTGAGATGGAGGTAAAGGCTGCAATTTGTGCTTGACCCAACATCTTGAATGAAATTTCTACAGAGTTTTAACCAGCACTAAAGAATGTGTGAACATTTTTACCACCATTAAATGACATTCACTCAAGAGCAGAATTTTTGCATTCAAAGTCATTGTAAAGAGAAGATATGGTACATATATATAATGGAATATTACTCAGCCATAAAAAGGAATGAAACTGGGTCATTTGTAGAGATGTGGATGGACCTAGAGTCTGTCATACAGAGTGAAGTAAGTCAGAAAGAGAAAAACAAATATCGTATATTAACACACATATGTGGGATCTAGAAAAATGGTACAGATGAACCTATTTCCAGGGTAAGAATAGAGACACAGATATAGAGAACAGACATGTGGACACAGAGGGGGAAAGGGAGGGTGGGACAAATTGGGAGATTAGGGTTGACATATATACACTATCATGTGTAAAATAGATAGCTAATGGGAACCTGCTGTGTTGCACAGGGAGCTCAGCTCGGTGCTCTGTGATGACCTAGATGGGTGGGAAGGGGGGTGAGGGAGGTCCAAGAGGGAGGGAATATATGTATACATATAGCTGATTCACTTTGCTGTACAGCAGAAACTAACACAACATTGTAAAGCAATTATACTCCAATAAAAAAGTCCTTGTAAAGGTTAATACATTTGTTGTACGATTTACTATAAAACACTTTTGTTAAAAGGATGTTTTTAAGTTGGTTTTCAAAGATTTTTCTCTCAGTTTTGTAGTCGGTGCAGTCTCTCCTGCTGTTGTTGTCCCTTCCATGCTACATTTGCAAGAAAAGGGATATGGTTTTGAGAAAGGCATTCCAACCTTATTAGTAGCTGCCAGCAGTTTGGATGATGTCGTGGCTATCAGTGGATTCAATACATGCTTCAGCATAGTCTTCTCCTCAGGTAAACAAAAAAATACAATAGCTACCGTACAATTCATTGCTTTTTTGGTTCTTTAAACAAGGTTTGTGGCTTTGCCTCTGCATTTATTAATGAAGACTTTTCTATGTAACATCTTTTTATTCTTCATAGACAGCTCATTCTAGACCAGAGAAGGAATTTCAATGGGTTAAGATACCACTACTTAACACAAATGATTTCCTTTTAATAACTAAATATTCCAATTAATTTGATAACCCATATTATTACCATTTATCTGCTCTTGTTGCTTTGGAATTTTGTCACAGTTTTCAATAGAAAAATTTAGGCAGCAGTATTATTAGTACTACTAATATATCGAATAGATATTTTGGAGATGTACCTTTCTGACCATCATTATAAATAACTGGTTGCTCTGTTACTAAGCCAACTTAATTATATAGAGTGTGGACAAGTGTGTGTCTTTTTGGTAGTGATGGGACAAGATCCTGCAACAATTCTAAATCCCGAGGTGATATTTGGTCTTGAATGTCACTTGGCAGAAATTGTGAAAGTAAACATTCCACATTTAAAAATGCATTAATTATCTGCCAGTGTTCGAAGTTCAATATTCTGTATTATTAAAGCACCAAAACATCTTAAAGCTGAAAAGTTATATATATAGTTTCTCTTAAAATCATAAGATATAAATGAATAAGAAGGAAAAAAGGGAAAATATAGAAATAAAGTATGTAATAGTTATACCCCCAGGAATAATAATTGTGAATCTTTTGATGTAAATTCACCCAGACTTCTCCTTTTCTCCCCCATCCCCATCTATCTCTAGCTCTTTCTCTCCCTCCCAATATTCTTATAAAATTATTGAATAGTAACCATACTTTCTTATAACCTGAGTTGTTTTGCATTTACCTGTGTATTGCAAACATGGTCCTTTTCAGTAAATATTTCTATGACATTTGAAATGGTTGCATAGTATTCGATTGGCTGCATCATGGTTACTTAACATGTTGAAAATTGAAATTGACACCAGTATTTACTATTAAAATAATGCTTGGTTGAACAGCTAAATAGTTGTACCTAATCTTAATATTTTCTTAATCTTTTTTAATACTTTAAAAAAAATTTTTATTTTTTGCTGTGTTGGGTCATTTTTATGCGCAAGCTTTTCTCTAGTTGTGGTGAGTGGGGGCTACTCTTCATTGTGGTGTGTGGGCTTCTCATTGAGGTGCCTTCTCTTGTTGCAGAGCATGGGCTCTAGGCACCTGCGCTTCAGTAATTGTGGCTCGAAGGCTCAGTAGTTGTGGCACACGGGCTTAGTTGCTCTGCAGCATGTGGGATCTTCCTGGACCAGGGACTGGACGCATGTCCCCTGCTTTGGCAGGCAGATTCTTAACCACTGCGCCACCAGGGAAGTCCCAATATTTTCTTAATCTTAAAAGAGAAATTATTGAGTTAAAAAGTATATAACATTCTAAGATTTTTGAAATATATTGCCACAATATCTTGTCCTACCAGGGTGCACAAGCATGCCAGTTTCTCCTCACCTTCTTCAAAATTAGGTATTTACTAGTCCTTTTTAGCTTAGCTAATTTGACAGGTGAAGAGTGAGGTCTCTTTAAATGAAGTACTTTGAATACTAGTGATGTTAAACAAATGTTCGTGTTTATTGGCCATTAGCATTTTGGAATGTTTAATAGATTGCTTTTCTTGAAATATTTTGCCTATATCCTATAGGTGTGTTCATCATTTGTTCTTTTGATTTGTTAAGATTCTGCACAAAATTAAGAATGATAACCATTTGTTTTATATGCTATGGTTTTTGTAATTTGACTTTTAACTTTATCTCTTTTCTGCCATTCAGAAGTCCTAAATTTTTTATTGTCAGATCTGGCCACCTTTTCCTTGACTGGTATCAGTCATTCAAAAAATATTTTTTGTGCTCCTCTTCCACTGTACCAGCTACTGTATCAAACACTGAGGATCAACAGTGAACAGCAATATTAGTTTTTATTGAGTAATTGCTTTGTACTTGCTGTAAGTTCTGTAGATGTTTTGACTCAATAGTCACAATAGTGCTATGCTCATTTTGCAGATAAGGAAACTAAGGAACAGAGGTTAAGTAATGTGCTCAAAGTCACAGATCTAATAAGTAGGGGAACCAAGATGCAAACCTAGCAGTCTGACCCCAGGCCCACACTTTTAACTACTATTCTATCCTGCCTCCCGACACAGCAGACAGAGAAGACCACGTGGCCAATGGTCTCAAGGGGTTTATATTAAACAAATAATTACAGATGTAATAAATATTACATAGCATAAGATGCTAGGGGAACATGCTACAGGAGACCAAACCTAATTTGAGGAGGACTGAAAAAATGGAAACCAAGCAGGTACATGCTTAAAAATCCTCTTCCACCACATAACTATGTAAACTGTCTCTTAAAAGTTTAAGGACTTTTAAAGTTTTATTTTACACATTAGATCTTCAAAGCATCTATATTTTGGAATATAGTAGATATTGAGATCTAACCTTACCTTCCAGGTCAATTGGCCCTTTTACCATTATGTAATGTCCTTCTTTACGTCTTGTGACAGTATTTGACCTAAAGTCTATTTGTCTGATATAAGTATGACCACCCCTGCTCTCTTTGGGGTACCATTTGCATGGAATATCTTTTTCCGTCCTTAAAGTTTATAGCAATCTGTTTTAAAATGATAACAACTTCAATTGCATACAAAAGCTCTACTCCTCTACTCCTTTACCTCTCAGCCTCCTCACTTTATGTAATCATTGTCACAAATTACATTTTTTATATTATGTATCCATTAACATAGTTTTACAGTTATCTTTTGTGCTTTTTTTTTTTTTTTTTTTTGCGGTACGTGGGCCTCTCACTGTTGTGGCCTCTCCCGTTGCGGAGCACAGGCTCCGGACGCACAGGCTCAGCGGCCATGGCTCACGGGCCCAGCCGCTCTGCGGCATGTGGGATCCTCCCGTACCGGGGCACGAACCCGCGTCCCCTGCATCGGCAGGCAGACTCTCAACCATTGCACCACCAGGGAAGCCCTGTGCTTTTATCTTAAATTCCAAAATAGAATTAAAAGTGATTTCCTTACCACCATTAAGGTATTACAGGATTCTGAATTCATCTATTTACTTTTACTGGAGGTTTATATTTAATGCTTTTGTGTTGCTGTCTAACATCCTTTTATTTCCACTTTAAGGATTCCCTTTAACATTTCTTGTTAGGCAGGTCTAGTGGTGATGAACTCCATCAGCCTTTGTTTATCTGAGGAAGTCTTAATTTTGCCTTCACCTTGAAGGACAATTTTGTGGGATAGTATTCTTGGGTGGCATTTTTTTTTTCAAAATTTTGAATATATCATCCTATCTTCTTATAAGGTTCCTGCTGTGTAAGCCTCTGATAATTTTATGGGCGCTCTCTTATATATGATGTGTTGCTTTTCTCTTGCTATAATTTTTTAAATGAGCAGAAAGCCTTTTGGACTGTATATTGTTGTTAAATGGGTGTCTCTGTAGGGGACGAAGGTTCTGGGGTTCCCATTCTACCTTCTTACTGTTGTCACCCTCCACTTCTATTATTTTTAATGGGAAAATAGTTCTAAAATATGTATATTTACATACCTTATTGAGTTGGATACACAGAGCATAGCTGAACTTTTTTGTGTGACTCTGGATAGTTTTTCAGACGTATTACAACAAACTACATGTATCCATGAGACATTATATTGAAAAATCAGTTGATCCTTGAATATTCCTAGGATTGACCCTGGGTTAAATCTTTTTTTTATGTTGTTGTTGTTGTTATTAAATTGTCCTTTTTATGTTTAAATCATTTGTTTATCATAATAGAATATCAGAGGAAAACATTACCAACCATGTGCTAGGTGCCAGAGGTTCTCCTTTGCCAGTCTCTGTGCGTTCTTCTACCTCACCTGGTCTTTTAGGTTGGGTGTATAAGGGGAGCACATTGTGGCTTATTACTGCTTTGTTTTCTTTGTTTTCTATTTATTCAATGAACATTTCTGAGTTGTGTATACGTATTAAATCATTGGAGAGTACATATTCAATTTATCAAGTAGATGTGTATATGTTTTCATGTGTTGGAACATTAAAGGTCCATTTTGGCATATTTATTCTATGATACATACCTTTCTTTATGAATCACCTACATTTGATTTTCCGATGTGTTGGGTATGTGAAAATACTTCTCTATGAAATGTTTTTCTTATTGTGTGCCCTTACAGGTGGTGTACTTAGCAACCTCCTGTCTGCTTTTCGGGATATACTTGTTGGTGTGCTGGTAGGAATTGTTTTGGGAATGTTTACTCGATATTTTCCAAGTAGAGATCAGGTAAATAAAAAATAATCCATTGTTTGGAAGTACAGTATTTCTTTCAAAAGACATTTCTTTCAAAAATTTGAACTTTTAGAAGATCCATGAAATAATAAATTTAATATTTAGTTCGCTTTCTCCAAAAGAGGCCTCCAGTGCCTACTCTGCTTAAAACTGAGCACAGTTGTGATTGATCCAGGTCAGTGGCCCTAACTGAAGTCCCTGCTTCCTGATTAGGCAAATAAGGAATATCAGAAAAATGTACTTAATTCAGAGTACCTTCTCCATTCCATCCCACTCCTTTCTTCATTAAATTGCCTGTTGACTCCTGACATTTAAAAAAAAGTCTTTTTCCCTCAAACTTTACGTTGAACACTTTTGGAGAAATATATTCCCATTTATCTCTGCATATTTTCTGACTTAAATTCACTCCCTCTCCCTTTGACCAAGGACACACTATCAAACTCAACCCTTTCCTGCCCTAAAGGATATCCCATTACTCTTAGATTTCTGTAACTTCCATCTTAATTTCCCTGCAGTTATTGTCTTAGCTAAAAAGATATTCAGACATTTATTTTTAAGAATTCTTTGGATATGTTATATGGAACTACAGGTTATATGGGTCTCTTTTCTTTCCTTCTTCTCTTACAGTTAAAGTATTATAACCATTTTACTGACATTAGTATCAGAGATATGGCAGAAGATGAAACTCAGTAATTGCAAATTTTGTCACTTGATACCAAGTTTGCTAAAATATGTGGTGAGAAAGTCAAAATTTTAGACATTATTTTATACAACATAAGACATGGTATCAAAGGGTCAATAATAAATGATAGATAATATGATAACTGTATTATATCTTTAACATAAATTAATTTCCAAATATCTATCAAATTCTAGGGAAAGCTTGCAGCGAAGAGAGCATTTCTTATTTTGAGTCTGTGTGTTTCTGCTGTCTTAGGCAGCCATCGCGTTGGTTTGCATGCAGCTGGAGGATTATGCACACTAGTATTGAGTTTCATTGCAGGGACAAGTTGGTCCAAAGAAAAGGTGAATATTTTTAATACACCATTTTTTAAAAGATAAAATAACTGCATTTTTCTTACATCTATAATGGACATTTTAGGAAATTGCACTCTAGTTGGAAGATGTTCCATAAGTTTGTATCTTCAAGGCAGTGAATGAATCAGTCAAGGAAATAAAATATTTAGAAGGACTACAACGCAATCAGAAGTTGAGTTATCACATCAGGCCTCTCTCTTTTTCCCAAGTTTAATGCAATAGGATTATATAACTTTTATTGATTTCATTATTTTATTTATTAAAATTTTAGTTATACAATTAATACATGCAAATATGCTCATAAAATACTAAAACAGTAAGAAGGGGACTTCCCTGGTGGTGCAGTGGTTAAGAATCCTTCTGCTAATGCAGGGGACATGGATTCGAGCCCTGGTCCGGGAAGATCCCACATGCTGCTGAGCAACAAAGCCCATGCGCCACAACTACTGAGCCTGCGTGCCACAACTACTAAAGCCCGCGCACCTGGAGCCTATGCTCTGCAACAGGAGAAGCCACCGCAATAAGCCTACTCACCGCAACGAAGAGTAGCACCCGCTCACCTCAACTAAAAGAAAGCCCGCACACAGCAAGGAAGACCCAATGCAGCCAAATATAAATAAATTAATTAATTTATTTTTAAAATAATAATAAATAAATAAAACAATAAGAAGGCCCACATATGGAATACAATGTAAAAGGCTCCCTTTCCCCCACCATTGCCAAATATCAAATCCCCTTCCCAGATCATTTCCTCTAATCACTCCTCTATCTGTAGACAGATCACGTCCATGTTTTGTTATTACAAACAGTACTTCCATGAACAATCCTATTCATGTGTGGTTTTGCAAATGTATAAGTACTTCTGAAGGAATAGATTTCTAGAAGTGGAATGGCTGGATTTAGAAATTGTACATTTCTATTTTGATGGGTACTGCCAAATTATACCTAAAAAGGATTTTATTTACACTGTTTACTACCAGCAGTGTAGGAGAGTCTCTAATACCTAAACCCATCAACAATCTTGGGTATTATCAATTTTTTTTTAACAATGGGTAAGAAACTATATTACATTGTTATTCTTTATTTATATTTCTCTGATTAGTAGTGGAGTAAGCTTCTATCCATATATTCTTTTATAACTACTTACTCATATTCTTTGCCCATTTTTTAATCGGTTTATTAGCCTTTTTGTTCCTAATTTATAGAGTTTCTTTATATGTTAGGGCTACTAATTCTTTGTTGTCTGCATGTTGCGTGTAATTTTTGCTTATCTTCAACTTTTTTTTTGATGTCTTTTGTATGGCAGTAAAATTTCCTATAGTCAAATCTGTCAGTTTTTCCTTTTTGGTTTGGGTTCTGCATCTTCTTCAAGAAAAATTTTTTCATCCAAGATTATGAGATTATAAACATTATAACATCTTATATATTATCATCTAATACTTTGGTCATTTGTTTTGTGTTTCATTTAGTTCTTTAATCCCTCTGGAATCTATTTTTGTGAATGATGTGAGGTAAGGATGTACATGTGTGTGTTTATATATATGTATTCATAGACATACATATATATATACATACATATAATATATATATGCATATGAATTGTATCGTCTATTTTTGCCAAAGTATTTATTGATTAATCCATTAATTATTCAATGACTTTTTAAGTATCTCTTTTAACATGTGCTAAACTCCTATATATATATATATGTATATATAAATTTACTTCTGGAATCTATTTAAACTTATCTATTTCTATGCCAATACCACTCTTTTTTTTTTTTTTTTTTTTTTTTGGCGGTACGCGGGCCTCTCACTGTTGTGGCCTCTCCTGTTGTGGAGCACAGGCTCCGGGTGCGCAGGCTCAGCGGCCATGGCTCACGGGCCCAGCCGCTCCACGGCATGTGGGATCCTCCCGTACCGGGGCACGAACCCGCGTCCCCTGCATCGGCAGGCAGACTCTCAACCACTGCGCCACCAGGGAAGCTCAATACCACTCTATTTTAAATCACTGTAGTTTTATGTCTCAAAATCTATATAGAAGATTCCCTCTTATTATACCTATATTTAAATTATTTCTTGGCTGTTCCTGCCCATATTCTTTCTTAGATAAATTTTAGAATCAGCTTGAGAACTTCCCTATCCAAAAATCACATGGGCATTTTGTTTAACATTCTGATAAATTCATAATTATAAGAGAAATTAAATCACTAATAATAAATTACAAATAAATGAGAACTACTGGTTTGTTTACATGATAAAGGAAATCAAAAAGTAAAGAATAAATAGATTTTAAAGATTAAAAGTAACAACTAGGATAATGTGCTACAAAGAAGAAAGAGTTATATTGGTTTTCTTTTGTTACTTCCTTTTTTAAACTTACTTTTATAAACGGCAACCAGAAAACCTAGTCATAAGGGGAGTAGTTATGAAGATAGTTTATGCCTCAAACAAAGGATATTAAAGTTTTATGTATCTCCACCTGTAAAAAAAAAGATAAACCCAAACTGAGACTAAAATCTCTTCATCCAAATTTCTGGAAAAGAGCCAGAGTACTGTTATGTCACTAGGGGCATTTCCTATAACCATGTAATTGTGGAAGCAGCACTGGGGGGATTCATTCCCAGAAAGGGAAGCCAGGCAGGCAATCAAGTTAGAATCTATTAAATGTTTTGGTTTGGTTTTAAGGAGAAAGTAACTTTGATGTTTTCAATATGGCTCCTTTGGAAGCAGGCCTAACAGATTACCAGAATTTTTTTCCTAGTTGTTTAGGACCTATCAGGATTCACTTTCATGGGATTTGGTCCCAGGATAATTTTTAGTGGAGGTCTTCCCAGCTCATTTTTGAGAGCTGAGAGGTCTGAATGATCTTGAGTATGTTCTCATCAGGCATGATGTAGTTCTATCTCTGTTCAGTTGCCTTACAAACACAAGGTAGAACTCTTACTGTACCATCAGAACATGTGTGGAACTTCAAAGACCTTACTTGTTCCATGACAGAATTACCAAATAATATTTTTATTTTATTGCTTTGTAGATTTCTTTTAATCAAATTCTACCTAGGTGTTTGTATAAAAGAATTAACCTACTCATTTAATTTTTATTGTTTTAACATTTCTTCTACAAATAAAATATCTTAAGTTTATTAAATGTTAAGAGAGACTTTAAACTTCTGAAATGCAAATACTTATATGTGTCACAATAACTGAAAAGTTATTACCCTTTTCTACAGATTAGAGTCCAAAAAATTATTGGAACTGCATGGAATATTTTTCAACCTCTTCTTTTTGGTTTGGTTGGAGCGGAAGTATCTGTCACATCTCTTAAATCAAATGCTATTGGTAAGAATGATTAGAGGCACAAAAATATAAGATTTGAAAATATTTAAGAAAACTTTGAATAATTTTTATTTTTATTTACAACATGTCTTTGAATGCTACAAGGACCTTCTTCAGAAGTACGTGTGTAACATACATTTGTTCTTCCTTTATCCTGTACACTCTTTGTAACCAAAGACAACCCTGAATATCTTCCCTGAGTGATCTGGGGAAATGGAGATTAGAAATTTTTCTGAGGGGAAATATTGGATACCATTAGCATCTTTTGAATACTTTCATTTATAGTAAAAGTTCAACGTCTGTTAGCTCAGAATTAAATAAATGTAATTTATCTTATTTTTCATCATACCTCCAACATCATATTATCTCTTGCACTTTACATAGAAGCCTCAATCATATTTGTATTTTTATGATTATTGTTTTTACTTAAAAAAATAAAGATATACAGAGACACTAGCCCTAAAATGCTTTCAACCCATTTACAAATCATATCTCTAGGCATAAAGAACCACTACTTCCCAAATATTGTGTTATTTATGTTTGTTTTTATCTGTTGTAGGCATTTGTGTTGTTACACTGAGTTTGGCATTATTGGTTCGAATTTCTTTTACATTTGTATTGATGTCTTTTGCTGGTTTTAATTTTAAGGAGAAAATATTTATTGCTTTATCGTGGATGCCCAAAGCTACAGTCCAAGTAAGAACATATTAAGTCATTCTAATTATTTTAATGTTGATTTTTAAAAAAATTCTAAATGAAAAAAACATCCAGTCACAAAATATGGGCCATTAACCTTACTTTTAAAATGTTTGATTGATCGTAACTACTCATTAAAATTAATGTAATCTTTAAGAAACTCACTTTTAAAAGCAATTTTTCTGAAATTGAAAATTGTGCTTTTAATGACAAATACTTCCTAAACTTACAAAAACATTTTTCTATTTTCCCAAGATATAAAATAAGAGTATATCTGAATGCGCTGAAAAGGGCACATCATTACTTCTGGGAGTTCCTGCCAAATACACATAACGTCAATCTTATCATGAGAAAACATTAGACAAAAGCAAAGTGAGAGACAGTGTGCAAAATTGACCAGTACTCTTCAAAAGTGTCAAGGTCACGTAAGACAAAGACAGACTAAGGATCTGTCTCCCATAAAAGGAGACCAAGTAAACACTTACTAAATGCAGTGGATTTAGTTCAGGCATTGGCTCCTGGTCCAAGAAAAAGGACATTATTTGGACAGTTGTTGAAATTTGAATGAGGTCTCTAGATTAGTGTATGTGTGTGTGTATATATATAATATATTATATCAGTGTTAATTTTCTGATTTTTGGTTATTGTACTGTGGTCATACAAGAGTTAACATTTGGGAAATCTGGATGAAGGGTATATAGAAAGTCTTTGTATTACTTTTACAACTTATTTGTGAGTCCAAAATCACATAAGAAGCCCCTGAAAGTGAATGAACTTGGGGGTGGGGGGTAGGGAGCAGCAAATCTGTGCATGGGGAGGAGCTGGTTGTGGGGCTGTAGGATGCTCTGAGGAGTGCTTTGCCTTTAGGTATCAGAGTGTGAGGTGTCAGATTTGCATTATATTTGAATCATTGTTTAAATCTTAAAAAAAAGACACCTTTTTTTGATTATTAAAAAAAAGAGTATATCTGAAAATTGGAATTTTTACATTTTGCTGAATATTGTAGAGCTAAGTGTTATGATTTTAAACTGGAGACGTTGATTCTTTTTAAAATATATCTTTCCTATGCCTGCCACCCACTCTACCATACATGAATGCACATATATTATTTTTAATTATATATTTAATTTGTATGACTATTTGATTGATGACTGAATCTCCCCACTAGATTATATAGGAAGGATAGGAACAGTGCTTGTTTTTTCTGTTATTCTTTCTCCCTAGCACTTAACACAGTGCCTAACATGCAGGAGGTACACAATAAATAAGCACTGCATGCCTACAAGAATGAATGATGAATGAAGGAAAGAGAGAGAAAAGTCAGACCTTGTAGTTTTGCTCTCTGATTCAGTGATAAGGTATTGCTACTTATTGTCAGACTGTTTAACCTGGCAATACAATGTCTTGATTTCCTGAGATTTTCTCCATTGTTATTCCAAAACAGAAGCTTGTGAGCTTCCATGCAACAAAACTCTCTATATGTCATGGTTAGAAAAGCAGGTCCTTGGGACCAGGCTGCCTATTTTGAATACCATGTTACTTGCCTATAACCTTAGGCAAGTTACTTTGTAACGTCTCAGTGCCCAGTGTATAGATTCCAAACCTCTTGTCAGTTTTACTGTATCACACTGCCTCCCCGTAGTAAGAACAAGAAGACAGACAACAAAATCCTAAAGAACCATAAGAAAACTTAGCATTTTGTGTTGTCTCCTTGTAGCCAGGAACCTAGTGGTACACGGTAAAGGCAAATATGCAAAGCTCTGGTTTAGGTGAAACTCCTAAGGTTCTGAAAATAATGTGAGCACTCAAAAAATATATTTAAACAGGGGAAAGCTGAGATGACAAGAAAACAAAAACAGCCCCCAAATGTCTGCACACTGGTTTGTCACTTTTTCACTCCCCTTCCAGATATATTTGCTAGGAAGAACATAGGATTGGTGAGTAATTTATGAAAATTCTTCAACACTTTGTTTTGTCTCTTTTCTAGTAGTCTAGTGCTAGGTGTTATTTGTTTTAACAGGGCTATTTACTTTTATTATATGTTAACTCCATTTAACATTTTTCTTTATGCCTCATCTTTTTCTCCTCTAAATGTAGGCTGTTTTAGGTCCTCTGGCTCTAGAAAGAGCAAGAATCAGTGCACCCCATTTGGAACCATATTCGAAGGATGTGATGACAATAGCTTTTCTAGCCATCTTGATCACAGCTCCAAATGGAGCTCTGATTATTGGCATTCTGGGACCTAAAGTACTTACTCGCCATGATCCAAACAAAATGAAAGTGGAATTAGCAGGATTAGAACTTCATTAAAAAGTTGATTTGCCATCACCTGCCTGCTTCTCTTAATGAATTCTCTTACATGAGAGAAAAATTAAAAAGTACAAATATGTGGAGACTACACAGAACCAAGGAGTTAATAAATATATGATTTCACTACAGATGTTTCCTATGACTTTTTATTCCAAAGTTAATTTAACAAAAATAATATAAAATAGAATGCCTTGTTAGTATTTATGTGTTTCAAGAACAAAGTAAATTTATAAATACCCTAGGAAAGTTGAAAGAACTCTATCAGGTTGGATTTACTGTCATAATACAAACTAAGCATAATAAAAAATTAAATGAACCTAATGACAGAAAGATAAGATAGTATAAGTCTCTAAATAGGAGTAGAACTCTCCATCAGGTTAGTAATTCAGTTAAAAGGATTACCAGAAAAAAGAAATAAAAATGACAAGAATAAAACACACCAAATTTAAGTGGGCAACTGAATGCATTTTAAATTCTGGTTTTACTACAGTTTATACAGTGCTTTTCACCTGCATCCCATCACTTGGCTACATAATTTGTGGGGCCCAGTGGAAAATAAAAATGTGGGGCCCCTTGTTTCAAAAACAGGGAAAAAGTGCAGTTAAAAGAGTTAAAGTGTTTCCCTTTAGACTATTTTATTATGCACACAATATCATAAGAACAATAGTGACACATGAGTAACAGCATACACTTACAAATTGTAAAAATAAACTTTTGGTGTCATAATGTATATAATACAACAAATAATAGCTTATTAACATGATAGCTTGGTGATAAGATTTTCCTTGCTGCTTCTGTGCCAATTTGTGTATTAGGTTCATCAAAATTTATACTTTTAGCCACTCATTTTCAATCGATATGATGGAAAGTGACATCAGTTGCTCTTGACAAAGGCACGATCACAAAACATTTCTGATAATTTTTCATTTTGAGAAGGAACTTTCTGCTGATACAACCATTATTGGAGCTGTTAAGAGTATTCTACAAGCTGTGATTACATCGGGATACATTTCTGATAAATTATTTTGAAATACAAATTCTAGTACATCTACAGCTGATGATTCTCGCAGAATGCTTTTTTCTAAAAAGATTTAACTCTTCATACAAATCAGTTTCATGTAAGCCTGAATTTAGTTCTAAATGTAAATGTATACAATGATACATTGTAAATGTATCAGTGTATACAATGATATTTTAATGTTTACTGTCTGACATTTCCTGTAACTTGTGGAGGTTATACCAGAAACCAAAAGTGGCTTCGTGACTTGTATATAGTTCAATCACCTATTTATGCATTCTTTCACTATACCTTGAATTACAAGGGAAATTTATTTTAAAATTGTCTTTCTCTTTAATCATTCGTTCATCAAAGCTTGACATGGATGTAGTGCTTTTTACCATCAAATATGACAACCTTTACGTTTAATTTCTATTTATAAGACTTCGGATATTTGTAGCATTACAATAGCTTTCAAAACCAGAGATTCTAAGTTCACTGAAGAGTTCTAATAACTCCTGGCATGCTGTATTGCAATGTCCATGTGTTTACTTCAATTCTGTAATAATTTACTGACAAAGTTTACTGCCTGAGCCCCTGCAGTTCCTACCCCGGCCCTCAGGCCAGAGAGTTAATGTTTATGTAGGTCCCCCCAGGACAGGCTCCAGGGATAGAGTTCCTCATCTCTCCTAGTGTCTCTCACTGCTGCCACCATCACCACCAACAACCCAGGCCTACGTCTCAGCCCCGGCCACCCCCTATCCAGGACCCCACAGTGCCCCAGGCCACCCCAGGCATATGTGTATGTGTGTAGTCCAGCAACCAAGCTAACTGCTTGGAGCACTGCCCACTGCGCCTGTATGCACTGCAACCTGGCACATCCCATGTGCATACTCTGTTGTCCTGTCAGACGTCAATTACAAAGCACAAGTTCAAAGAAAAAATCACTGACTTTCAAGATGGCAACAGCAAAGCACTAAACGAAGTCCTTCTGAGAGTGGGACTCTGTGAGACTTGAGAGGTTGCACACCTGTGAAGCCAGCCATGATGACCATCCTGGCTAATATTTACTGAACTCCCCACATGCCAGACCTGGTGTAGGAACCCATGTAATCCTCACAACGATCCAATGAGGTCCTGCTGTCATCCCCATTTTACAGATGGGGAAACTGAGCATCCTGAAGGTAAAGTGACTTACCCAGGGTCACACAGCTAGCAAGTGGCAGTGTCTGCACACCCAGTCTGGCTCCAGAGCCAGTGCTCCTAACAGCTCAGCTGTACATTCTACAGCAGGAGGATTATCAATCACCTCTACTCTCAGAGTTCTCAGTGTCTCACCCACCACAGCCCATCCCCGCAGGCAGGCAGGGCTAGATGCCCAGCCCAGGTTTCTTGCCTCCCAGAGTGAACAGAGGAAAGAGTTCAGGCCAGAACTCCAACCTGCTCAGTCATAGATTCCGGTAATCGTACCTAAGGGGCCTGCAGTGAGGATGCCCAAGAAAGATTTATTTAACTGTAGCCATGACCTATTAGGAAGTCCTGAAATCAATTTGGTGGGCTGTGCCCAACAGTTTTAAAATATGAAATAGAAAAGAAGACAAAGTGTCAGAGTGTACCCCTGAAGTAGTGTGACTATTGTTTTGCATGGGTTCGGTTTTAACTCTATTTGTGTGTGCTGGGTAACACATCAATTCTATTTCTTTCTGTGCCTCCTTGAACACAAGTCCAGCTCAGATAATTACGTTTCAGCTCTGCTGGCCAGGGGGCATACCCAGTACAGTTGTCACTCCTGCAGTCTGAGGGCACTGTGGTCTTGTTGTGAGCCCCATCACCCCCAGTGATTTGGTTTCCCTGGGGTACTTCATGCAGAGGCTGGGCCCGGACCTGTGGAGGCACCCCTCCTGGAGGGCCTCAGTGACTGGATCTGGAGGGAGTCAGATTTCTGGGCCAAGACTTGGGTTGAGGAGGGTGGGGCACCTAGAAGGAGGCTCCACTGAGCTCCTGCATCTGGACCTCTCTGCATCTGGACTACCCCAATAGCATCATTCCCCCACCCCAGCCCTGCATCCCACCTAAGACAGTGGCATGGGGTCCTGCACTGCCAGCGCCCTGGAGGGGCGTGAGAAACCTAAACCCAAGCCAGACCCCATGGTGCCTGGTGAATGGAGTCACTTCAGTAAAGAGGCTCGTCGGTGGGGAGGAGCATGAGACAGGCGACACACTCAGCAACTGTCAGGTGGTCGATCAAGGTCTTATTGTCACCATGAGTCCCAGAACGGATCCTGGCAGAGCGGTTGTCAGGGACAACAGGCATATCCATGTCCAGAGCCCCTGCAGATTGCAGGCCCTCTGCAGGGTGCCTTATAAGGCACAGCTCCTTGGTTCTGGCAGTGACCCCACCAGGTGTTGACATTCCCATTTTACAGAGCAGAAAACTGAGGCTCAAGGAGGAAACGCCTTGCTCAGAATCCCACAGCTGCTAAGTGGAGATAACATATGTCAGGGTGCGTTTGGGCATTCAGACTTGAAGTGTTAGACCCGGGCTAGTCCAGCTCCCCTGCAGCAAGTGGGGAAACAGAAATGAAAGGATGGGCTCCAGGCCCCGCAGGGTTTTGGAAGCAGAGCTGAGGCTAGAATCAACCTTGCCCACCATCCATGGGTAAAGTTTCCACCTGCACCCGAGGAGGCCCGCCCTGCCTCTCTTAGGACCTGCCATCGCCTGCTTCTCTTGCTTTGGTGAAAAAGTCAGGGCCTCAGATCCTGGGACCTGGATATAGTTCAGGGGCCACCACCAATGTGCTGTGCATCCTCCTGGGAGAAATCCACGTGTTTTCCTGCCGATAGAATGAAGGGGCTGAGCTCGGTGAGTTATACAGCCAGCGAGGCATGCGTGTTAGGGCTGTCAGATAAAATATGAGTGTCCAGTTAAAATTTTCTGAACGATTTTTCAGTATGTCCTCAATATTGCATGGGACATACTTATACTAAAAGTCATTGTTTATCTGAATCCAAATTTAACTAGTGTCCTGTATTTTTATTTGCTAAATCTGGCCGTCCTCTTCGTGGTCTAATTTGGATAATCTGGGTGTTCTGATTCAGCAAGATTCAGGGAGTGTGACTTTGAGCTGTAGGTAAATGTGGGACAGGGTGACTAGTGAAGGAGGGACTGAGTTGTTTGGAAAGAGGCAGATGACCTTCCTCCTGCAAAACAGCTACCAGTCCTGTAGGCCAATGCGGTTAAAGCAAAGAGCTGAACTTCCGTAGGATACAGTTGTGATGGAAACCAAATCTGGCCCCCTTGCCAACAGCATCTCATCTCGGGCCAATTACTGGGCTCCTGTCTTTCCATAAGTAGGTAAGTGGCTCAAGCAGAGCTGCCTTGCGAGGGCACTGGGTGCATTAAGTGAAATGTGTACAAAGCACCAGGTACAGAGCAGGCTTTCAACAGCGCTAGAGCAGCGGCTATCGCCCCGGCTGAATGCTGCCATAAACAGGCTCGGAGACACTCCATCATCATCTGCTGAGGAGAGACGCTGGGCTCCTCCACAAGGACGCCGGCCAGACTGCACACAGACCTCCACAGGATCACAAGCTGGCTTCCTTCTCAGAAATGGTGTCCACTGGGGCTTGCCCTCTGCCCTCCCATTTCTTCTCTAACTCCTTTTTCCTCACTAACCCAAACCAACTTTGCTCTGGGTGGTCCTGTTTTCACCTAAAATACATTTCCCAGCCTCCCTTGCGGCTGTCTTGGCCAAATGCCGCCATCTTGGTCCCTGAGATACACGTGGAAGTTGCTTTCTGAAAACTCTTCTAGAAAGTGGGGCTTCCTGGAAGCTCTTTGTAAAAGGAGGCTGACCAGCTGGAGCCTCCCTTTTGCCCTTCCCTTTGCCCCCAGCATGCCTGGAGTGCAGAAGCAATGCTGGAGGTTGGAGAGCTACCCTGGGGGCAATGGATATACACACAAGAGCCAGTGCTGGAGGGAACTGAGTAGAAAGAGGTGCGTGGGCCCCTCTGGGCAGCTGCTGTCCCTGTCCCTGCTGCTCACTGCTGGACCTTTTGTTATGTGGTGAAGCCACTGTGGTCGGGTCTTTGCTTCAGGCAGGCAGACCTAGTCCCTGATGTCTACACCCATGTGTGTACAGGACCCACCATGACCCCTGCCCCCATTTTGTAGCTGTATATCAATTAATAGCCTATAAAGCCCTACAACAGCCCCATAACAGACACTGCTGGTGCCCTACCCATATCCCTTGTCCTTGCCACCCCAGGGGGCACGCTGGCCAGCCTTCCAACTGCAGCGTACATTTCCCTGCTCAAGGCTCTTCTGGCCTCCTGTGCCCCACCCCCCTTGTCACCTGCACAGCAGGCTGGAAGGAAAAGGAATTGACCCTTCCTGGAAGCCATCCTCCAGCACTGATGGAAGGGAGTTGGTGGATAAATACCCCACCTTCCAGGCCACTGCGTGGGATGCTCTCAGGTGTGGGTCCTACCCTGGCTCCCAGAATTTCCCTGGGGGTTGAGCCACAGTTTCTTGCTGACACAGTGCATCCTCTCATGTCTGTCCTCCCCTGCCTGTTTCAGTTCCCCACTCCTCTACTTGGGATCACCTCCCAAACTACCTGCTTCGTGTAGGTCCTGATCTCAAGGTCAGCTTCCAGGGGACCTAAATGCATACAAGTTGGTTGTGTTACTCCATCTTCATCCCATCCCTTGAGGCTGATGGGCAGCAGTGCTGTCTTTACAATTCAGCAGAGGAAACCAAAGTGTCCAAGAGGCTGAGGAGAGGGGCTGCTCAAAGTGCGCCAGAGACTCGGGGCTGCCGGGCACAGTGTGCCCTGCGAGCAGGTATGCACTGCACTCAGCCTCCGTGCTTGCAGAGGCAGACACACTCCACCAACATTTCCCCACATTAAAGTTGCTCAACTTTTAGTCCGTAGAAGGAACGCTTACAGGGCAGACGCTGCCAAGCCCCAGACAAAAGACAGGTTGCGTCTGTTGTGCAAACACACATGCACAATTTATTTTTTCTTGGGTCAGTAGAGCCGTCCTGGCTGTCCCATCCGCAGGACCCCAGGATCTTCCACTCTTCCTCCACTGAGGGAAATACATCTTTGGAAGCTGACTCCCGTGTGTCCAGAATGCGTCCTGGGGTTCCGTCGGTGCGGGGGTGGGCACTGCTTTATGCTGCAGAGTTGGAAAGGGAGAGCAGACAGTTTACTGCCCGGAAAAAGCTATGGAGCCCAAGGGCTCCTTCAGATGAAGCACGATCCATGCTTGCTCTGCTCATCTCAGACATGCCTGCAGAGACAACTGTGCACTGGTCCCGGACAGAGAATTCGGACAGGGTCCTGGAGAAGGGGGTCTGAGAGGAGGGCCCACCTGGTGCTACACTGGACACAACTCAGGCTTAGGCAGGATGGCTGGGTCACATCATCAGCCCCAATTTATTCCCCAGTGTCACCGTCTGAGACTTGGAGCTCTCTAAGGTCATAAAATGTCTCCTGGAATTTCTGGCTTCCCAGCACCGAGCCCAGGGCTCGGAGGATGTCTCTGGATGGAGTGAACCAAGTGAGTGGGCTGAGGGGAACCACAGGAAACAGAGGGTGGTGGGAGCAGAGAAGGAGCTGAACCCGCAAAACCACTTTCTGGACATTACTTGACACCAGATGCATTGATAAATTTGGAGCCAGTGATCAGTAAATGTTTTCTAAAAGCTGGGTTTCCTTTACATTATACTTTCCAGGCACCACATCCAATGCCTTCCGTCATGCCTTCCCTGGGAAGGACACCCACGTGAGAACACGTGGACATTAACCAACCCCCAGAGCATCCTTCATCTGCTCCCCAGAGCTGCTGCTGTCATGACTGCAGTAAATGGATCCAATTCACAAGAAAAGAAAAAGGCCACAGGGAGGGAGAGAGAGCTGGGGCCCATGGGCTTATCAACACTGGAGAACACACCTCCTACCTGCTTCCCACATCCAGTAGGAACCTGAGCCTGTGTAATCCTCCTTTCTTAGGAGCGCTCAAGCCTGGCCCGTTGCGGAGCACAGGCTCCGGACGTACAGGCTCAGCGGCCATGGCTCATGGGCCCAGCCGCTCCGCGGCACGTGGCATCTTCCCGGACCGGGGCACGAACCCGTGTCCCCTGCATCGGCTGGCAGACTCTCAACCACTGCACCACCAGGGAAGCCCCACTTACACTATGTAAGGATAAAAATTCACATGGAATCTGGCCAGGGCAAATGCTCTCAAGCGAGGATGGTGAGGAGAGGGCACGGGAAGCAAAGAGGCCAAGTCTCCAACTTTCCAAAGCAGCAGGACCTGCTCCATCCGCCTCACTGCCAGAGCCCTTGGCCTTGAGGCGTCGCTATTAATAGAGCAGGGATGCTCCACCCTGTGCCCAGATGTGATGTGTTCTGGAGTCACTGCTTCACCGTGATGTGAAACCCCAAGTGTCCCACCCAGCGGTGAATCAGCAGGGGACTGGGGTGCTGTCCCATTCGTAGCAAACAGACAAGCTGTCAGTGAACAAATCCGTCTGATTCTCGCCTGCACTGTGCTGGTGGCCAGCCAGTAATGCACCAGTGCGGCTAGGCCAGGTCTGAGAGTACTGACATCTGCCAGACTGATTGGTAAACAGCCACTGCCCAGGAGCTGCCCAATCCACCAACCAAGGGGGTTAAGGCCTGGTCCAGCAGGGGCCCCAGGGACCCTGCTCTCAGCTCATGGCCAGCCATGTCTCAAGAAATTCCTGTTGTTAATGATTTTTGACACTACCCCATTCATAAACAGATAGAAAACGGCTGGAAGGAAGGAGATGCAGGAAGATGCGAACAGTAAAAAGCTTCTAGGGAGGGCAGGGAAGGGATCCGGCAGGGGAGGGGGAGTGAAGGGGAATGGTCACATTTTATGTTTCTCCAAAAGGTCATATTTAAATATTTTACAATGAAATGGTATTCATGATTTTTTTCTTCAAAGAGGAGCGTTTGCACCAGGCCTGCACAGGACACAGCCACGTATGTGCTCTATGCCCTCCCTCACCTCCGTGGCACACGCGGGGCTCCCTGCCTGCTGTGCCTCTGGCCCCTTCTTTGCCTCAGGAGTTTGGGACTGTCCTCTTGGGTCCTTCCTCTGTCAAGTCCTTCTAGAAGCCCACCTCCCATAGATAGAGAACTGCCTCCCAACTGAGTGCCCACAGCACCTTGTCCATAGAGGGAAGCTCTCCGCTGGGACACTGCACCCCGACAGTCTAGTGACTGAGGATCTGTCCACCTGATTAGAGCTTGAGGCCAGGGGCTTCTCCACCTCTTCATCCCCTGGCGGTGCCCAGCTCAGGGCCTGGCACCCAGTGGGTGCTGGATTTAGGATCACAGTATCATCGTTCATCTCCGTACATCCCCCAGCACCCAGCAGCAAACCTGGACGCACTGGCCATGTGGGAAGCATGCTGGGTAAAGAAGTGGGGGACGCAGGCATGAATAAATGAATGGACAGGAACCTCTGGGCCTCGGCTTTATAGACCAGCGAGGACCTGGAGGGAGCATGCGTGTGGCCCGGGGAGAGGGGGAAAGGGACTGCCCCGGACGGCTGGCTCACTCATGTCTATTACTCGCAGGCCGAAGTGGGACAGCATCAGGACCATGTTCAGGTTCTCAAACTCCTTCTCCAGGACGACCCCGTAGGTCTTCAGGCCGGCCAGCTCCACCTCCAGCCTCTGCTGCCGATTCTAAAAGAACACAGTGTTCAGGCAGCTGGCTCCAAGACTTTCCAAGGGAATGAATGAATGAATGAATGAACGAGCAAACGAACAAGTGAATAAATAAGTATATAAATATGTATATAAGTAAATGAGAAAGTAAATAAGTAAATGAACAAATAATTAAAAGTAAATAGGCCCCAAGTAGAGAAGTAATCAAATAAATAAACAATTAAACAAAGAGGGTCTTGCAGCTGCTCTCAGAATCCATGAACATAGTCCATCTCCCTTCCCCACACCTCCAGTAAGTAAAAGAGCTACCCCACTGACACAGCCCCCCACTTGTTAAAAATCTTATTACTTCGTGCTGGACCCTTTACATCACTCAGTATCTCACCCTCCTGCTGAGGATGTGTCCCCGCCTGGGAAGCGAGGTTCTGGGGTGTCAGTGGCCTGCCCCAGCCCCATGACCACGGACGGGAGCCCAGACCCACAGCTGGGCCTGATTTCTGAGCCAGCCCTTCTCATGCTGCCATCTACAGGGCCCTGGGGGCCAGGATGACATGGGGCAGCCCCAGGGCAAGGGCTGTGCGTGCAGTGGGTGGGCTCCCACCCTGGAGAAGGCTTGACTGTGTGTCCCGCCCTCAGCCCCTCCCAGCATCCCTGGGAGGCAGGCGTGGTGGTCCTCCTCTAAGATGTGGGCTGGGAGTTCAGTGAGATGCCTTGCTAAGAAGGTCCCGGACAGTAGGGGACACCCCTCCCCACCCCGGCACACACTCTCCCTGCCGCCCAGGCTGCTAAGCGAGGAGCCCTGGCAGGGCCGATTTCCAGGGACCTATGTCAGGGGGGTCATTGCACGATGGCTTCAGATAACTGGGGTATTTCCTTTTTTTTTTTTTAAACATTCACTGTTCTTCAAAGTTCTGTAACAAAACTACACTCAAAGGAAACAGGAATTGCAGTGGACCTTTGTGGTGCACAGAAGTGTGGGATGAAGAATCTGCTGGAGGCATTGGAGGGGACAGCCCCAGAGGGCGATGCCGTGACGTCCACTGGTACCCTGCCAGGTGGATCAGTTCATGTAATCGCTCACAACCACCCCATGGGGCGGACCTACTGTTCCCCCCAGTGGTGCATGGAGAGACTGATAACCGGGGAGGTAAAGAAGTGAAGCGGGGAGCCCGAGGCACACAGCTGGGGGAAGAGCCTGGATTCCAACCGCGAGAGCCTGTGCTCGGGATCACAGCAGATGCCACGTCCTTTCTGGACCTCTTTAAGGCTTCTGCTTTTTAAGTAAGCACCAGACTTCTAGGAATCCCTCCCCAGGGAGCTCAAGGATGAGTGTAAACACTGACAAGAGTGTTCACAGTGTTATTATAATATAATGATTGGATGTAGCCAAAATGTCCACCAACTGGGAAACGGGAATCCATTATGGTTCATCCACATAATGACATATTTTGCAGTCATGAGAGGCAATTCATACAAGGACATCGGAGGAGATGTGAAAATGCTTACTTACTATGGAATGAAATGGCAACCGTAGGAATCAAATTGTGTGGTTTTTATTCTAATTTTTCCTTTGTTCCTGTCTCTCTTCCTACCTACCTACCTATCTCTACCTATTTAGATAAATACAGAGATATATAAATATATAGATAATATACAAATATATCTATGTAAACAGATTTAGATATTTGTGGAAAACAAGACTAGAAGATGCTACACAAATGTTAATGATGCTTCTCTAATGATTGGATTTCATTTTTCTGAAAAATTTCAAAATGTCTTCTGAAATTTCAAAATTTTCTTCAAGGAATATAACTTACTTTTTATTCAGAATAAAATAACACATTTAAAAATTGTGACTTTTTGCACGGTTTCACCACATCTCCTCTTTGCTTTCATCAAAACAGGTACCACCCATCAACACATAAGTGCACACACTTGCCAACTGAAAATTATTCCCAATCCACACCAGGCAACCCTCCTTGTGGTATGTGGTCCAGACCTCCTCTCATGGAACAGGATGCGAGCAAGGATGCTCGTCACACCCTAAGCTGTGGTCACGGAAGCTGGTGCAAACTGGGGCCCCCAACGGGGGGAGTGGGCCAGGGACGTGCAGTGGGTAGAGAAGTAACAGGCCAGATGCCATGGGGCAGCGTGGATGAACACGGAGCCTTGAGTGAAGCAAGCACGCAGCACAAGAAGGATCACAGCACAATTTCTCTACGTCGGAAACACAAACGCTCCGTATTTTACAAGAATGTATAACAAGTATGCCCTAGCAGGAATGGTGGGGAGGCTAGTGGCACCTTGGTTTGTGATGCGTTATTTCAATCGGACCACATGGTCTTCTTCCCCTGCCTCCCGACCCCACCAGGTAGGGCCCTGAGCTGAGCAATGGGGCTACAGAGATGGAACTGGGCGCTTCCCTCCCGAGAGCCTCACCTGGAACTCCAGCAGCTGCCTCTGCAGGGCCTCCTGCTCTACTTGAGCTCTTTCTAAAGTCTTCCTCAGCTCTCTGAGCTCAAATTCTTTGACTGGGAGGAAAGGGGAGAGAAGGCCGTCTTTATCTGTCCTTTCCATCAAAAACCTCCCCTTCTCTTTGAACTGCACTTCACAACAGGCAACAGCTGGGACCCTGACATATACAGGGCATCCTCAAAACCCTTTTTAATATTGCCTATTTCATTCTCTGATAATATAAAGGACATCTATCCATTGGGGGAAATAAGAAAGGAATAAAGAAAAACAGTACCTTCCTCTTGCCTGCCAGAGGTAACCACTGTTAACATTTGCACAGATTCACATATGCATAATTTTATAAATATAGTTGAGATCGTAGGGAAGTTATGAAGAACATGGGTCTTGGAACCCATCCCATCTCAGCTCACTATCTATACAACCATGGGCAAGTTACTTAACCTCCCCGTGCTGCACTTTCTCATCTTTAAGAGGAGGTGATACTATAACCGACCTCACAATTAAAAGGTAATTTGTATAAACTTCTTAGACCTGTGCCTGGCTTCCCGGAAGCCCTCGGTTATTTCCCGTCTGATTATTATATTTACTTATTGTTATTCTCGTAGTTGCAACCTTTCCTTTTTTTTTTTTTTTGTTTTGTTCCACTTAATATTATAACCTATTATGTAGGTTGCTCTTAGGATTATAGGATTATAAAACCCTCGGGCACCAAAGTTACTAGGGAGTTGTAGAACTTGACTACTCACTTTTCAGAAGTTTAAAGATGAACTCTTGCAAGAAACGTAAGTCAAGTGAAGCAAAACTCGTCTCTGGAATCAGGCCTCTGAGTGGAAGTGGATCAGGGCACTCAGCTTCCTCCTCTGAGTCCCCTTTGTTCAAATTCTGACCTACCTCTCCCTCCAGAGGCTCCAGATGCTTCAAGCACTCAGCAGAATCTTTTTCAAATTCCCCTAAAAAGCAAAGACATCCTGTGTCAAAGGTCAGCCCCTTGAGCATAAGATGAGCGGCTCCTCTGGGTCTGGCCCTCTGTCCAGATATGGGCAAGCCCATCCCTTCCGAACCCCAGTCCCTGCGCCAGGTCCCCAGATGTACAAGAAGAATGTACTGGGACCAGTGCCAGATGGAGGGCAGCAAGGGAGGCTTCCTGGAAGAGGGGTTCCTTGACTGAGATGGGTATCTTTTTTCCAAACCACTTCATTGAGATCTAAATCACATACCATACAATTTACCCATTAAAAGTATATAATTAAGTGGTTTTTAGTGTATTCAGATATGTGCAGTCAGCACCACAATCATTTTTAGAACACATTCATCACCTCCCCAAGAAAACCCTGGTTCCATTTAGCCATCACCCCCCCGTCCCCCACCCTCCCTCAGCCTTAGGCAACCACTAACCTGCTTTCTGTCTCTACAGATTTCCCTATGCTGGACATTTCATATACAGGAAATCATACAATCTGTGGTCCTTTGTGACTGGACTTTTAACTTACCATGTTTGTTTTCAAGGTTCATGTACCTTATAGTACATATCAGTACCTCACTCCTCTTCAGGCTGAATATTCCACTGTACGAATGGACCGTATTTTATCTATTTATCAGTTGATGGATGTTTGGGTTGTTTCCACTTTGGGGCTACTATGAATAATGTTGTCATGTACATTCATAATATTGTGTGAACATATATATTTTGTTCTCTTGGGCACATACCTAGGAGTGGAATTGCTGGGTCATATGGTAACTTTAAATTTTTGAGGAACTGCCAGACTGTTCGAAAGTGGCTGCCGCATTTGACATTCCCACCAGCAGTGAATCAGGATGTGATTCCTCCATATCCTCCCCAGCACTTGCTATTATTCACCTTTTTGATAGGGTTTTGAAGGATGAATAGGAGTGAGACCCAGTACACAGAGGTGGGAAGGCCATTCCTGTAGAAGGGCTTGATGAAAAGAAATTACAGAGCAGGGAGCTACAGGGAACCATTAGCAGTTTGAGATTCCTGGAAAGTAAGTGGGGAGGTAGGGAGTTGCTTATCCGCTACAGCCCCCAAGCTCATAATAATTACACAGTGGACACCCAGAGTGTGCCAGGCATCACGGGATTAACTCATTTCCTTACGACGGCCCTGTGAGGTCAGTATTATTATCATTATTCCCAATTTTGCACTTGAAAAAATGAAGGCAGTGGGCAGAGAGTTCAGCCAAGGTGATAAAGGCAGTAAGCGGCAGAGCAGGGATTCAAACTCAGGTCCTTAATGGTGACAGGGTGCTGGCCACCTAAGATGTCACCAAGGCGGGGATGACTGTTGTCGCCACAGAAAGGAGACATCAAGTATTAAACTACCAGAGCCTCCTATGGAGGCAGAAGGCACCCTAGTGGCTGCCCAGGACCATTCCTGCTCACGGGGATGGGTTCTGTTGCGGTGATGAAAATGTTCTAAACTTAATTGTCGTGGTGGCTGCACGTATCTGTGAATATACTGAAAACTACTTTCCGTGGGTGAGCTTTATGGTGTGTGAATTAGATCCCAATAACACTGTAAAAACAAAGAGCTCTGGGACCTTGCCCCATACCTGCTTCCCACCCTGGTTTTGCTGAGAGGGAGTGGAGAGCTGGGGAGGGGACCGTTCAGGTTCTTCTGGGGCGGTGACTGCAGAAGCAGGCGACTCCAGGGCTCACTCTCATCTCAAGGGGTTGGGGGGATCCCAGGCAATGAGAGCCACATGAGATCCTGCTCTGAAAGGATGAGTGGCTAATGCCCCCTCCCATCAGGACCGAGACTCAGATACCGCAGCTGCTCAAAGCCCTGCTTTCCAACAATATCACAGCAGTTAAGGCAGACATGGAAACGCTCTTGAGAGCCTGACTGTTAACATAAAACTGGTAGGCGGTTTAGGGAGAAGACAAAGCAAGGTGTGCCCATGTCTGTTTCCCTTTAAATAACTGCAAAGGCCCTCAGAGAGTTACATGGAATCAGAGCCACATGTATCTACAGCCTCATGGTCCCCTAGTACATGATTTTATAGATTTTGAAATGAGCCGTAATCCTCTCCAGCAGGTAATTTACACAGTATAACTCTAGGCATATGGAGTGCACACATTATACTCAATTTCAGGTAATGAGATTCATTTTTACTTCCATTGCCATTATTCACCTTCAGCAACACATTACTGAAGACACTTTATTTCCTTACAAACCCCAGACAAAGGTGAGCCTCCTGTACATTTGTGCATTCCCTCATCAAATGTTTATTGCAACTCTACTATGGGCAAGAGATATGTCCTAAACCACATGGCTCCTTCCTTCCAGGAGAGCAGACGTGTGTGTGTGTGTGTGTGTGTGTGTGTGCACGCACACACGCGTGCACACACAGTCATGACTGTGTGAGCGTGTCTTGTGTCTCTGCATGTATGTGCACACACACATGTTGCAGGGTGATGGTGACAGTAGCAGGGGATGATAATTACTAAGCAAAGGGTACATGTCACACCCTCAGGAGCCCCCCACCCCATGTCTGAAACCAGGAGAGACTTCCTGGAGGAGGTGACATCTCAGCTGAACCAGGCCTGCACACGGCTCTGATATCCATCTTCAGAAGAGCCCTGTGAGGCGGGCGATTTCAACCTTACTTTACAGATGAGGTAGTGGAAGCACAGAGAGGTTAAGTAACTGGCCCCAGCCCACTCAGCAAGCACGGTGCTGAGAAGGGGATGCACTGACCAGAGGCTGGTTACCTGTGAGGTTCTGCAGGTGCTGCTTCCCCAGCAGGTGCTCCCGCTTGTTATGCAGGGAACTGAAGAACTGCCTGCAGGTCCGACAGTACAGGTCATCATTCTCATCCCCCTGCGGACGGAGACGGTTTCTGGTGAGCAGGGAGGAGGCGGGATCCCGCCTTCTCTGAACATAAAATTAGCTTAAAATGGCAGACGGGCTTCAGCGGGGCTAGGTTGGGTCTTGCTAGTCCTTTTTTCACCTGTGAGATCGCTTGCCGGGTTGAGGCTTTTCTGAGCACAGCTGAGAATTTCAACTCATCCCAAGGCCTCTGTCACCGAGTGAGAGAGAAAGTGTTAGGAATGTGGCAAAGAGGGTACGACAGGGAGGTTTTGAGAATTGGTGGTGTTGTCTGAGTCCACAACCAATTCTGAGTTTTTCATATTTTCAAAGAGTTTGCTTTGAAAACATGAGCAAAATGAACTCTGTGACTAAATGACAAAGATGTGTCCTTTTATCAAAATACATATGTACTAACCTGTAAGTGCTCATATATCCATGGACTATTCTGGAAGATGCACTAGAAACTGGTCATAGTGGAGGCCTTGGGATGCAGGGATGGCGTGGGGGAGTGAGGGACTGGGGCTCTGGGCACAGAACCCACCTCTCATGGTAAACCTTTGTACACTGTTTGCATTTTTTGTTTTTTTTTTTTACCATGCACGTATGTTATTTTTAAAAGAAAAACAGTTAATTTAAAAAAACAGAGCTGTACGTATTTGCTTACATTTAGTTCAGAGACGTAAAAACTCCCCAAGCTCTGACAAGAGATGGTTCCTGTCACAGACTTGAAGTGTCCCCTGCTGCCCCGAGAGCTGGCGGGGAAATGACCATGCTCAGAACACTCTGCCACTCACTCTGCTTCTCAGGAATCCTCTCCCGCATCAGAGGGGCACTCCTTCAGCCCGGAGATGTGCCCCCAACTGGAAGAGTGTCTGTAGGGTTTCTTCCGCACCCTCTGTGAGGCTTGCCTCTGCCTCTCACTAAATGAGCGGAAAGACCGGCTAAGAGAGGCCGGGAGCGAGGGGGCCCCAGGGAGCTCCACAGCGGGAAGATGAGGGCTGGCAGAGGGAGGGGGACTCGTCAGGAGGGAGCTTCACGGAGGAGAGAGGGGCCACTGCCGAGAAAGGGCCCAAATGCTCATCGAGGCCAAGACATCAGAGCAAACAACCAAGCTGCACGTACACCTCAACAAAAAATTCCATCCTCTCACTTTTGCTTATAGAAATACGTCATTATTGTACGGGGCTTCCCTGGTGGCGCAGTGGTTGGGGGTCCGCCTGCCGATGCAGGGCACATGGGTTCATGCCCTGGTCTGGGAAGATCCCACATGCCATGGAGCGGCTGGGCCCGTGAGCCATGGCCGCTGAGCCTGCGCGTCCGGAGCCTGTGCTCCGCAACGGGAGAGGCCACAGCAGTGAGAGGTCCGCGTACCGCAAAAAAAAAAAAAAAAAAATACGTCATTATTGTAAAATTAATCGCACATAGCCCAGGGTGGTGGGGCTGAGCCTTTTAGGTTTGGTGACCTTTTGAACAATTATGGGAGGGACCCAAAACTCATTCAGGTAATCCCTAGTACAAATCCTTTCACAACCTGAAGCCAAGACTAGGAACCACTGTCAAGAGAAAATGAATCACAAGGCACCCAAGAAAAAGCGTCCAAGAAAAACAATAGCCAGGAACCATTTATCCTATTTCTCCATTAAAGTGTGAGGTCTTCATCTATGAGAATCAGTGCATGTTTCCCTGCAAATTCAACTAGAGCAGCTGTACTTTCATTGGGTACCAGGCACTGAGCTACTGGCCCTTGACCTCTTGGCTTCGTGCCCCTGCATTACCAGGCATTAACAGGGCAGCCCCATAAAGAGTGTGACACACGGTCCCACCTACGCTGGTGGACAGAGATACGAGACATGAAACAATAACAGTGACTAATGTTTTCAAGCCAGGCATGGACACTGCATGACTGTCTGCTCTTACATCGTTCAGTCATGTTCTGAGCTATATTTTGTTATGAGGAAGGCCAGCCTCAGACTTAAAGGTGTTTGACTAAGGTCACAGAATGGGTGAGGAAGAAAGGCAAGATTCTAAAAAAGCATGGTGCCTGCTGGCATCCCTCCATGGTGGGTGGGGGACACGGTGAGTAGGGAGATGGACGCCAGGTCATGGAAGGCAATGGGGAGCCAGCGCAGGCTCCAGGGAGAGGATGGCTGGGTTGGTGGGAGAGTAGCTGGCTGCGCAGAGCAGACCCCTTCAGGGGGAGGGGCTGCCGGCGGGAACTCCACTCATGTGTCTCCTCTCATAGCGGCTCCAGCCTGGGCCACAGAGGGCTGACCTTTCATGTGGACAATGGACTCAGGAAGTCCTTTGCCCTCTGTCTCAAGTCATTTTCTAATGATAAAAGGTGGTGTACTTCAAACAATGTTTAAAGCTATTATAAATGCGTGTTGAAAGTAACAGAAAAGGGGTGGTGTAAAGTGAAAAGTAAAATGTACCCAGCTCCCACTTCTACTCACTGTACTGCAAGAGCTTCTCGTGTAGCCTTCCAGAACGTTTCAACGTAAACACATCTGCCCCTTAAGAGTCACTTTCAATTGTTCTTCATTTGTTAAATATATACATTTCATCATCAATTAACTTCAAAGGGGAAACACCTACAAGTTACACCTTAGCTCAGACCACCTGACAAGCCTGGTCCCCTCCGCCCTGTCTTCATCCCCATCCGCGTACTGTCTGCTCCAGGCGTCCTGAACTGCTCAGAGCCACACACACACGCTGGGCTGCTTCCCATCCCCGGGCCTTTGCAATTCTTGTTGCCCCAGCCTAGAGCTCCCTCTGTGCTTCCTTTCCACCTGGCCAGCATTTCCTCTAGGAATTTCCCATCTCTTCTTCACGAGCATCATCTCAGAATCACCTGCCCTGAGACTGACTCGCCCAGAGCCAGGGGCCGCTCTCACCGTGCACTTGTCTCCATCACAGCAGATCCTGGTGTGAAGTGTTGCACGCTTGCCAGTTTCCCCCGAACAGGAGCCGTGAGGCTGTGCTTCACCCACCTCTGCATCCTCAGCCTGGTCTCCCACCTCCCACTGAGCTGGGCTCAGTACATACTTGTCCAAGGAACACACAAAGAGAGGCCTCCATAAGGGACTGATGTGTGAGCCACACTCCAGCAATGCATGGAATCCTGTGCCCAGATGCTGTGGTTTCCCGGGGCTGCCATAACCAACTACCACGAACTGGATGGCTTAAAACAACAGAGGTTTACTCTTTCATAGTTCCGGAGGCGAGAAGTCTGAAATCAGCCTTACTAGACCAAAATTAAGGTGTGGGCAGGGCTTAGGTCCCTCTGGAGGTTCTGGGGAGAATCCGTTCTTGCCTCTTCCAGCCTCTTCTGGTGGCTGATGGTTTCCTTAGCTCGTGGCCGCATCACTCCAGTCTCTGCCAGTGGTCACACGGCTTCCTCCTCTTCTGTGTCAAGTGTCCCTCTCCCTCCCTCTTGTAGGGACACGTGTGACTGCATAATTCCCCTCCCTCAAGATCTTAACTTAGATCACAACTTCAAAGACCGACCCGTTTTTTGCCATATAAGGTAGCATTCACAGGCCCCAAGGATTAGGACCCAGATATCCTTTGGGAGGGACCATTTCTCAGCCGCCCACACCAAACGAGGGTGATTATTTTAAAACCACATCCCCCTGCCCCCCCAGCGAATACTTACATCAATTGCTGAGAAGTCAAGGTCCTCGCTCTCAAACTCACATCCTAGTGTACCTGTTCCTGATGGAGAAAAAAACAGCCTCATTTTACAAAGCATCTTTCTCAGAAAAGGCCTCACCCTTATTGCAGAAGCATCAACTCAGGGTCAGAAGCACCTTCTGAGGCTGAAAAGATTTATCCTAAGAGGTCTCCATGCTTCCTGCTGGAGGATCAGTGCTTGACTTCAGCTGCTCAATTTCAGCAGAGGTCTGAAAATCCCTTATTATAAACCAAGAGGAAAAACCAGATACCTCTGACTTCCGTTTATAAACACCTGGCCAGGTACGGAATGAAGATGAGAGAGAAACAAGGAAAAACATACACAATTCATTTTTTATTAGCATGGCAGAATCTAGTGGTATTTTTTTATTATTATAATTATTACATTTTTATATAGTAAACTTTTAAATTTTACTGTGTTTTAAATAAGACAGAAATACATCTTATTTAAAAACCAAGCTCTCTTGGGGCGGCCTTTCTTTGTAACACGCCAGCTTGTCATGTGATGACAATCTACAAATAAGCACAAAAATAAGAAGGCAGCAGAACTCCAGCATGGCTGAAGGATTAAGCGCGATGCGGTGTTCTCTGCGAAGTCTGACATAGCATTGTTTTTCTTTTTTTTTTGCGGTACGCGGGCCTCTCTCTGTTGTGGCCTCTCCCGTTGCGGAGCACAGTCTCCGGACGCGCAGGCTCAGCGGCCATGGCTCACGGGCCCAGCCGCTCCGCGGCATGTGGGATCCTCCCGGACCGGGGCACGAACCCGTGTCCCCTGCATCGGCAGGTGGACTCTCAACCACTGCACCACCAGGGAAGCCCTGACATAGCATTCTTAGGGAGAAAAATATGAACAGGGAATGACAGCTGCTCATGGGGAGACTCTTAGCCAGAGGTCTCAGGGCACAATCGGCTTAGCTTTGACATTCACATGAGGACCAGAGGCCTCACAGCTCCCTCAGAACCATTGGACACCCCACTCTGCTAATACTAATTATATGCTAGACCAGTGGTTTTCAATGGATTATTTTTATCTGCAGGTGCTTGATTGAAAACAAATGTTAAGTGGAAATCCAAGAAATACAATGGGCCGGAGTGGAGCTGCCTGTGGACCAACTGAGCCCTCTGCTTGCTTTTGTAATTAAGTTTTATTGGCACGCAGCCCCACCCATTCATTAACATATTGTCTACGGCTGCTTTCCTGCTACAACCATAGAGTTGAGTGGTTGCGACATAGACTACAGGGTCCACAGAGAATAAAGTATTATCTAGTCCTTTACAGAAGTTTGCAGATACTCTCTCTGGATGAAGCTGTGGCAGAGGGGGGAGGCTCATGCCCCAGTGCAAAGGGTATGAAGCATGAATTCTTACTGAACTCGCTGTGTGCCAAGCACTGAGCACCAAGCTCCTATGGTTTAACTCGTTTCATCGGCACCAGGCCCTGTGCAGGAGGTCCTATTACAGCCCGACTTTCTATATGAGGAAACGGAGGCACTAAATGCTTTAGTGATTTGTGCAAGGTGGCAGAGCCAGGATTTGGACCCAGGCATTTGGACCGCTGAGCCCATACCTGACCACTATGGAGGCAGCGCTCAGCCAGGCCCAGGCGGGAGTGAGAAGCGGCAAAGTGGAGAGCTGATGGGCTCTGCCGGGATGCCGGTCAGCCCCCAGCGTGGGGAGGGCAGGAAGAACCCTCAGGATAGACAGTGACGGACCCCGCACCACCGGTGAGGACACCCCACGCTGCCCTGAGGCCATGTGCCCCTTGGAGGGGAATGTACCACGGGTGGGGTGGCAGCCCTGAGTCTGAATGTAAACTGGGCCTCTGGTGGGCACTGCAGTTGATACAGCTTCCAGTAAGGACGGTAAAGATGGAACGAGAAGCGACCTCCATGGTGAAGGCAGGGTCAGCAGACAATAAATGGAGTTCGCCTCTCTGCCTTAGGCCTGCACCCCCAGAGGCACACTCTGAGACAAGGATTTTGGTGCAAGCGGGGGTTTTTTTGGACAGTGATCTCAGGAAATGCTGGTAGAGGAGTGGGGAAGTGGGTCGGGAAGGGGAGAAAGCCAGTATGGGGGGCCTTGCTGAGCGGAGGCCACTACAGTCAATAGGGCGCAGTCCCACCAGGAGCCTCGAGGGGGCGCACGGGACACATCTCAGCATGGCGGGTTGCGGGAGTTGGGGTGTTTACCTGCCATTCCTGTGCCCACTGGTTTAGGGATGCTCAGTGTGTTGATTCCTGATACAGCAGGCCTGACTCCAGTTGGGCAATGCCGGGGCCTGCAGTAGGATGCTGTTGGCACGTGGGGACGTGCCACGTAGATGCTATGGGGAAGTGGACCCCCAACGTAATCAGAGTGTGGTCCCTGCACCAGCAGCCTCGGCAGCGCTAGGGGCGTGTTGGAAATGCAGACCCCAGGCCTGCTGGGTCAGAACCTGCATTTTAACAAGACTCCCGGTGATCCAGGGTACTTTCGAGTTTGAGAAGCAGTGAGTTCCATAACTGCGGGTTCCTTTCCTCTTTCTAAGGACTAAAACGTAATCACTGGCCCAGCACTACCTGACCATTCTCTGACGTTCCTAAGAAGGAGGGAATGAGATGCCTCCTCTTTAATCAGGTACAAGATGTGTCTCAACCCGGCCAGAAGAGCCGCAAAGGGAGACCGCGATGCCAGCGGCTTTGTTCGGGGCGTGGCTCTTCCCCCTCCCCCAGTTGTGCGGAGGTATAATTGACACGTTTAAAAATGTATATACTTAAAGTGTTCAGAGAGGACCTACTCAGTGAATTCAATACACAATGGCGAAAGGATAGTCTCTTCAATAAATGATGTTGGGAAAACTGGATAACCACATGCAAAAGAATGAAGTTGAACATTTATTTTACACCATACACAAAAATGAACTTGAAATGGATTAAAGACTTAAATATAAGACCTGAAACTGAAAAAACTCCCAAAAGAAAATGTAAGGAAAAAGCTCCTAGACACCAGTTTTGGCAACAGTGCTTTGGATATGACACCAAAAGCACAGCAACAAAAGCAAAAATAAACAAGTGGGACTACATCAAACTAAAAAGCTTCTGCGCAGCAGTCAGCAAAATGCAAAGGCAACGTACAAAACGGGAGGAGATACCTGCAAACGGTATATCTCACAAGGGGTTAATATCCATAATATATAAGGATGTGAATGCTGACCAAGGCTGAGACTAACACAGAGCATTTTTCAAATGTGCCTTCTGCTGTAAAACATCCCATAGCCTCAGGCCTGGGAGGCAGAAGCTGCAGCCCACCCCAGCCAGGCCCCACTCACCGCACAGCGCCTGCACTTTGTGCGCTGCCCGCCTGCGCAGGAAGGCTCGGTAAGCCTTGGAGCTCTGGTAGGCCTGCAGCTCTCGGATGTAGCGCTGCTTGTCTTCAACTGCCTCATAAACATACCTCTGGAAGAAGGAGCACAGAGATTCTGAGACTCTCCTAATCCGGGGGAGGGGGGGGCGGCTGGAGGTGTCCTCTTGTCCAACTTGCCTCAGTCTTTCTAGGATGGTCCCAAGAAGCTATTGCTCATCTTCTACTTGCACACCTGCTGGGATGGGAACCTCACTACCTAACAGCAAGTTCATTCCTTACTTGAATGATGCAGACCACAGAAAGTTTCCCTTCCAATCAGCTGGAATCTGCCTCCCTGTGGCTTTTACCATTCTGCTAGGTGTGGTCTGATGACTGTAGAGGAGGGTAGCACTCAGCTCCCCTCCCCGCCTTGAGGGACCTTACAATTCTATTCAATTATCACACAAGCAAACATCAGTGCTTAACTCTCTGCAGGGTCCTGGGTGGGGCACTAGTGATAGAGACGAATCAGACCCACCCCCAAGCTACCTCATCTGCTACTGTTTTCCCTCCATCAGTTAACACCTGTCTCAACCTTCCTCCCCTGGTCAAATCTTACTAATCCTTCAAGATCTATCACAGAACATTTACCTTCTTGAGCATCTTTCTCTGATGCCCCCAGGTTGACTCAGGGCACTCCCACACTGGTTTAGGTGCCTCCTGGAGACCCCCTGCCCCTGGCACAGACCTCTGTCCCAGGCACCCCTCACCATGGATTGTATGCATCCACTTCGGAGGTCCCAACAGCCGAGACTGTGAGCTCCTTGAAGGCAGGGACTTGGATTCATCTCCAGCCACAGAGGCTGGCACCAGCTGGTGTAACCCAGGGACAACTAGTGTGTGTGTGTTGCAGGGGGATAAATTGGGAGCCAGAACCAGAGATGCTTGGTGGAGCCCCACCTCTCTCCTCCCCGCAAGACCTAGCTCCAGCAGACAGCCAGGGCCCCAGTCTGCTCTTAGCCAGAGTCGGGGGGCCTGCCCAGACTGGGACAGCCAGGGCTCTTCCAGTTGTCTGACTGGCTACTGGATCTACCTCCTGAATGGTTACTAACCTGAGTAGCAAGGAGAAGAATGTTATTAGTTGATACCATGCCCCCAAATTAGGATTTCTCTGAAACACGGGATTGGCCAAAAAGTTCGTTCGTGTTTTTCCGTAAGATGTTATGGAAAAATCGAAATGAAGTTTTTGGCCAACCCAATAGTTAATTTGAAGCAAGGGTTTTCTACAGCTAAAAAGTTGCAAGTGCAGGGGCTTAAAGAAGCTCATCTCAGAGTCTTTGCATTTAACCCAAAGAAAGGACACTCCGGAGGCAGCAGGCAGTTCTGGGAAAAGTATGGGCTCTGGGGTCAGACATACTTAGAAGGAATTTGGGAGGGATATCGTAGGAAGTGATGCTGAAGCAGGCGTGTCTTGATCAGTGTGACTGGAATGTGGGGTGGGGTGGTGGCAGAAGTTGACATTGGACATGAATGCCATGATAAAGGCATGACGGTATCCCCTACGTTAGTGTTTCTTCCCCTGTGACCCCAGAACATACTTCCCTAGGCGGCTAATAGGTGCTCTGTGTATAAGGGGTTCCATGGTGGAATTAGTTTGAGAAAGCCTCACAGGAGACAGGACAGAGATTCTCACACCCTTAGAGTGCTCTGCTCCGTCTCTCCTTCCACATCTCATTCCAGGAGAGCATGGACCTCGCCTGAAATATTTTTAAGTGAATAAAATTATATTAAAATGCTCCAAAAGAAATTCCTGCAGGGGGAAAAAAGGATCTGTTTCACCTGATTTACTCCAGAATTTCCTAAACTCTGGACCATTTAGCCATGTTTCATGGATTCGCCCTTCCTCCTGACACAGTTTGGGAGATGGTGGACGCCAAAGCCAGAGACCAGTCATTGCTTTGAAGGGGTGGGGCGAGAGGCACCTCCCACCCGCGTTCTGGCAAGTGCCCTCTGGCTCCAGTGTGAAGAGACAGACCAGGAGGGAACAGCCCCTAATCAAGGCTGCAGACAGCTAGGCCCACTCCTCTGCGCATTCCACGCAGAAAAGGACTTACTTGCTTTTTCTCTGGGGGCAGCTGAGCCCACTGAGCGGCCAGCATCTTCGTGATTTCCGTGAAAGGCAGATCTGGGTGCCTGGCCCTCAGGGGGCTCCTCTGCTCATTTAGGAATATCACGTACCTGCACCAGGAATGGAACAAACACAACAGCTCTGAGCTACCGGCTGGAGCGGAGGCCACGGGGCCTGCTGCAGCTACTTCCACTTTCAGGTTTTCATACAAATAAACAGTCATGGGTTTGCCCATATTTTTCAATCTAACCAGTGAAATGGAGGTTAATCAAAAAGGGGAAAATATTTGAATGGCTGGCTTATCCAGAGACTGATGGAAGACCTAAGGGGGACCCCCCCACCAATGGGAGGGGCACGAAGACTGAGTGGGCAACTCACTCAACCCACCTGAGCCTCAGTTTTCCCCTCTGTGTAATGGATATAACACCACCTGCTCATGAGGTTGCTGTGCGGCCCAAATGCTCCAGGTACAGGCCACCCTCCTGATCAGGGAGATTCGGGTTGAGGGAGAGGGAGAGAGGCTGTGGGCATTGGGGTGAGACAAACCAGTCTTTGGAACAAAAGCCATGTCCACAGGAATTACAGGAAAACTGAGAAAAGACCTTCACCCTTAGAAATGTGCGGACCCTGAGGATAAAAGAGAAAAGCGCACAAGCTTCCAGAGGAGCAAAGTGACCCTCAGAGCAGTGGGAAGTGACTGGCCTGGGGCCTCTCTTCTGCAGCCTCCGATGGCAGGGGACAAGGGATGGATGGTCTCAGTGCACTTGGTGGGGGAGGGGGCATTTTGAGCCTTGATGAAGGTTAACTAGCTCCCCTGAGGCCGTGGAGCATACATATCTGCAAGCCTGAAAGGGAAACCAGACCTGCTGGCCTCACAGCCACCCCCTTTCCCGTCTGTGAGCCAAGCCCAGCTCTCCTTTGAGCATCAGAACCTTATTCTAGCTTAAAGAACTAAGCAACCCTCCCTCACTCCCTGGCGTGTGAGGCCCCGTAACGATCAAGGGCCCTGAAAAACAGACAAAGGCTGAGATGGGATAAGAGGCCATCCAGGCCTGGCACACAGCAGAGGCCACAGGGTGAGCCCAAAATGTTACCTTAACATCAGTCAGGTAATCTCCCCATCTTACCCTGTCCTAGGAGCGCGGGGAACAGGAGGGTCCCTTGGGGGTTTCCTTTTCTTGCCTTTAGGCCAGCCCCCTTTCCTTTTCTGAAAGAGCAACACACAGAGGAAAACCTCAGGACTGTCAACAATGATTTACCATATTCGAATCACGGCCTACAATACGGCAACATACTAAAGTGTCCTCGTCACACTTTACCCACGCGGCTTCTGACCTCCCGGCAGCTCTGCAGCGTAGCAATAATCGTGCCCTGAAGATGAAAGAACCGAGGCTTGGAGGACATCATCACTGCCCTGGTGTCCCTAGGAGGCGGGGGAGCTGGGGACATTCCCTCCCATTGTGTTACGACTGCACGCGCACATTGGGCGCAATCAAGAAGGCAACCTGAGGTTTCTGTAACTCGCTTCACAGTGGGTGGGGCTCGGCCTCAGCACTGGGGACAGGGCGTAAACATCTGAGCTTGCCTGGTGCTCAGCCTGGGCTCCCATCTCAGCTCTGCCACTTACCTGTTATGCGGCCTCAGGTAAATTAGTAACATCCCCGTGCCTCCGTTTCCCCACTTGTAAAATGGGGATCACAAAAGTCTGAGCCTTGTGGATTGCAGTGAGGATTGAATGTGGAAATATTCATGTGTTTCTTAGAACAGAGCCAGGCACCTAGTAAGTGCTCACTAAACGCAGGCTGCCACAATCGAATGCAGATCCCTCCTGTGGCAGCCAGCTCTCGGGAGGGAGACCCAAGCTGCCCCTCTCTCTTCTGTTCACTGCGTTTCTTGGGTCATCAAACAGTGCCTGTGCCCTTGCTGCCACTGAGGCCCTGTGCCATGTTCGGAGGCTAGAGGGCTGAGTAAGACGCAGACCTGGCCCTCAAGCAGCCCAGTCTGACACAGGAGGTCTGATGCATGTAAATAATGGCAACAATTCATTACAGGGATAACAGTTACAGAATGACAGCCTGGACACCCTTCCATTCACGTCTCAGTTTCAAATTTTCCTAAACCAAACACACACACACACACACACACACACACGCCACTAATGGTGGATAGTAATCAAAATGTGGCCTTAAAAACCTCTGTTTCAACTGTTTCAGCTTTCCAGTTTTCAAAACTCCCTCCCAGACATGCCCATTTTGGCCTTTCCAGGGCCAGGAGACACACAGTTGGTCAGAGGCCCAGCAGGCTGGCTGGGTGAGGATCTAGCGCTGCCACAGCCAGGCCACATGTGCTGGGGACCAAAGGACATAGGAGGTCAGGGCAGCACCTGGCATGGGCACTTGAGGAACAGGAGGGTAGAGCTCGGGCCAGGCAGAGGCAAAGAGCCAGGCTAGTAGACACGTGTGTTAGAGAGAGACTGCTGCAGAGCACCTAGCAATGTGCTGGGCATGCTTTAGCTGCATGACAGAAATGACACTCAGAAATGACAAGATATGACACTCTCCCTTGTTCACTTCCTTGCTGATCCCTGGGGTCTGAAAGTGAAGGACAAGCCTTTCAGGACCCTGGACAGCTCCCGGGTCCTGCGGTCAGCTCTGATTCCACGCAAGAAAAACTCAAACCGTTTCTGCAGTCCAGTTCACTGGGAGCTTTCCAACACACATGTTCCTGAATTTGAGTCTCACATTCCCCACCAGAAGCAAATATGTCAATCATCCCACGCCACAGGAAGACACTCAGAAAGATGAACGACTTGGCCACTTGGCGGCTTCTGTTAGAGCCGTGCCTTCTGAGGGAGACCCCACAGCTGCCTGGAGTCACGTGGGATGTGGATCGGCTCGCCCAGCCGTGCATCACAGCTGCCACCTCCTGTCTGCCTGCTCAGTTCCTCTGCCGTAGCACACAGGGGAAGTTGTTTGTTTGTTTTTAATTGGAGGAACCATGTTCATTTATTGATATTCATTGTACTTCTCTATATTCTAGTTTCATAAGTCAAAACTAAAACTAAAATCGCTTATCATTTTACTGCCATCTTTGGTCCTTTGTTTCAGTTTCTTTATTAAAAGAAAATCCTTCCTGAGTGTTTTCTTCGTTTGCCCGGAAACCATAGTTACGGAGACAAAGGCACTTGGGAAGGCTGCAGGGATACTTTTCTCTGAAGCTTTTTGTTCTCGCTGAATTTCTCACACAAGATTTATACCAAACTGACTCTGCCCTAAATAGAGCCACGTACACAGTGAGCTGATCATTAGCACAAGGTGTTACTACATGGAGAGCATTTCCCACACACTGGAGTACATTAGTCTCAAAGGAAAAGCAGAAGTAGAACATGATTGAGCAAGGAAAGACTGATTACAAAGAAAGCGCAGTCAGCAGGAGAGCAGGAGATCCGTGGACTGGCAAAATTCAAGGGGAAAAGATCCATTTCAATTGGATTCTTGACCAGCACAGAACTTTCATGATCAGACTGTAACAGACGGTGAATTTTGGATATCTGGTTTTATACACAGAATTTTCTTTTACAAAGAATATGTCCATTGGGAGTCAGCAGGGTGTAGCAGAAGGTATGAGGGGCTTGAGTGACAGATATGGGCTCACTCCCTGGCTCTGACACACTGTAAGCCTGAGCCCCCCCTTACCTCTGCAGCCTAACTGTGACACAACGAAAGGCAGCACTGGGGTGGGTTTGTAGAGGGCCAGCACAGTCCCAGCACAGAGCAAGGCTCAATGCATGTATGTTCCTTCTCTTTATTGATAAGGTAAAAAAACTCAAGAACATACCAATGAACAGGATTCTACAAGGCAACTGAGCAGATCCCAAGGAGATAAATATTTCAGTTCATACAACTAATCACGTCAATCATTTGGGAACCAGATCAAAGCTCAGATGATGATTATAATCATGGTTGGGAAAAGGATCTTGGCCCCAGTGGTTTTACAATCAACTGCCCCAGCAAAGTCCAGGTCCTGGTTTATTTTCCCACTTAGCCACACTGTGCACTCCACTCCACTCCTCACCAGCTGCTTTTCCTGCACAGAGAATGAACGGGGGCCATCTCCCAGGTGAGAACTGCTCACCTCACCGCAGAACCTTCACCAGAAACCCTAAGCTTCCTGGAATAGTTAGTTAGGCCCAGGAGCCAAGCTCTTTGAGATCGAATCCTGCTCTGCCGTTTACTGTGTGACCCTGGGCAAGTTCCTTGACTTCTCTGTGCCTCACAGGGTTGAGAGGGTTTGAAGAGACAATGCCCAGGAGTGCCAGCCTAGAGCTCGGAGCACAGAACACACTAAACACGCGGGTGTTATCACTCACGTCACGATGCCAATGCAGCACGTGAGGCCCTCTGTGCCTGCCCTGGACCGCACTTGCCTTTCGCTCCTCTGCGTCCCGCTCCTTCGGGTCCCCCGGTTCAGCCAGTACAATGTGCGGAGTGGGCTGAGACACCAGGTCCCAGCAGCGCGTCTGGATCACGGAGCTCCCAGGTAGTAGGCTGCCTGTCCCACTTGGAGATGGGAGAAGGAATTCTATGGGCACTAGAACAACAAGAAACGGCACATAAGGTCAGAGACATTGAAATCACCACCACCCCTGGAGTCCATCCAGCACTCCAGGCACTCTGCGATATGCCATTTGTGTTTTCAAATGCCCACAAGTGACAGCAAATGCCTAAAACCTGAGCTGGTGGTCATTTCTCCGGGGCACAGATGGTAAGGACAGGGGAGGTGCTACACAGAAACAAGTCACTCCCTGTGAGCAGGGCAACCGAGATGGCCCTCAGGTCCTGCTCTGTTGGACCTGCCTCACGGACCCGCGCCCAGGGGAGCATCATGGTTAGAAGTGTGGGCTCTGGACTCAGACCGTTGGGGTTCAGCCCCCAGGTCCCATGAGTCAGCTTCACACCAGCAGCAACACACTTCACCTGCCGGGACCGTGGCTTCCTCTTCACAAGGTTAGGGCAAACTTCAGACCAGAGTCGTTGAAATGCCTGTTCACACCCCCAGGTATTTACAGGATGCCTGCAATATGCTGGACACGGCAGACAACAGCGCATAGAACAGACAGATATCCAGTCCCCCCGGAGTTTACATTCTAAGGGTGGGGGATTACACTAAAACTTGTAGGGTCCTCAGAGCAGCACACAGCCCTCAGTAGGTTCTCAGTAATGTCACTGTTATTTTAGTGGCATTTTAAATTGGTGCATTTACAGAAAACTATCCTTTGAGAATGTCAAGAAGGTTATCTGCGGTCAAATTATCCCGATCCCCTATGAAGTAGGCAGGATGGTAATTATGATCCCATTTTACAGATGGGAGAGAGGTGGGAATGGGACAATACATAGCTCAGATCTATTAAATGTATGCACGACCTACACACACACACACACACACACACACCTGTTTGTAGATGGAGAAACTGAGGTGCCTGGAAGCAAAGTGATTCCAGAGAGAAGCCTAGAATCACACAGGTGGAAAAAGTCAGGTGAGATCTTGAACCCAGGTCTCCTGGTTGCCAGCCCAGCGGTCTGTCCTCCTTCTCTAACCTGCACCCTCTATGGTTCCTCGTGCGGAGGGGAAGGTAATAACTTTCAAGTGACCGTGCTCAAGAGTGACCCCATCAGTATCCCATTAAGTACTACTTAACAACCACAATGCAGGCCCCCTGCCAAACAGCTTCAGACGCTGACTTGCCTTAGAGTGAGGAAAGACAGGAAGGAATCCACTGACTTCCCTCTCAGCTTCCTGGGAAGGGGAAGGGCGGCAAATAGTGATGACAAAACCCAGCATTCTGGAATTTTCTTTGGCTTGTATCCACATGGCCAAGCCTGGTCCAGGCCTTGTAATCCATCACTAGGACTGTTCTTGTTTTTTTAAATGGTATTTCTGTTTTGAACCATAACTCGTGGGTATGGCTCAGAAATGGGGGGAGGGTACCCAAGGGTGATGGTAAAGGGTAGACAGTGCCCCTCCCTGGTCCTCCAGCACCAAGTCCCCTCCCTGGAGGCTACCGGTTAGGGGGCTCTTCACATGCCCTTCCAGAGCTAGTATGCTCGTTTACAAACACTCCTGTCCCCCACACAATGGCAAACTAGTTGCACTGCTCTAAATTTACTCCTTTCATTTACTATGCCTTTGCGTTCTTTCTGCACCAGCCCATTCACAGCCGCTGCATTTTCTGGTGAACGGGCCACAGAGCAGTCACCGGCCCCTAGTAACAGATGCAGGGTAGTCCTGGTTTGCACACATAGCATGCATGCAGTGGGCTCTCTAGAAATCGGGTTGCTGGGTCAAAGGGCATGTGTGTTTGTAATTCAGATGGACCCTGGCTGGCACACACCCCTCCACAGGCTGGACCCACTTCACGCCCACCAGCAGCGTAGGACCTGGCTTCCTCCTGAGGATCCCTGCCTCTGGGTCCACAGGTGAAAATCTCACCACCTCCCTCTCTGCTCATATCACTCTATGGCTCCCCCGACTTCGGCATGGAGTCCAGGCCCCGTAGCCTGGTATCTGAAGCTCCAGGAGGCTGGGCCCTAATGACTCATCCAGCTGCACGCTCATCCAACTGATACAACTGACTCCAAAAGGTGGTGATGAAAATGTACGATAAGCAGACCCTTTAAGCGTATTATCCCGTTTAATCTTCAGCATGACTCTGATTACCATGGCAATATCCACAGATGGAGAAAGAAGTTCAGAGAGGTCAGTGACCTTCCCAAGTGTCCACAGCAGGGCAGGGCAGATGGGACCCCCCGACCTTGGGTTGCCTGCTCTTCCCATCTCCCCAGCCATCTCACCAACAAGCAGAAATCCTCTCCCATCTAGTACAGCCCGACTGCTGATGCCCTGATCCCACTGAGCGCAGCCCCAAATCTCCCCTGCCTTGCCTTCACCCTTTTCCAAGGATCCAGGAACAGCAGGAAGGAACCCATTTGGAGGACAGCTCTCAGTCGATTCATTCATTCAGTGGACAGACATTAGGACCAGTGCCAGGCTGCAGGCAGCGGCTGCAGAAACAGCAGTGGCTGACAATGCAGAGTGTAGGGAGCTCTAGGTCAATACCAAGTCCTAGTTCCTTGGAGGGCAAAAGCCATGCTGATTGCCTAATGCTGAGACTGTGGAATAGTCTATGACTTGCTCAAGCCCTTCAATCCAGAGACAAGTGGTGCCTACCCTGGGGCACTGGCCTCCCCACTTACTGGACAGTGCAGTGGTCACCCCTATGCCTCAGCCAAAACGTCTGGCCTCAGAGCCAGCCCTGCCACCTATTAGGCACATCATCTCTCGTTCCTCAGTTTTCTCAACTGTAAGATGGGACTACTAAGAGGTGGCATGGCTATTACAGTGCCTGCCTCCCAGATAGCAGGCTATAGCCAAGAACTGGTAGTATTCTAACGTCGTCAGAGTCTGCGTTGGAACGTGAGAATACAGTCTTCAGAGTTCAACTTTAGGCTCGAATGCCACCTGCCCGCAGGTGACAGAAACACATCAGCCAGGAGCAAATTACGGGGTTTTCACTAAATTATCATACAAGGTCGGGAAACGGGATTTTCTGCATAAAGGGAAGGTTCTGGACAGAGACCTGAATCTTTCCAGCGTCAGTTTCAACATTTGCACGGTAGACGCTGAAGCTCTGACACCCACCGACCTGGACTCGAATCCTGATTACTCCCCTAACTACCCGAGGGGCTCGTTCAAGTCACTGAAAGCCCTCTGTTTCTCACTGTGGAGCACAGTCCCCGCCCCCAGGTCGCCAGGGCGTTACACGGGACAGGTGAGTACAGGTTCTCTGAGCCGAGCGCGCGGCCCGAGCGCCGCACAACGCAACAGCTCTCCTGACCAGAGTCGCCCCCTGACGCGCACGCGTCCGCCCCCAGCAGCGACTGGTGACCGTGGCGGCGGGCCGGGATCTCAGGCCGGTTCCGGAGCCAGGGCCGCCCCTGCTTCAGCACTGGCGGCCGCGGACGGCGCCGGACCCGCTCTCGGGCGGGGTGTCTCAGGGACGGGGAAGAGGTCACCAGAGCGGGGACTGGGGCGGCGGGGGAACAGACGGGCACCTGCGCCGAGGGACGCGCAGGGAACGGACCGGCCCGGCGCAGGCCCCAGTCACGTGCCAGGGCCTGGACACCGCCCCGGGCATTCACACCCGCGCCGCTGGGCTGGGCTGCACCGGGACGCGCCCACCCCGTCCCGGGGACAACCCCCCCCACACACTCCCGGGGAGCGGGGCGCGCGCGGCAGAGGGGAGGGGCCGCAAGTCCAGCCACTGACCCGCAGCCTGGCCGCTGTCCCGCTGCATGTCGCCCGCCCGCCGGGGCCACCACCCCGCGCCGGCGGCTCCGGGCACGGCCCACCCGGTGCGCCAGCCCAGCGCCTGCCGCTCCGCCCCGCGCCCTCGGCTCCGTTTCCGCCCCGCCCCGCACGCCGTGGGCGGGCTCTCTGGAGCCGTCGTTCCCCGCGCTGCTGCCCGTCACAGGGAAGCGGGCTTTGTCCGCCTTGGACTGCGTCTGGCCGCTGAGACGTGGGCGGGCGCGTGGGTCGAGAGTCCCAGCCGCGCGGCGGAGCTCCGGGCTCCAGGCTTTCGGAGTAACCGGGGTCTGGGCGGGGCCAGAGCGGGAGGGGCGGAGGACAGGGCAGCCCCGCCCCGCGGCCGAAACCCCGCTTTGAGGCTGCGGGTCCCTCCACCCGCCCCGTCAGTTACGTAAGTGCCCCTATTTATACGTCTCAATATTTTCAAGGCACACAAGAATGCATAATACATTAGCACTGTGGCGAAATTAGAAAATCCAGAGCAGCCAGCCCCTCTCGCGGAATCCAGCACCTCAAAACCAACCACCTGTAAACCCATTGGAGGGCCTCCTTTACGTTAAAAAAAATTTCAAAATGCACTTTAAAAGATAATTCTAAACATTTAGAGATAGCCACGATCTCCACCCGCCTTCCAGTGGCAACACTTCCACGTTCGCATATCTCCTTTAGGTTTGTGGCAGGTGACCCGAAGGCAGTCATGGGCTCCACACACTCTCTGTGTGTAATTTAGAGGTTACCTATAGGAAGGAACGGTCCCTGGAGCCACACGGTCTGAGTCCACCAGCCTACCTCTGCTGGGTGACCTTGGGCTGGTTACTTCACCTCTCTGGGCCTCACTCTCTTCATCTGAGAAGTGGGGATAATACTAGTGCCCATTAGATAGGACGGTTGTAGGATCAGTGACCTAATACTCCTAAAGTACATCAGAGGCAGTCAAGAAATGTGTCAGTTATTGTTTCTGAGGTTTTCTGCATGTATCAAGGGTAATGAGCAGTAATCATGTAAATACATAATTTGGTCTTTTCATACTCCCCACAGCTCCCCACTCCTTTCCCTTGTTTTTATTTTTAACCAACCAATGGCTTCAACAAATAAGCCACTAAAGGTCTCTGTTCCTCAGTTTCTTCCTCTGTAGAATAGAGATTATTAATAGCATCACAGGGATGTTTGAGGATTAAATGAGATGCTGTGAGAGGTGAATGTATAGAATTGTTGAGTACCACGCCTGGTGCCTGGTGTGTATTTCGCGGCTAATGACATAAATAGCTGCTCTTACCACTGGTGTTGTCCATGCCCACAGGGAAGCCCCAGGGCTTAGTCAACCTGGACTGGGACTCCAGAGAAGGAAAGGATCCCAGGAATCCTGAGTACCAGTCCTTTTTTTTTTTGCCAGTGGAGGAAACTGAGTCCTGGAGAGGGAGAGTGGCTTGCCCAAATGAAGCTCCTTCTACCTCCCCATGCAGCTTCTCAATTCAGTCTAATTAAATGCAGCAAATACAGGAGGAGATCTCCTCCTTGCAAAACTGAGTAAAAAATATTCTCTTAAAATAAATCCTTGAGATTAGCTAGGAAAATTGTGAAAGAGAAGAATATTCAAGTGAGACTTGTATTTTCTTACATCAGCCTGTACATAAAGCCACTGGAATCTAATCAGTAAGGTGCTGATAGAGGAATGGATGAATACATGAGTGTAACGGAAGATGGAACCAAAATTAAATCCCAGAATATGTGTTAGTTAATTTATGACAAACATAATAGCTTAATTCAGAAAAAAGAAGAGAATGAATTATTAATCAATACTGCTAACTGGCTAGCCACCTGAGAAGAAAAAGGATGGACTCCAATCTAATTTCAAATACAAAAGTAAATTCTAGATGGATTACAGACCTAAAGTGATAAAGGAAACAATAAAAATAATACAAGACATTGGGATCCCAATATCATGCTCAGACAAATAGCTCAACTGGACCACCCTCTCAGATCAAGTACAGATGGGGGATTGTTTACAACAAACTTAAAATGCCCTGCTGAACCCACGGGGAAATATCCCACAGGTAAAAAGAATAATCACACCTCCCACACACAAAAAAGAATAATCAGCCCCAAACAGAGTGGGTATTAACACAAAAATCTGAGCTCCACAGGGTACAACCACCTATAACATGAACTTCAAGTTTTAGGGACTCATGCTGGTTCAGTGGACCAACGAAGAAAACCTGCTCATACCTGCTGCCTCTGGGTGGAAAAACCACAAATGATATAAATAAATAGTTTCTCCTGAGAATTTGTAGCCAGAGGACTACTCTCATGTGTGTCTGGGGTTCAAATTTGCACTGCCCCCAAAGTAAACTCACCCATCAAACTGAATTAAAATAGTTGCAGGTTAGTATCGCCCCCTGGAGCCCAGAATAAGCAGATGCAAATGTTCTCTGGAGAAAAAGCATCTTCAATCCAGGCCCATCACCGTATACCATATATGAGCTCATAATAAAAATTACCACAGGCACGAAGAAATAATGCAATATGAGTGAGATTCTGAAGAGTAACATTAATTTAAATACTGAAGTATTTCTGATAGTAGACACATAATCCACAGACTAAAATTAATCGTGTAAACAAAAAATGTTAAAAGAAATAAAAATGGAATAAGAAGAGTTCAAAGAACAAAAGTCAAACAAAATAACCAGGAACATTTGAAAAAGAATCAACTAAAACATCTTGAAATAAGAAATATAATCACTGAAATTAAAACCTCAATTGATGGGTCATATAGCAGATCAATTATCTGAAGAGAAAATCTGTTAACTGAAGGACAGATTTGAGGATATTACCCAAATGCAACTCAAAGTGACAAGGAAATAACAAATAGGAGAGAGAGCTTTGGAGGCACACATGATAGAATATGAAAGTCTAACGTCTGTCTAGTTAGAATTCCACAAGATGAAAATAGAGAAAGTGGAGGAGAAGCTATACTTAGATGATGACTGAGAATTTTTCACAATAGTTCAAAGTTGCCAAATTTCAGATCTAGGAAAAACAACGTATAGTAAGCAGCATAAATAAAAAGAATCACACATAAACATATCAGATGAAACAAGAAGACATCAAAGATAGAGAAGTAAAAGACAGATATTCAACAGTTACCATATTTCATCAATTCTAAGTTGCATATTTTCTCACCATTTAACATGCATGACATTGGGACCAATCTTATTGATAGAGTATTACAATTCTAATTGACAAATTGACAGAGTATTTCTTACTGGTAATAAAATATTGATGGATCATATACTCAGTGATGTCTTAGAGTGAGTGAAATATGGTAGACTGGCCACAGACATGTCAACAGCAACAATGGAAACCCAAAGACAGAGACATGGTAAATTCAAGGTTCTGAGAGAAAATAAAAATAAAAACAGCATTTAGATTGCTGTTTCTGTCCCTGGGGAAAACTGGACAAACTATATGAAAAAATTGTTTTCAGATATTGGACAACAGACAGAGCAGAACTCTGATCCCTGAAGGAAAAGAAGCAAATAAGGAAACTCTATAACCTGGCTTCCTGTCTGGAGGCACTTCCTCAAGTGCAGTGCAAGGAAGAGGAATCAGAGCAGGGCACACATTTGCTGAGTTGAGGAGAGAGAGAGAGAAGAGAGGGAAGCCAAGGCAGCTGGGACTTCAGAGGCAGAGAACCAGACATGAGAGGACTATGGGGAGAACGATCTAGGACTCTACAGAGGGCTTCTCTCATGTCTATGGATGAATACTAAGCCAAGAATATATCAGATGAAACTTCTTGAGCTAAAAATCGAATAACTACTAGATCTCTCAAAGGGCTGGGAGCCATTTGAAGTTTAATCAGTCAGAGCGGAAAGACTTTGTTGAATACCCCGGGGCATTCAGTAGAGACCCCAGAATGGCCATGCCTTAGGAATAGGGCCCATCTAGCACTAATGTGAAAGCAAGCCTAGGACCCGATCTAACAGACAGTAAAACTAAACTTCAAAAGTATCAGACTGATCTGCAAGTAAATTAACTGTCTGAGAGAAGAAAGCCAATCATTCTTTAAAGGAAGAAAACAAGGGCTTCCCTGGTGGCGCAGTAGTTGAGAGTCCACCTGCCGATGCAGGGGACACGGGTTCGTGCCCCAGTCCAGGAAGATCCCACATGCCGCGGAGCGGCTGGGCCCGTGAGCCATGGCCACTGAGCCTGCGCGTCCGGAGCCTGTGCTCCGCAGCGGGAGAGGCCACAACAGTGAGAGGCCCGCGTACCGCAAAAAAAAAAAAAAAAAAAAGGAAGAAAACAAAAACTAAACACTCAGCAACATAACATTCACAATGTTCAGCATCCAGTCAAAAATTACTAGACAAATGAAGAACCATGAAGATGTGAACATAACTAGAAAAAAAAAGTCAATAGAAAAAGATCCAGATATGACAGATGATGGAACTGGCATTCAAGGGCTTACAAGAAGCTATTATTAATATGCTTAAGGATGTAGAGAAAAACATGAAACCAATTAAGAGATACAGTAAGATGAAACAGAGAACCAAATGAAACTTCTAGAACTGAAACATGCAATGTCAGAAATTAAAATTCATTGGATAAGTTTCAGAGAAGATTATACCCTACAGAAAACGAATAGTGAATATGGAAACATAGTAATAGAAGTGACTCAAACTAAAGTACAGGAAAAAAAGCTGAAAAATGAATAATCCTCAGTGACTTGTGGGATATCAAATGGCTATATAATTAGAGTATTAGAAGAAGTATAGCAGGAACTAATATTTAAAGAAATAATGAACAAAAAATCTAAATTTGATGAAAATTATAAACGCAAAAATCCACAAAGCTCAACAAATCCCAAGCATCATACACACACACCCCCCAATGCACGTCTGAAATTGCTGAAATACAGTAATAAAAGAGAGAATCTTAAGAGCAGCCAGAGAAAATAGTACATCAAAAGAAGAGCAAAGGTCTAAGACCTACACTACCTGGCTTTTCAAGATTCAGTATGAAGTCTTATAACTGTGGTATTGGCATCAAAGATAGACAGATAGGTCAATGGAACAGAATAGACTCCAGAGACAGACCCACACATTATGTGGTCAATTGATTTTTGACAAAGGTGTGAAGAAAATTCTGTAGAGAAAGGACAGTCTTTTCAACAAATGGTGCTAGAACAATTGGCTATCTATATAAAAATGAATTTTGACCCATACCTTGAACCATATATGGCAATTATCTCAAAATGGGTCATAGACCTAAATAAAAATAAAAATTATAAAAATTCCAGGAGAAAACATAGGAGAAAATTGTTGTGATTTGGGATTGGACATAGATCTTAGGTACAGTACCAAAAGCATAAGACATTGATAAAACAGTGAAAAGGCAAACTATGGACTGGGAGAAATTATATGATTATATAAATAAATGTGAATGTGTGTGTGTGTGTATCAACTCCCACAATAAAACAAACAAACCCATTTAAAATTGTCAAAAGATTTGAATAGACACTTTACTAAGAACATACACAGATAGAAAATAGGTACATGAAAAGATGTCAGAGCATTAATCATGTAAATAAAAATGAAAATTAGAAGTACAATGACTTACCACTACATACTTATGAGAACGTCTAAAATTAAAAAGACAGACCATACGAGGTTTTGGCGAGGTTGTGCAGGAACTGGAGCTCTCATGTGTACTGCTGGTGGGAATGTAAAATGGTACGACCACTGTGGAAAAGTTTGTCAGTTCTTAAAAAGTTAAACATACATTTGCTACCTGACCTGGATTTTACACTGTTAGCTATATACCCAAAAGAAATGAGGGTATATGTCCACACAAAGACTTATATACAAGTGTTTATAGCAGCTTTATTTGTAATAGCTGAAAACTGGAAGCAATCCAAATGTCCATTTACACGAGAACGAACAAGCAAATGGTGGTATATCAATCCAACTTCTGAGCAAGAAAAGGAGTGAACTATTGGGCTTCCCTGGTGGCGCAGTGGTTGAGAGTCCGCCTGCCGATGCAGGGGACACGGGTTCGTGTCCCGGTCCGGGAAGATCCCACATGCCACGGAGCGGCTGGGCCCGTGAGCCATGGCCCCTGAGCCTGCGCGTCTGGAGCCTGTGCTCTGCAACGGGAGAGGCCACAACAGTGAGAGGCCCACATACTGCAAAAAAAAAAAAAAAAAAAAAAAAAAAGGAGTGAACTATTGACCAGTGCAACAACCTTGATGAATCTCAAAGTAACTGTCTAGTGAAACAAGACCAGGAAAGCGCCAGGGATGAGAGGTGGGTGTTGGGGAAGGGGAGAGGCAAGAAGGAGGCCTCACAAAGCAGCTCCAGGAAACCTTAGAAGAATGAATAGGTTCATTGTCTTGGTTTGTGGTGATGGCTACATAGGCGTCTACACGTGTCCAGATTTATCTTCACTTTATATACGTGCAGCTTATTCTGTACTAATTTTCCTTCAATAAAGTTGTTACAAAAAGAAAAATTATAATTGACAGTTTTAAGCAAAAATAATTACACCACTTAAACTTTTCAATTTATAAGAAGTATAGAAGTAAAATAATGGGCAATAGCACAAAGGAAAGGATGGGAGAAGATTGAAGTATAAGGTTAAAAGTTCACACATTACATGGGAAGTGATATGTGTTATTTGAACTAGACTGGGATAAAGATGCATATTATAAATCCTAAAATCAGCCAGTAAAAAAGTAAAATAGAGGAATGGCTAATAAGTTAATAAAGGATAGAAAATGGAATACTAAAAACACTTAATTTAAAATAAAGAAGCAAAAGGGGAAAGGGGAATAAATAACAAGTGGGAAAAATAAAAAGCAAATACCAAGATGGCAGACTTCAGCCCACCTGTATTCACAATTACATTAAAAATGGATGGATTAACAATTCCATAGAAGAGGCAGATTGTCAACTAAATAAATAAGAAGACCCAGTAATATTCTGTTTATAAGAAACCCTCTTTAAACATGAAGAAAGATGGGCTGAAAGTAAAAGGCTGGAAAACAATAGACCATTCAATATTCTTAAGGATCAGGAATTTCACAAGGCTATATAAATAACAGAAAAAACCCAGACTTTACAACAAGGAATGTTACCAGAGAGGTTTCGTGATGATAGAAGGATTAGTTCATGAAGAAGACACGACAACCTTAATTATGGATATATGTAATAATAAAGCTTCAAAAAATAAATGGATCAAAAAGTGACAGAGCTGAAACGAGAAATGGACAAATTCACAATTATAGTTGTAGATTTTTTTTGACCCCACTCACTCTCTTGATAATTGGCAAAAATCAGTTGATACATAAGAAGATCTGAACAGTGCTATCAGCCAACTTGACCTCACTGACATTCATAGAATCCTCCACCCACCCAATAAAAGCAGATATTGCCTCTCTCCAAGTGCAGATGGAAAATTCACCAAGATAGATCCTGTGCTAGACCATGAGATACGTCTCAATAAATTTAAAAGGGCCAAAACCATACAGAGTATCATCTTTGACAACAGGAGTATTAAAGCAGAATTCAGTAGCAAGAAGATGTACATAAAATCCCCCAAATATTAAGAAATTAAGCAACACATTTCTAATTAATACACAGGTCAAAAAAGAAATCCAGGGATTGACTGGAAACCAGGGGAAACAGAAAATATTTAAAACTGGATGATAATACATACTGTGTATATAAAATTAGTGATCTACTTAATAGGGTTAAAAAAAATAGAAGCCAGAATTAAAATACTGGACAAAAACTGTGTAACCCGAGAGAGAAGTGACTGAGGTTAAAGTACTATTGTTTGAGATGATGATTTAAGATTTTGATTAATTTAGGCTTCGCAAAATAAGTATGGTAAAACTTCCAGATTAATCACTGAAAAGATGGAAATAAATGATAACTTTCAAACAGAGGAAAATGGAATAAGAAAAAATCTCATGTAATCTAAAGAAGAAACAAAGAGAGAACAGGGAGAAGAAAAAAAAAAAGCAAGACAAAATCAGATGGGTAGAAATAGCTCCAAAGAGACCTATACTCATGGTCTGCCTAGATGAAGAAGCTGGCTGGGTAAGGATGGAGTGTTATGCTGTAAAAATTCCAAACCCAAGTATACAAGACACACCTAAAGTGTGAGAAGGACACAGGAAGGTTGGAAGTCAAAGGATGAAATAAAATCCATGAAGTAAAAGAAAGCTGCAGTAGCTTTTACTATTGGACAAAATAAACATTAGATTAAATCATCATTAGGATAAAGAGGATTACTACCAAATAATGAATTCGCCAGCAAGAGATCACAATCTACAACTGCATGCATGGTATATGAAACACAAATATATGAAAAAAGATGGAGAGAACTGGAAGGGGATATTGACAATTCCACTATCTTAGTGGGGCAGTTCAACATACCGCTTTTTAAAATTTAATTTATTGTGGTGAAATATACATAACATAAAGTTTACCATTTTAACAGTACGGTTCAGTGATATTAAGAACATTCACATTGACGTTTTGCAGCCATCACCACCATCCACGTCCAGAACTTTTTCGTCACCCCAAACTGAAGCTTTGTCCCCATTAAACAATAACTTCCCATTTTTCATTCTCCCCCAGTCCCTGATAACCACCATTCTACTTTCCGTCTCTATGAACTTGACTACTGTAGGGACCACATGTAAGTGCAATCACGCGGTATTTGTCCTTTCATGACTGGCTTACCTCGCTTAGCATAATGTCATCCACGTTGTAGCACATGTCAAACTTTCCTTCTTTTATTGAGAGTCAATACTATTCTGGGGTGTGTGTGTATCACACATTATTTAACCATTTATCTGTTGATGGATACTGGGGTTGCTTCCACTATTTGGCTATTGTGATTAATGCTGCTATGAATATGAGTGTACAAATATCTGTTCAAGGTCCTGCTTTCACTTCTTTTGGATATATACCCAGATGTGAAGTTACTGAATTATGTGGTAATTCTGTGTTTAATTTTTTGAGGAATCACCATACCATTTCCCACGTGGCTGCACCATTTTACATTCCCACCAACAGTGCACAAGGGTTCCAGTTTCTTCACATCCTCTCCAACACCTGTTATTGTCTGTTTTTTTGATAGTAGCCAATGAGTGTGAAGTGTCAACATACCATTTAATAATTTATAAGCCAAAGAGTTAAAAGCTGATAAGGATAGAGAAGATCTGAACAACACAACTAGAGTCAGCTTTATTTAATGAACACATAGAGAACCCTCAACTTATCATATAAAGAACATTTATCATTTTAAGATACCATTTACAAGGACTTCCCTGGTTATCCAGTGGATAAGACTGCACACTCCCAATGCAGGGGGCCCGGGTTCGATCCCTGGGTGGGGAACTAGATCCCACATGCATGCCGCAACTAAGAGTCAGCATGCTGCAACTAAGAGCACGCATGCCGCAACTAAAAAGATCCCGCATGCCACAACTAAACATGCCGCAACGAAGATCCCACGTGCCGCAACTAAGACCCAGCACAGCCAAAATGAATAAATAAATAAATGATTTTTTTAAAAAAGATACCATTTATAATAGCAAAACAAAATGAGAAATACATTTATTGACAGATATGCAAGACTCTAACACAGCAAATTGCAATTCCAAATTGAAGGATGTTTAAGAAGACCCAAATAAATAGTGGGATTCATCAATAGAAGGACTTGATATAAGATGTCATATCTCTCCAAACTGTGTGATAGATTTAATGCAGTTCCGAATACAATCCCCATAAGGTTCTTCGCAAAATTTGCAAAGCTAATTCCAAAATGTATATGGAAGAGCAAAGGGCTAAGAATAGCTTAAATGCTCCTGAAAAAGACGAACAAGTGGGGGGGGGAAGTGACAGATATTAAGACAGAACAAGTGACAGATATTAAGACTTACTCTAAAGGTAAAGTAATTATGACTGTGTGATATTGACACAGAGTTAGACAGATAGACAAATGGGACAAAATAAGCAGACCATGAATACATGGAAACTTGATATATATCACAGGTGGCATTGCAGTTCACTGTGAGGAAGGATGGAGTTTTAAATAAGTGACGATGGGACAGTTGGCTCTTCCCATGAGGGAAGAAAATGAAATAGGACCTCTAGCTCACAGTGCACACAAAACCCCATTCCAGGGGCATTAATTCTTAAAACTAAAAAGTAAAACTTTAAAACATTTAGAAGGGAATATGGGAGAATATTTTGAGTGCTTCAAGATATGGAAGAACTTCTTAAACAAAATGGAAAAAGCAGAAACCATAAATGCAAATATTGAAAAAACAGCTATATTAAAATTAATATTTTTATTCACCCAAAGGAAACCAAAGTAATGAGAAATGACAAGCCCTTAACTGAAAGAAGGTATGTGCAAAACACAGGCCCAGCAAAACATTAGTATATAGAAAATATCAACAATCCCTGAAAATAATATGAAAAAGACAACCCAATAGAAAAATAGGCAAGATACATGGAAAGGCACGTTCATTGATACAAAATGTGAGTAGCCAGAAATACACAAAGAGTTGCTGTCACAGAAATTCACAGTTCATTGACTCTGAGACACCACTTTACTCTCACCAGATTGGCAACAACTTAACATCCAGCCAATAGTACATGTTGGCAAAGATGAGGAGGAACTGGCTTTCTTGCAGACTGTTGGTTGGAAAATTAATTAGCATGAACATTTTGGAAAACTATCTGGCAGTTATCTTGTTAAGGTGAGGATATTCATGACCTAGCAATTCCGTTCCTATGGTATATACTCTGGAATAGAGGTTCTGTCTGTGAAACCAAGTTTTTTTTTTTTCATGCAAGAAAATCTAGGAAACTGCCTGTGGAGTCTAGGTGTCTTGGAGACTTTCTGACCCCCCAAAAAACCTCAGAAACTATATAAAGAAAGAAAAAGAAAGTGAGAGCCGTTTACATGTTTGGCTATATAAAAAGTTCGTTGTTGTGTGGCAAAGATGCCACAGGTGAAGAACTTGAGAGATGAAGCCTGGATCTGGAAAAAGTGCCTGAACAGTCATGACAGGCAGAGAGGTAACAGTTCTACTGAGCAATCTTAAAAACTGACAAAGGAAAAAACCCCAACTAAAAATGAGCAAAGAGTGTGAACAGTTATCAAAAGAGCAAATCTAAAGTTACGTATATATTCAAATTCTGCCAAATTTCCCAATAGACAGAGAAACGCAAACTAGGATAACAAGGACATATCACTTTACATCCATCAGGATGGCAACAATTACAGCTCGCTGTATCGTCCGCATTGGTTGATGATGGGAAATAAACACATTGAGGTAGAAGGGTGAGGTGTCACAGAGTCTTGGGAAGTTGACCTCTCAACGTCTACTAAAATAAAAGTTTAAACCTTCAAACCAGCAATTCCATGCCTGGGAATCCATTTGTAGAATGATATGTGAGGACATGCGTGCAAGAGTATTTACTGTCCACTGTCCTAAGCTGACAAGGACAAAGAGGATGCCTACATCACGGAAGCCATCAGCCTTTCAACCTTTCAAAAGGATGAATCTAGTTCCCTCTAGATGCTAGTAGGGATTTTCGCCAGGTGTTGATGAGCATGGAAAGTAAGAAGCAGATAAATATGATTAGGATGGATTCATTTTGTAAAACAATGACCCCCCCAAACCCCTGTATGTGTGTGTATGTAAGCGTGTATGTGTATAGTATATACTTTCAAGCATCCATAATAAAAATGTGGTGCATAAAAGGAGTCCATTCATGTAAGTCATTTGTATGTATCTGCACTGGAGGAGATGCATGAAGGTCTGGTCACCCGAGGGCCCATGGGGGTTACCCTGTGCAACAAGATTCAAGGTGACCTTTGTTTTCCTTTTTATATCTGCCTGTACTGTTTGAATTCTTTACAATGAGCATGTATTATTCATAGAACCAGAAATAGCCCACAGAAAACCGTTTTCATTGGAAGGTGGACAGGAGACGAAAGAAGCCTGTCTTGGCACAGGGACCTTGCTGCTGAGAAGGCTGGATGCCTCCACGCTGGAGGTGGTAGAGAACTTGGGTGTTCTGCCTGCCCCACCCGCGTCCAGGCTGCTCCACCCTGTTTCTGGAGGACAATTCCCCCTCCCCCCGGTTCCATCTCCCTGTCCCAGGGAAGAACGCTGTCTGGTGCAAGAGCCTTGGTCAGCTATCTTAACGGTCACCACTGTCTTTTAAAAAAACTTTTTGTTTTGAGATAATTGTAAATTCACATGCAGTTGTAAGAAAAAATACACAGCGACTCATTATACTCATCACCCAATTACCCCCACTGGTAACACTTTGCAAAACTATAGCACAACATCACAAACCAGACAATCAATGTTGATACCAGCCATCCACCTTATTCAGATTTCCCTGGGTTTATATGGACTCGTATGTGCGTGTGCGTGTGCGTGTTTAGAGCTCTGTGTGCCACCACCACAGTCAAGATACAGAACAGTTCCTGACAAGGACCCCTCCTGCTAACCCTTTATAGTCACAGCCCCCTCCCCGACTCCTGGCAACCCCGAATCAGTTCTCTATTTCTAGAGTTTTGTCATTTTGATAAAGTTATATAAATGGAATCATACAGCTGTTCTCACTCCCCATCATCCCCATCCTTTGCATTTGAAAGTGAATTGATGGAGAGCATGGCCTTGGGGTCATAGAGACCTGGCTGTAATTTCCAGATCCTTTTTGTCAGAGTGACTTGGCCTCTCTGAGTTTCCACTGTCTCATCTAGAAAGTGGGAATCACAGCACCTGCCCTGCAGGGATGGAAGGAGGTAAGCTTTTCAGCTATGTTTACCAGCAGTGTTACCAACTGAGTACATTTAATAGCCCCGACCCTCTTTTAGGTGTGTCTTGATCAGAATCTATTTAATAGCCAAAGCAGCCTGTGAAGTAGGTTCTGTTCCCATTACTCAGATGAGGGAACTGAGGTTCAAGGTAACCTAGGGACCAGGTGGTGGACCCAGGATTCACATCCCAGACCATCTGGCAGGTGTGCGGTATGGCAGCCCTAGGATACCAATAGAGATTCATATATATTAACTCATTTAATCCCCACCCAAAGCTAGGAGGTTATTACCATTATAAGCTCCACTTTACAGATGGGGAAACTGAGGAAAGTAAAAGGGCAATAACTTGCCTAAGGTCACCAGCTAGTAAGTGACAGAGTCGGGATCCAATGCAAGCAGCCAGGCTCCTGCAGTGGTGGGCACAAGCCTCAGGTTCACCCCGGCAGGATCCCCTCTCCAATGCTCTCATAAGTTCACAGCCTTCGCAGCCAAGGGAGCTACAACTTCTTGGAGCGGCATCTCTGATGAGAACCTTTGTCCTCATGAGGCTGAGCTGAAACCTACCTCCCTGTGATGGAGGGTCACCTGGATGGGTCATGGATGGATGGGTCACACACCACAAGTCCCACGTGCCAGGGAGGCTGCTTTGGAGGAGAGGGATGGGCTCTTGGCCCCCACGTTACTGCTTCCTGTGTCTGGGCCCTGGGGCCCCCTCATCCCTAGTGAGGAAGTAGTGATGGTACCTGACTTGTAGGCTTGTCCTGAGGGTGTGCACACAGTGGCAGTAGGCGTGGATTCCCTGCAAAGTAAGGAGGGTAAAGCTGCAGGTTCCTCCAAGACTGGGGAGGGCCTGAGCTCTGGGTTCAGGTGGTCACATAGTTTTGACAATTTTGCAAATGTGAGATATTTTAGCCACAGTTGGTCAAGCCCACTGCTAGGGCTGCCATAACAAAGTACCATAGACTATATGGCACAGAACTTATTTTCTCACGATTCTGGAGGCTATAAGTCCATGATCAAGGTGTGGGCAAGGTTGGTTTCCTCTGAGGCCTCTCTCCTTGGCTTGCACATGGCCGTCTCCTCCCTGTGTCTTCACGTGGCCTTCCTGTTGTGTGTGTCTGTGTCTTAATCTCCTCTTCTTACAAGGACACCAGTCATGTCGGATTAGGAAACATCCTAAAGACCTCATTTACCTTAATTAGTTCATTAAAGACCTTGTCTTTAAATACAGCCAGAGTTTGAGGTGCTGGGGCCTAGGACTACAACATATGAATCTGGGGGACACAGTTCAGCCCATAACACCCACCGTCTCTTTCCCACTGGTTTCCCATCATCATACTCCTCATGTTGGGAGGTGCTGGCGTGGCTGAAGGCATTTTGGGGACGTAGCTGAAGGGAAGTTGGGTGGAGGATGTCTTGATGTGAGTTTAGTGGGCTATGTTTATATGGTCCTCAGCCAATCTGTGTAGGTCAAGTTATTGCTCCCTGAGCAGGTACGATGGCCTCCAGGTGTGCCCTTCCCCACACTGTGCCAATCCAGGGCCACCTGATGTCTGAGTAAATGGGTAGAGGAGGAACAAGGTTTAAAAGGTAATTTTTCCAATGGGGAGACCTGGATTTGCAAACCTTCAGAGTCAGAAAGCAACCTTGGAATCACCTAATCCAGGGCCTCTCAGGCCTCAGCAGACATTGGAATCATGGGGGCACTTAGTAAAATACCGATTCCTGGGCCCTGCTATTCCAAGGCCCCACTTCAGCAAGATGTGGAGGAGCCCGGGCATCTGCATTTTTATATGTTTCCACATGTGCCTGTGAGGGACACCAAGGTTTTGGAACTGCTGGCAGAGTCATCTTCTGGAAGATGTGTACAATTTCCAGAAGACTTATTTGAATCTGTACAATTGCCTTTTGTCCCCCAAATTAATAAAATCACAATGAGGAAACTGAAAAAAAAAGCAAGTCTTCCAAATCCTAGTGTTCATTTATGAAACAATGATAGAGGTCTTCCCAAATTTGACAACAATCCCAACAATGTACATGAATACTAATAATGAGTTATGAAGCTGAAAGAAAGTTTTCTAATTAACATTTTATAAAAATCCATCATTAGGGACTTCCCTGGTGGTCCAGTGGTTAAGACTCCATGCTCCCAATGCAGGGGGCCTGGGTTCAATCCCTGGTCAGGGAACTAGATCCTGCATGCTGCAACTAAAAGATTCCACATGCTGCAATGAAGATCCCATGTGCTGCAACTAAGACCCGGAGCAGCCAAATAAATAAATATATTTTTTAAAAAATCCATCATTAGAGGAGTGCTATGAATTACTTTCTATTTTCTCCATAGAAAAAAATATTGCGAAATTATTGTCCTATGAAGAGACAATTCCAAAAGATGAAAAAGCCAAAAAAATGTAGAGAAAGATATTATAAAGGTGGCTATCAGTTAATTAAAACATATTATTTTTCTGGATTTTTTAAATGCTTGTGATATCTGACAACTTGAAACGTTTAAACGTTTGTTGTGATGTTTAAAATTATTCTAAATACATATTCACTTTTGTACTTAATTTTGTATTGTAATTTAAAATTTTCTTTTTCTTAAAGAGGACCTCCCAAATTGCGGAAGCTCCACATCCTGTGAAACCTGGTCCACCCCTGCTAGATGCCAGCTCGAAATCCATTCTCCCCTCTTGCTCACCAACAGAACCCTGATTTTGTTTCAGGCAACAATGAACCCTCCTTACTTTTTTGTTTTTTAAATTTCTATGAAGCCAGGGGTGGCCATGTGACACTGACTTGGTTCAAGAACAGAGGTCTCTGGGAAGAGTTTCCAGGAAAGTGGTTAAAGGGAGCCAACTCAGTTGAGTTATGCCTTTTGCCCTTCTCTTTTCTTTTTTTTCCTTAAAGATTATTTATTTATTTATTTATTTTTGGCTGCATCAGGTCTTCGTTGCAGCATGCAGGATCTATTGTTGTGGCGCGCGGACTCTTCCTTGCAGCGTGCAGGCTTCTCTCTAATTGTGGCATGCGGTTTTTCTCTTCTCTAGTTGTGGCGCGCAGGCTCCAGGACGGGTGGGCTCTGTAGTTGTGGCTCGCGGGTTCCAGAGTGTATGGGCTCTGTAGTTTGTGGCACACAGGCTCTCTTGTTGAGGCGCGTGAGCTTGGTAGTTGTGGCACACGGGCTTAGTTGTCCCCTGGCATGTGGGATCTTAGTTCCCTGACCAGGGATCGAGTCCATGTCCCCTGAACTAGAAGGCGGATTCTTTACCACTGGACCACTAGGGAAGTCCCTTCCCTTTCTTCTTGACTGGCATAGTGATGAGATGCTGGGTTATGGGCGACCATCTTGCCACCATGAGGCTATAATGAGGAAGAAAATTGTATGCTGAGGATGAAGCAGTGCAAACGGATAAAAGAAGGGATGGCTTACTTTTGGGTTTCTTGTTGAGTGAGAAAAAAAAATTTGTTTAGGCCACTGTATAGTTGGCATTTTGATTACTCACAGCCAAATATAATCCCTAACTATTGAACTATGCATGTATCAACGTACCCCAAATTGAGTGGCTTAAACAAGAGAAATTTATTGTTTTTCAGTTCTGGAAGCTAGAAGTCTGAGATCAAGGTATCAGCACGGCCATGCACCCTCTGAAGGTGCCAGGGAAAGGTCTGTTCCAGGGCTCTCTCCTAGCTTCTGGGGGTTTGCTGGCAATCTTTGGCATTCATTGGCTTACTGATGCATCACTCTGGTTTCTGCCTTCATGTTCTCATAGCATTCTCCCTGTGTGTGTCTCTGTGTCTAAATCTCCCCTTTTTATAAGGACACCAGACAGATTAAGGCCCACCTCACTCCAGTACAACTTCATTTTAACTAATTAATATGCAATGACTCTATTTCCAAAAAAGGTCACATTCTGAGATATGGGAGTTAAGACCTCAACGTTTGATTTTTTTTGGAATGCAAGTCAACCCATAACACCAGGGCCATCCCTGATGCCTCTTCTTTCTGGGTGCCTCCTGTCTAAGCCTTGATCAAGTCTTGCCAATTTGATGCTTGACCCTCTCTGATGCTCCTCTTCCCTTGCCACCAAAGCCACGCCCACCCACCTCTGTGATCCACACTTGCCTTCCTCTTCAGTCCACAGTCCATAGGCAGCCAGTGCATCTGTTAATGAGAGTCTCATCTGTTCACAGATATTCCAGTTCTTCTCATCTACTGGGAACACGGGAGGTCTGCACTTCTCACCCTGATTCAAGTCAGGAATGGCCATGTGACTTGCTTTGGCCAATGAGCCATGAGGGGAAGTGATGTGTCTCTTCCAAGTGGAAACTTTAAAAGCCGGTACAACTTGCCACCTTTCACTCAAACTGCCAAAAATATTGTGGGTACAATACACAGTTTCAGATAGAGCCTCCATCAGCTTGGGCTCCTGATTCACTAAAGCAACCAGAGCCCCCTGTTGGCCCAGGTAGGATGTGTAGCATGTGCAAGATGGTGAGATTTGAGTTTGTTTGTTCCTGGGGCTTTACATAGCTCATCCTGACATGTACATGTTAAAAATATGAACCTGACAGTGCTCCTATAGACCACCTTCCCTGGTGAGACAGTCTCAGGATAAATTCCAAATTCTTTCCCATAGCCTATGAGAGCTTACATGTGCTGGCCTCTGGCCACCTTCCCAGCCTCACCTTTCCCCACTCTCCCGCTTACCTCTTTGTGGTACAGAGACACCCACTTTTTTTTTTTAGATTCTCAAATATGCCACATTTTCCTCCAGTCAAGCGGTTTAACATGTGCTGTTGCCTTTATGTGGATGCTCTTTCCTCCCTTCTCTCTGCTAGAATGTAAGCTTCAGGAGGGCAGCTGTTTGCTTTCTGTTTTTTCACTGCAGTATCTCTAGATCTTAATGGCTATCTGGTACATAGGACACATACCGGTACATAGGATATGTACCTGGTACAATAAATCTTTGTGAAACGAAACTGAATGAATGAATCTTTGCCTAGCTAAATGCTACCCTTCCTGCAAGCCTCAGCTGGACATCACATCGTTCATTTTACTATTGTTTGGTGATGCTGTTTCGCCTAGTAGTGAAGCCTTTGGGCTCAGGAGTAGGACTCCTGGCTCTGCCATTTGCTGGTTGTGTTACCTTCAACATATTCCTTTAACCTCTGACTTTCAGATTGTTATCTATACAAAGGGGGAAACATAGTACCGTGGTGGTTGTGCCTTCTGGACCACGGATGGCCCAGGCTGGCCACAGTCTCAGGTTATAAATATCAGTACACTCTCTCCAAACTGGGTGTGAGTCCCCTGAGGGCAGGAACGAGCTTCCTGGGGTCCTTAGCTTTAGATGGAGCCGTCAGAGTCAGCCTCGACCCAGCGCTGGGCAGAGCGGCTAGGCTGATGGAGCTCAGCAGTAGGTCCCCCAGCCCCTCCCTGGCACGAGCCGCTGGGCCCACTGCGCACGCTCAGGCCTCCCCTAAACTCCTCTCGAAGCAGCAGAACAGCTCCGGGCCTCGGCCCCTGGCGGGGGCGGGGCAAACGCCGGGCCCACCCCTCCGACTGGCAGGAGGACGGACCAACCGGAGGGGCGCCCCGGGTGAGGGGCGGGGCCGCGCTGCGAGCCGGGCGCCGGGCTGCCGCGGGAGCTGCAGCCGGGAGTGTGCGGCACGCGCTGACCGGCTGCCCTAAGCACGGTCACCCGCGTCGCTGCATCTCAACCCCCGCCCCGCCGGGCCGCGCGCGCACATCAGCCCGTCTTCCTCATTTGCTTCTTACGATTTTTTTTTTTTTTGCATGCATCCTTTTTCTGTTCCGTTTTGTCCTTTTTAAGGCGGGGGCGGCGGCAGCGTAAGCTCTGGGCGGGGAGGGGGGCGGCCGGAGGATGCGGTGCGGGGCTGCGCTCGCTACGCCCGCTGCTGCTGCTGCCCGGCTCGGGCCTGAGCACCGAGCAGGTGGGTACAGGTGCGCCGGGGGGCGGGAGGCGCGCGATGGCCAAAGGGGAGCCGCGGACTCCACGACCGATGGGCTGACCCATTGGCAAGGGACGCAGTGACCAGTGCCGCCCCGCCCCGTCTCCCACCTTCCCCGCCCCTCCTCCAGCCTTCGCGCCCCCATTTGATTACACTGCCACTCTTGCATCTCACCTCTGAGGTCCCGCACCTTTCCGTTCCCATCCCCCAATCCCCTCCAAATCCCCCTGCAGTCTCCCAGCCGGAGGACTCTGCGTCGCCTTCCTACATACACCCTCTCCTTCTCCCGCCCCCAGCCCTCTCTTTCTTATGCCACCCCCATTTCCACTCCTCTCCCCATTCCGTCTCCAAGCTAAGGAGGGGGAGGGGATCCACCGGGTGCCTCCCGGGAGTGGCGCGGGGGGCGTGGCCGGCCGGTTCTTTCTGGGTCCCACCCACTGAGTAGGTCTGGGTCCCACGGATCTCTGCCGAGGTGGTACAGAGGATGGAGCCCCGGGCCGCGCCGTGGAGGCGGAGGGCCGGGAGGGCGAGGCCGCCCCACCCCACGCACAGCACACGCTGCCGCGGCCTCTGCCACGCACACCCCCACGCTGCTCCGCCCACGTGGGCGCCGGGGAGGAGGCTGGAGAAATGCGAAGAAAGGCTGGTACCCACCCTCCTGCCTGGCCGGCGCGCCCTGGGCGTACTCTGCCTCCGGAGATGGCGCACAGAGATTGGCTCCCGCGGGGCCAGGCACCTTGCCGGACGCCCTGCGTTCAGGCTAGCGGCCGCTCGGGCCTGCCGCGCCTTCGCCACCAGCCGCCTGACTCCATCGCTCCATCACTCCACCCTCCTGGCTTCGGGCTCCTGAGCCGGCCTCGTCATCCCTGATAGAGGCTGCCTCCCAGGCTGGAGCCTTTCGCCTAAAGACACCCCCCTCGCCCCCGCACACACATACACCACCACCACCACCTCCCCTCGCCACACACCCTAGTCTACCCTTCTGAAGTCTTGGCCGGCCTGGGCTCTCCGCCGGCCTCTGCCCAGCTCTCTAAGCTCCAGAGATACTGTATCTAACCCTGGTCCTCCTCCGCCCCCCACACCCCCTTCCATGCACACTCACAGGCACACTCTCCTTGGCCTTTGCTCGTGCTCTTCCCTCTCCGGGAACTCCCCTCCTTTAACTGGACAGCTCCTTCTAGAACAAGGCGGGGAGAGCCCCGTGCCGCACCTGAGCTTTCCTGTATGGCAGAGCTGGACATACTGCTGCCCTATCTGATGGCCTCCGCCTCCCAGACCAGACTAAGAGGTTCTGGCGGAGGGCGGAGGAGCCTAAGCCCCTCGCACAGGGATCCACCCAGAGTACATATCCGGCCTAAGTGGGGGGGCCTTCCCCCAACTCAGGGTGACCTGGTATGGGGCGGGGCTGTGGAAGGAGTTGGCTTCTTCTCCAGGGCCTTGGGCAGGTGGGTGGCTCTTCCGTGAGCCCGGATGTACGAAGAAGAGGGACAGGTTTGGGGATGGGGTGGGATGGTCAGCACTCCCCCACTTCCCGCCCCCAGGATGCTTGCCCAGCAGGGCATTGTCAACTCCCAGAGACCCGCTGGTCTGAGCAAACTTTTCGTTTTGTACAACTCGATGGAGGTTTATGGATGGTTGCACAGTTTTTTTGTTGAGACGCCTGCATGTGGTCTGTAATGCTGAACATCTCTACTCAGAGTCTGGGGGCAGCTCTTGCCTTGAGTTAAGACAGCAAGAAGCCCCTCAAAGGGTCAGAGTGTGGGTCCCACAAATGAGCTCATTGCCATTTTCATCCTTCACCAACCATCCATGGCTCCCACTGCCTCCATGACCTCACAAGTTCCTCACATCCCAGCTTCCCTGGCCCACCTCTTCCTCTCCCCACCACAATCTCAGCCACACATGCCAACTCTGTGTCCCCAGATGCATCTTCCCACTTAGGTTTTCCCCACGTGCTGTGTTTTCTCCCAGAAATGATCCCCTCCTTTGTCTGTCTGGAGAACTCCTATTCATATGACAAGGCCCAGCTCTCATGTTACTTCTCTGTGGTGTTCCTTGACTCTGCCAAACAGATTGTGTAGTTCTCTCCCAGAACCTTATATCTGTACGTTGTATAGTATTTGTGTCATTTTTCCTTAAGCAGATCTTGCCCACTAGCGACTAGGGGCACAGTGAAGTCTGAGAGGCAGCCCCTCTTTGGTGGGACTCCATCTTCCTGGGGAGGCCTTCACACTGGCATCGGTACTGCCAGCGCTGGAAGAGAGACATGCACAGAGGGAGAGAGCATGACAGCTGCCTTCCCCCGACCTGGAGGCTTCATGAGGAGGAGGCACGATGGAGCCCGCTGTCTTAGCACAGAGCAAGTTGGGGCTGGAGAGGAGCGGAGGAAGGAACAGTTTCTGAGGAAGGCATAAACCAGCAGTGACTGCTGCTGTGTGCTATGGCTATTTGTTTACCTCCCTGAGGACGGGCTCTCCCTCTCTCCAGGCTGTAGAGCCAGACTGCCTGGGTTCCCCTTCCGGCCCTGCCCCTTACTCATCTGCGACTGGGCAAGTGCTTCCCACCTGGGCTTTCTAACTAAAATGGGGTGCCTTCCTCAGAGAGATTGGGGGTGACTGCAGTGTATCCTGGTTCTTCTCTGTCGGCCTCCTTCCCCACTGTGGTTGGGTCAACCTGCAGGGCTTCTGAAGCTGGACTCACCTGTGCCTGTTCCTTATGGCTGTGTGATCTTGGGCAAGAGGATTAACCTCTCTGAACCTCCATATCCTGTACAAATGAGGGCAGTGGTCTGTCTTTGGCTGAGTTGGTGTGAGATCAGAAGTGTAGTCTCTGGGCATTGGAAGCACTTAAATAAGTGGTCGTGACAAGGAAGGAGGGTGTCATAAGTGATTTGAAAAAAATAAATCCTTTAGCTTTGTCACAGAGCAAATGGCCTGGTTGGAGGCCCTCTTTGTCCTTCGCAAGCTAACAACGTCACACCAATAAGCTAAATATTCAATAAGCAGGAATGAAAGATGAAAGGGGTGGGTGCCATGTTGACTAATCCCAACTGTGCAGACTTGTGTGAGAAGGTGCTGAGAGCTACATGCAGGAATCCTGAACTCCGAGTCCACTGGTCCCAGAACAGTTCCTTCAATGCCTCTTTCGTCTAGACTTTCTCCCTGCTCAGTGTTGGGGTACAGCAGTTACAATAATTTCCACCCAATTCTTAGGAAAACTCGTTAAAAACATTTTTTTTATTGAAAGATAGTTGATTTATAATGTTGTGTTAGTTTCAGGTGTACAGCAGAGAGATTTAGTTATATGTATATTTCAGATTCTTTTCCATTATAGGTTGTTACATATTATTGAGTATAGTTCCCTGTGCTATGCAGTAGGTCCTTGTTGGTTATCTATTTTAAGGAAAACTCTTAATGGAACTAGTGATCATGAGCGGTGACCACCAGCTAGGTGAGGTGGGCTGGGAGGGAACAGGGCTGGGTTAGAGGAGCTGCATTGAGAACCACCTCACACCTACTGGCTGTGCGACTTTGGGCAAGTCACTTAACCTCTCTGTGCCCAGTTCCTTTTCCTGTGATGTTCACATAGGGAAAATAGCTCTCTATTGTTGCTTAAACTCCCACTCCTGCCATGAATTATCTTATTTAAACCGCACAGCACCAGGCAGGGTAAGGATTATGTGAGGCCCTAACAAGCAGGGGCTGTGTCTGGAGGTGGAGGCAGAGGTGGAATTAAGCAGTGTGTATGGGGTGGGGGGCGGGGGGCGGGGGGGTGGTGGTGTCTCTCACTCCGGAGCTTAGATGTTGCTCCATGAAGCATGCTGATTCCAGTAATGGAAAGAAAACCTTCCCGCAGGGCTAGTGTGAGAAGCCAATCTGAGGAGCCTTCTCAGTGCTTTTGATAGAAACATGTTACCTTAAAGGCAGTAGTAGCTCTTGGTGTTGCTGTAGCCTGAGGTTCAGAAAAAAACTCCAAGGCTGGCTAGCAGTGGGACCTTGGCTTGCCACTCTAGCCCTGAATGCCTTCTGAAAATGTTTTCTTTGCTTATGCCTTTCCAAAGCCAGATGGACAGCCCAGGGACCATGGGCCAGCAGGGAGGGGCAAGGACAAGGAAGGGGGCCCTGAGGGCCTCACGGTGTGAAGGACAGGGGTCGGGAGCCCCTCCTGTGGGTGGTGGGAGGGGCACAAGTGCTTGCAGAGAGTAGCCCAGGAGGTAATTAACATGCTGGTTCTGAATCAACCTGAAAGCAGCAGAGAGAGAGGGCGCAGGGGTGCTCAGAGTGACGGAGGGGCCAGCTCCCCAGTGGGGACAGTAGCTCTGTTCTTGTCTTTGGTGATAGTATTTATTTTCAGAACCGCAACAAGGAGTACTGTGCCTTTCATTGGTCTACAGAAATGAATTGAGATAAATGCTGTTTTTCTTAATTGTAACAGTTAACATTGGCTGAGCACTTACCAAGCGCCAGGGTTTCCGCAAGCTACTGCTCATCGGCCCACCGCTTGGTTTTGTAAAGAAAGTCTTACTGGTACACAGCCATGTCCGTTTGTGTACCTACTGTCTATGGCTGCTTCGGCCCTGCATTGGCAGAGCTGGGCAGTTGGAGAAGACACCAGTAAAGCCAGAAACATTTACTACCTGGCCCTTTGCAGAAGTTTGCCACCCTCTGGTCTGTGCTCTCTCCCTGGTTTGAGTTCATTCAATCCTGAACACAACCCCAGAGGGAGAAGCCCTGCATTTCCCATTTTACAGGTGGACACAGAGAGGCTGTGAAGCCTACCCAGGGTCACAGAACTGGTAACTGGGGAAGCAGGGATTTTTTCCAGCAGGGGAAGAATTTATATTTTTTATTAGCTTCTAACAGAATCTTACCATGTTCAGAGAATGTGGTCTGTATGATATCTATTTTTTAAAATTTGTTGATAGTTTATGTCCTAGTTCCTGACCAATTATATATCTTTGTTTCAAATATATATAATATTAACCATTTCTGAGGGTATAGTTCAGTGGCATTAAGTACATTCGCGTTGTTGTGCAAACATCACCGCTATCCATCTCCAGAACTTTTCCGTCATCCCATACCGGCGGCCCATGTTCTTAACCATGACTCCGTCCTGCCTTGTGGGAGTTTTGGAGAAAAAAGCAAACATCAGCAGCAGCATAATTTAGCACAGGAGGCGTTGATGGCAGCCTTGGGTTTGAACGCCGGCTCTGCCATATGCTGACCGTGGATGATCGCCTGTACCCTTTGAACCCTCCACAGCTCAGTGTCCTCATTTGTGAAATGGGAATAACCCCAATCCCCATCCTTGCCGTCCACGTGGGTGTAAGGATGAAATAAAGAACGGAGGTGGGGCTTCCCTGGTGGCGCAGTGCAGGGGACGCAGGTTCGTGCCCCGGTCCGGGGGGATCCCACATGCCGCAGAGCAGCTGGGCCCGTGAGCCATGGCCACTGAGGCTGCGCGTCCGGAGCCTGTGCTCCGCAACGGGAGAGGCCACAGCAGTGAGAGGCCTTGTGTGGTGGACAGTCGCTGTGATGCTGTTCCCTGGAACAGCCACACCCTTAGTAAGTCGTTAGGTCAGTCTGTCCTCTCTGTGTGGCTCGTGGTGTCCCCTTTATCCTTTCCAGGTCTTGGAATCATCCTCAGGACCCGTCATGTGTCCTAAAGCCCCCAACTGGACCTCAGAGGACCCATGTGCTGTGTGGAGGCAGGTTTCCTGCTGTACTTTCTCCCCTGTGGCCCAGAGTTGGCTGAAGGGCCACTTTAGGGAATGAAAGGAGGTTCTGTTGTGACCATCCCGGGGCTGCCAAGGGCTGCCCATTGTGGCAGTAATGCCCTTGTGTGTGCCAGGTCAGGGGATGCGCTGGCTCAGCCTGCTGGCCCCCAAGCCTCCATCTCGGCTGCATTTGGATTCAGGAGCCCTGGACTGGCCCCTCGTCCCTTCCTTAGGGCTGGTAGGGGTGGGACACACCACTGAGGAGAGTCCTGCTTCCTGTGGAGGACAGGAAGACCGTGAGTATCACAGGCGTCGATAGTGGAGGTGAGAGTGATCTGGTAAAGTATCAATAGCTTTCTGCTTCTTTTAACATTGGAAAGTCCGTCTTCTCTCTTTTCCTTTTCTATTCTGGTACTTCTGGAGGCTGATCACTCCTATCTGCTTTCTGAGACGCGGGGTTTTATTTTATTTAACAGGATCATGACCTGACCGTTCTGTTGAAACAATTCTTTTTTCCTCCCCTTCCCCCTTTTTTAAAAATTGAGCTGAAATTCACACAAGATTAACCATTTTAAAGTATACAATTCAGTGGCATCTAGTACATTCACAGTGTTGTACAGCCAACACCTCTGTCTAGCTTTAAAACACTTTCATCATCCCCAAGGAGAACTCCCTCCTCGTGGAACACTCACTCCCCCTCCCTGTCCCTCAGCCCCTGGCAACCACCCATCTGCCTTCTGTCTCTGTGATTTCCCTGTTCTGGAATTTCATATACATGGGCTTATATAATATGTGGCCTTTTGTGTCTGGCTTCTTTCGTTCAGCATAATATCCTCAAGGTTCATCCAGGTCGTAGCATGTATCTGCACTTCAGTCCTTTTTGAGGCTGAATAATATTCCACTGTAAGGATGGACCACATTTTGTTATCCATTCATTTGTTGATGGACTCTTGGGTGGTTTCTACCTTTTGGCTATTGTGCAGAGTGTTTGAAGCGTAGCTTCAAGCGTTAAAGCTTTCTTCTTGGGGCCTTGGCTCCTCCCACTGCTCACTGATTCATCCGTTCAGCCACTCATCAGATAGCTATGAATGTGCCCTCCTTGCCAGGCTCTGTGCTGGGAACCTCCAGCCTTCACTATCCGGAGAATGGTTTGTAGATTTCTCATTTTCCAAGCCAGAGTGTAGGAGCATCCTGAGGCAGGGGGGCCGGCCAGGGGCCAACCCGGTGGCCCAGAGAGGCAGCTGGCACAGCATAGGGGGCCTTTCTGATGGTTCCTGGAATGTACTGGACTCTCCTGCCCAGAGTGTTGTGTCTGCTGCTTGCTGCCTGGCCTGTTCATCTCCTGCCCTCGCCAGAACTGGCTTCTTCTCACCCATCATGTCTCAGCTTAAACGTCCCCTCTTTGGAGAGGTCTTCCCTGCCCTTCTCAGGCAGGGAGGTCTTCCCTGCCCTCCCCTGCCCACCTTCCCCCTCCACTGTTATTCTCCCCTCTGGCGCCCCGTTTCTCCTGAAATCATCATGATCTGAAATGCGTTTTGTTTCCCCATTTGTGATCATTCCCCTGGTCCTCCTGAGCTAGAATGAAAGCACCGTGAGAGCAGAAACCTCGACTGGCATGTTTTCTATCTCTCAGCACAAGATGTTGACATGCAGTAAGTTCCCAATGGTTGTTTTGCTTAGAGAAATGGTTGTTTTGCTTAGAGTCAGGTGTGAGTTAATTTCCTGACTCCACCTCGGTAGCTCGGTGATCTGGAGCGTGTTACTTAATCTTTCCAAGCTTCACTTTTTTCTTCCGTTCAGTATGGAGAAAGTTCAGTGTCCCTAGCTCTTGGGGTTGGTGTGAAGGTCAGAAATAACTGTGCAGACGTCCCAGAGCATGTTGGTGTACAGGAGGTATTTGTCAGGTGGTGCTGCTGACACTGGTGGTTTCAGAAGTACTGGTCATAATGATTGTGAATGGGCCTCCTAAGTCATATGCTCACTTGCCCTGGGGAATGGAAAACATGCACTGGATTTCAAAGACTTTGTAGGAAAAAGAGAATGAGAAAGAACTCAGTAATAACTTTAACACTGATGACTTGAAACAAAACCGTTTCGGATATGTCGGGCTAAATGAAATGTATCATTGAAATTAGTTTCGCTGGTTTCTTTTTACTTTTTTTTAATGTGGCTGCTAGAAAATTTAAATTTTTACCTGGGATTCACATTGTATTTTGGGGGGCAGTGCTGCTCTAGACGCTATGCTCCTCAGGGGCAGGGACCAGGCCCAGAGGATGGTGGCTCTGCCTTCTGTGAAGTATGTGGCCCTGGGCAAGTGAGTTACATTCGTCCATGCTTCAGTTTCCTCCTCTGTAAACAAAGCGCTCAGTCTGATAACAAAGAGTGACAGGGCGCATCTGAGGGCCTCCTGTGTGCCCCCGGAAGGAACTAGAGCCCCAGGAAGACCAGGCGCGGCCAGGTCCCTGCCCATGGCAGCTTTCATTCTGAGAGAGGGGAGACCCACAAATAAAACACAAACCCCATCACTAAGACTGTGACTATTACCTGGAGAATATGAGTAAGGAGACTTGGTAAACAATCACAGGGCGATGAGAGCTGGGTCTCTAGCTGGGAGCCCTGAGGGCAGACCTTGTGAGGGTAACAGGCGTGGATCCACATACAGCCTGGTGCGTGGTAGGCTCTCTGTAACTGGCGGCAACATGATTAGGATGAAGAGCGTTGGGACACTCTTCTGAGTCGCCTCCACTCAATGGCTCTAGCGTTTTTACTCCCTCTGCATAGAGTAACCGCACCAGAATTCTTCTGTCCTCTGAAGAGTTTGCATGTTCATTTCCCATGGTCTCTGAAGGCGGAGATCTCTCCATGCTTCTCAGAGCAGTGGGCAGGGCTGCCCAATGGCCAGAGCTGATTGGTCGAGGGAAGCTGATTCTCAGGGCGTGGCAAGGCCACCTCCCTGTTGTGCGCATCTTCTCTGCTCCAGACTGTATCCCCACTGCTTTCTGCCAGACCTGGGAAGAAGTCTGAGTTGAACTCCACTCCCCACCCAGCCAGGAGCCTCGAGGGAGACAAAGCACATCACCTCTGGGAGTTCTGCTGTCCTGGAGGGTCACACCCCTCTCCCCAACCCAGGGTGCCGTGTGTTCCACGTGGAGAGATGCCCGTGAAGGGCTTTGTCCAGGTTTTGCAGGGGTCAGCGAATATTGTCCTCCTTGTCTTCCCCATGCACACCTGCCTGCGAGTTGCTGGCCTTCTACTGCTGCTCGGGTGGGGACTGAGGAGTGGGTCGTGCTGACATGTAAGTGGAAGTGGGTTACTGAGGGCGACAGCGAGTCTTCCTCTCCAGCCCCTGTTGGGCCCGTACCACCTCATTGGTGAAGAATGCGTGACTTACCTGAGATTGCCCAGGTAGAAATGGCAGTGATGGGGGTCAGACCTCTGGCTACTCCAGTTGCTGATTACTTATGAAAAGAGTGTGGCCAGCTTAGCCTGTGTTCAGGGCCCCCATGGCCTGCTCCCAACTCAATTCCCATGTTTCCCTTGGTGAATTGTACCCCCCTCCTAAGCATTGTCCCTTCTTCCAGACCCTTGCTTGCCAGCTCCCTCTGCCTGAAATACCTCCCTCCCTCACCACCCCCACCTGTGAAACCCTGCAGGTTCCATGGCCCAGCTTGGATGGTGAAGCCCTAGGAGAGGCCTGTTTGCTTACTCTACAAGTGAAGATACAGTGGATGCGGTCACCAGGGCTGGGTTAAGATAGGAACAGCCTGGAGGCAGAGAGGCGGACTAAAGGGGCTTCCGGCGCTCTCCTGATCTTGCCAGGGTGGCGTGGCCTGCCCCTGCCTCTCTCCTCCCAGGCCTTCAGTAGACCATGCTTCCAACTGTACCATCTGCCTGCCATTCCTGACTGAGCCGGGCCTTTGCACATGCTGTTCCCTCTGGCAGATCTGCCCATTAGCCTTTCCTGCCCCCATTCACCCAGTTGAACATCTTCCACGTGTGCTTAAGATCCATCATCAGCCTTATTTCCTCCAGAAAACCTTCCTTGACCATCCTTCTGCATCCGCAGGCCAGGTCAGCTATGCCCCCAGGGTTCCCGTCGCTCTGAGCATCCCTCTGTCACTGCCCTGGATTCTGTATTCCAGCTGCCAGTGACTTGTCCGACTCTCCCACTAGACAGAAGGTTCCGGGAAAGTAGGGATGCTGCCTGGTTCACAGTGGGATTCCCAGAACCCAGCACAGGGTGAGGGGCACAGTAGATGGTCAATCGCTTTGGGGCTTTAGCCTTAATATTTGCTGTTTGTAGTATTACGACTGAATTGTTTTCACTTCTGGGCCAAGAAAGGAAAAATGTATATGTTTCGTGTTCCTATAATGTTAGTGCTGGGAGGGACCGTAACAGGGTGCCGTAGGTTCTTCTCTCTGTTGTCTGCATCAGGTCCACTCTGCCCTCAATAAGCCCCACTCCTTTCTCTGTAGCAGCCTCCTCTAGTGACATCAATTCTCCAAACCTCCGACCCCTCAGTACTCGTGCTTGAAACACCCCTGGTGGTTCTATCAGCCCAGAGATGACATTTCTGAAGCTTCTGTAGAACTCAGTAAAGCTACCCTTCCCCTGCACACGGGGATTTCACAGCCTTGCAGTGCAGCCTGTTTTTGGTTAAGGGCAAAAAAAAAAAAAAATGTTAGACAGCTGTTCTTCAGAATCCAAACCATGTTCTTGTGTTCACAGGTCATATTTCTTGTTAAAGTGGTCTGATGTTTCCATTTCTCCCAAGCTGTACCTCAGAATACGCTTTGGAAGACACATCTTCTTTTTTTTTTTTTTTTTTTTTTGCAGTACGCAGGCCTCTCACTGTTGTGGCCTCTCCCGTTGCGGAGCACAGCCTCCAGACACGCAGGCTCAGCGGCCATGGCTCACAGGCCCAGCCGCTCCGAGGCACGTGGGATCCTCCCAGAGGGAGGCACGAACCCGCGTTCCCCGCATCGGCGGGCGAACTCTCAACCACTGCGCCACCAGGAAGCCCACATCTTCTTTTTGAAGTTGGCGGGGCTGCTTTGTGGGCCAGGGCAGCTGGGTGAGTGAGGTCATTAAGCCTGGCGGTAATTGAGTTTCTGCGGCAAGTCTTGGAGCCTTTCAGGATCAGGGCTGGAAGAGGTTCTTTTGCCAACCAGACACCTTATTTTAAACAAGGGCCTGGATGCCCCCAAATTGTGCCTAATCTGTTTAAACTATTGGGCAGATGGGCACTTTACTTTTAGTATCTATCTCTCCCTGGAAGTGTACCAGATACCCAGGATGAGCCCAGTTTATGAGCGCCTGGGCATTACAGATCCCCTGAGTTTTCTATAGGCATGGCTAAAGGTGAATGCAAGACACTTCATACCAAATACGCAAACAAGTCCTGTTGCTGGATAGGATATCGGAAATTGAGGGCGTTCCAGTCAGAAGATGGGGGAGGGGTGCTGGGTGCCCCAAACCTCAGGTGTTCACAACATAAATTGTGAATTGGGGATTTCACAATTCACAAGCTCCCAGATTGTAGTTTCCCTTCATATTTGTTGATGAACAGAGAGCATTGTAGGTAAACTGAGAGGTCAAGTGACAAGGAGATTGGGGGCGGGTATTAAATCACTCCCTGGAAGGGATGTGGGCTGATCAGTTTGTGGTGTCTCACCTGTTCATCGTAGCTGGTATAGAAAACCCCTCCGCTTACCAGCTCTTTGTTAGCATCTGTGCCAGGTGTCTGTGAAAGCAGTGCCACAGCCCTTGAAAATATCCATGCTATGGACTCTGTTGTGAATTCCAACCATCCTTTCCCACCTTGGTCTGAAGCACTGAACTGTTATGACACTTCGTATCATCACATGTCATGAAAGTGATCCTCAAAACACCGTGAGTGGCCCCATGCCTCCTCTTTGTGGGAAGGTCAAATTCTAGCCTCAAATTGTCCAACCCAGGAATCTGGTAATGGACATTATTATAGATGATGTTCTATGACTATTGGGTGGATAATTCATTTGCTCCTGTTTACTGGAACCAGAGAGAAAAAAATCATGGTTGATTAGAAAATGAACCATTTAAGGAACTAAAAATTGCTGGAGAGGTGATTTTGTTATCTGAATTAAAAAGAATAAGCTCTTTGAAGTTCTTGCTGTGACATATGCCCGATTCATTTAATGCAAAAGAACACAGTAAAGGAGGAATAGAGGAAGTAAACTGACATGAGACATGTAGCAAACAAAAAGTAAAATGGCAGAGGTAAACTCAACTGTATAAATAATAACATTAAATGTGAATGGATTAAACAACCCAATCAGGGACTTCCCTGGTCGTCCAGTGGTTAAGAACCTGCCTTCCAATGCAGGGGATGCAGGTTCGACCCCTGGATGGGGAACTGAGATCCCACATGCCGCGGGGCAACTAAGCCTTCATGCCGCAACTACTGAGCCTGCACGCCGCAACTACAGAGCCCACGTGCTCTGGAGCCCGTGTGCTACAACTAAAGAGAAGCCTGCGTGCCGCAACAAAGATCCCGCGTACCGCAACTAAGACACAATGCAGCCAAAAATAAATAAATAAATATTTTTAAAAACCCCAACCCAATCAAAAGGCAGAGATTGTTAGAGTATATTAAAAATGATCTAACTATATGCTGTCTACAGGTGACATACTTCTTTAGGCTCAAAGATACAAATAGGTTGAAAGTAAAAGGATGGAAAAAGATACATCATGCAAAGAGCAACCATAAGAAAGCTAGAGTGACTATACTGATATCATACCAGATAGATTTAAAATAAAAAATAGAGATAAAGGGCTTCCCTGGTGGCACAGTGGTTGAGAGTCTGCCTGCCGATGCAGGGAACACGGGTTCGTGCCCCGGCCCGGGAAGATCCCATATGCCGCAGAGCGGCTGGGCCCGTGAGCCATGGCCACTGAGCCTGTGCGTCCGGAGCCTGTGCTCCGCAACAGGAGAGGCCACAACGGTGAGAGGCCCATGTACCGCAAAAAATAAATAAATAGATAGAGATAAAGAAGGACATTTTATAATGACATTTAATAACATTTTACAATGATAAAAGGGTCAATCCATTAGGAAGATATAACAACTATAAACACACATGCATCTAACAACAGAACACCAAAATATCAATATTTGAAGCAAAAACTGATCTAAAAGAAGGGAGAAGTAAATAATTCAGCGATAATATTTGGATACTTCAATACCCTACTTTCAATAATGGATAGAAAAACTAGAGAGAAGATCAGTAAAGAAATAGAAAACTTGAAGGACACTATAAACCAACCAGACTTAACAGACACCTAGAGAATACTCCACCAGCATAAGAAAATACATATACACATATATATGTAGAATTGAGGTATAATTGATATAAACCATTATATTAGTTTCAGGTGTATAACATAATAATTTGATATTTGTGTACATTGTGAAATGATCACCAAAATAAGTCTAGTTAACATCCATTGCCACATATAGTTACCAAAAATTTTTTCTTGTGTTGAAAACTTTTAAGATCTATTCTCTTAGCAAGTTTCAAATATACAATATGGTGTTACTAACTATAGTCACCATGCTGTATATTGCATCCCCATGAATTGTGTATTTTATAACTGGAAGTTTGTGCTTGGTGACCTCCTTAACCCATTTTGCCCACTCTCCTGTCCCCCACCTCTGACAGCCACCAATCTGTTCTCTGTATCTATGAGTCTGGTTTTTGTTGTTTTTTTAAGATTCCACATATAAGTGAGATCATGTGGTATTTTTCTTTCTCTGTCTGATTTATTTCACTTGGCATAATGCCCTCAAGGTCCATCCATGTCTCACGAATAGCAAGATTTCATTCTTTTTTTGTGGCTGAATCATACTCCATTTTATATCTATCTATTTCGTATTTTCTTTATCCATTCATCCGCTGATGGACACTTAGGTTCTTTTAATTTCTTGGCCATTGTAAATAATGCGGCAATGAACACGGGGGTGTGTTTATCTTTTCAAGTTAGTGTTTTCATCTTCTCTGGGTAAATACCCGGAAACGCTGGATCATGTGGTGGTTCTATTTTTAATTTTGGGGGGAACCTCCATACTATTTTCCATAGTGGCTACACCAATTTACATTCCCACCAACAGTGCACAGAGGTTCCCTTTTCTCCATGTCCTCGCCAAGAATATATATTCTTCTCAAGGGCACGTGGATCATTCTCCAGGATAGACCATATGCTCAGCCATAAAACAACCTCGATAAACTTGAAAGGATAGAAATAATACAAAATATGTTCTCTGACCACAAAGCAATGACATGAGAAATCAATAGCAGCAGACAGGGCCTGGTCCATAGCTGATGTTCAGTTCCACCCTTGTAAGCCCGATTTCTACAGCCCCCGCTTTTTCCTCCCACCTCATCCTGTACCTCATTACTCCTAGCCACCCCTTTGACCCCAGTGAACTACTGACTTCCTTACCCACTGTTTCCAGATTCCATGTGTTTGCTGCCCCAGTCCCCGGAATGCCTGTTCCTCTGCCTTGCCCCATCCTTGCTGTCGTAGGAGGACCTACCTATCCGGGCTTATGGGACCACCTGCCCTAATGAGTCACAGTAAGCAGAGTTTGTAAAGAGCAGATTAGAGCAGTGGTTCTCCAAGTAGGGTCCTGGGCCAGCAGCATCAACGTCACCTGGGAACATTTTAGTAGCACACGTTCTCAGGCCCCGCCCTGAGCTGCTGAGTCAGAAATACTGGGTCGGGGTGTAGCAGTCTGGCAATAGTTTATTGTCACATTTATTTTATGACTCTAAACTTACAGGACTTCACGTCACGTCAGTCCATGAGAACAGTGAGGTTGCCCTGATGCATGTAACTTTCAAAATGAAAAGTTTGGGGTGACGGTAGTATTCTTCACAGCCACGGCACCCTGAGTGTCAATCGGGCTTTGTTGTGGTTGTGAAAATATTCTGTTCTGAGAATCTTTACCTACCACATCTGCAATTGGTAAGGTTTTTGTCAACAACTTGTCTTCTAGTGTCAGGATCCATTTTGCTGGAGATGACAGGAGAGTCTCAACCCCAAGACCTGTGTAAAGCTGAGTATTCACCTGGCAACCCAGGTCCATGCAGTGGTGTCTACAGAGGGTCGACATTTGATGTGCAGTTCATTTGAGCTTGTATGCCATGTTTGTAGTTTAAAATGATTCTACCTATAAAAAATAGAACCAAACATTTGTTGCTCCAGAACCCTGATCTCTGATACCCCTGAGCATCTTCAGGGTGGACCAGGGCTCCATGGAATGTGGTTTGAAATCCAGGCCTGGTCACCATCTCCCAGTGCCCCAAAGTTCTGATGGTTCTGCTCTGTTTTAGGTACTGGCCACCATCCCTTTGCAGACACCTGTGTCTCTGTGTTGTCATGTGCCCATCAGTATCACATTGGTTCTGTCTCAACCTCCAAGTATCCTCATGTTCCTAAGACTGGGCCCTGGGAAGGAGGAGCCTCCAGGACTGTCACTGACTGAACTGAGCTGGGCTGGAGAAAGAGCTGCATTAAGACCAGAACTTGCTTCACCCCAGGTCTCTGTGAACAGACCTTGAGGGTCCAGTGCTCTCTGAGGACAGTCTGAAGCTTCTGCCCACCCACTCCTTCCTCAGAATGGCTCTTGAGTTATTGGGAGTATTTGGGAAGACAAACAGTCATACCAAGAAAGGCTGATATCTTTCAGAAACCACACCTGGCTGTGTCACCCCTCTGCTCGATGGACTCCGCCTGTCCTGGGATGAAGCACACACTCCTTGTCACCACATCTGTGACCTCATCTCTCGACGCTCTTGCTTTTACCAATTATCTTAGTCTGCTTTGGCTGCTATAACAAAAAATACCATAGACTGGGCAGCTTACATAACAGAAATTTATTTCTCACAGTTCTAGAGCTGGGAAGTATAAAATCAAGGTGGTGGCTGATTCTGTTTCTGGTGAGAATCAGCTTGCAGATGGCTGCCTTCTCACTGTGTGCTCAGGAGGTGGACAGAGAGAGGAAGTAAGCTCTCTTGTGTGTCTTCTTATAAGGATGCTAATCCCGTCATGAGGGCGTAATCACCTCCTGAAAGCCTCATCTCCAAATACCATCACACTGGGGATTGGGGTTTCAACATATGAATTTGTGGTGGGGGGACACAGACATTCAGTCCATAACACTGTCCCCTACCATATGGAAGAGTCTGCCTTCCTTGAACCTGCCCTCCATTCCTCCTGTCTTTGCACATCTGTACCTTCTCTCTAGCACGCCCTTTCTGCCGCCTCTAGAGGTGGCTTAGGCTCATATCCTCGGGTACTTCCCTGACTCCCCAAGCCTTGCACATCTTTCTGTCCCAGCTTTGGCCATACTGTGGGACTGTTGTCTTTCACGGTTTTTCTTCACTGGCTGGAGCTCAGGGCCTGGCTGGGATTCGTGTCTGAAGCCCCTGTGCACAGCACAGGGCCTGGTATTGGGCAGGCACCGGGATGTTGATTGAATGTGGTTCTCTGCTCTCCCTGCCTAAATGCCATTCAACCTTCCTTAGACCCCTATTCCCTTGTCTGCATGTCCACATTTCACCCCTGCCAGGGCCCACTTCAGACGTCTCTTTTGTCATATCCTACTGGGACCCACAGCCCTGGTCTGCACTTATCACCTGGGTTTGCTGCACTCTGTTCCCTTGCCTGCCTCCCTGACTTGACGGGAACTCCTCACGCATGTGGGGGAGCCATTGGGACACCCAGCCCTGGGCCAGCACATTCGAGGGATTCGGCAAATGTCTGCACCTGATGAAATCATCCTTAACCATCTTCCTTCCCGATGGTGGTAGTAACCTGGTAGTAAATAACCTGGCAGTAAGTTCATCTTGGTCCGAACACCGAGCCCTGTAATTAGTGTTCCGATTTGAGCCCCTTGTCTCTCCCTGCTTGCTTCAGCCTTGCCACCCTTTCCCCTGTCCTCCAGTTCTGGAGTCATTCGTAAGTGTCTGTTGAGGAGTGCCCTAGGCATATGGGACGACATTGAGTGGCTGGTGGAGAAAGGATGTGGAAACCACAAAAGAAGTTGCTCTTGGCTTGAAAGTCACGAGTCACATTGCTTGTTCGTAGTGGTGTGATAATGTGACTCATTCAGGAGAGGTGGGACAGAAACAACCTAATGGCTGAGACCTTTTCTGGGACTCCTTAAGGGGCACTTGCACATCAATAAAGGGGAGATTACAAAATGGTGCAGGGGCTTTGCGAAGAGTCATCACGTAGTAGCAGAAAGCAAAGGCTTTGTATTCAGGTGGGGACTCGAGCAAGTCCTTTACTTACTTTCAGCTGAAATTTCGTCCCTATAAAATGAGGAAAGTAACACGTGCCTCTCCAGGACCTCGTGAGCACCAGGATTATGTGTGTAAGGACCTGATGCGTTTTGGCTGCCTAAGGGATAGCAACCATCTACCCCCAGGTATGCAGAATGGCTGAGGCTTAGTCAGTCGTATAAATGTATTTACTTTGGCATTTTGTGGATGAGGCGGTGCCTGGGCCACCCTAGTGGCTCTATCTTCACATTCTGGCTGGCAGAATGTCATAGGGCTGTGGAATAATAGAGAATCTGGAAAGTTTGGAACAGTTTCTAGTGCAGAGACACTGCTGTATAAGCAGGGACTGTTATTACTGTTACCTTGGTGCATGTTTGTTGAATTGTATTGAATTCTGTCTGATGGAAAAGGAGTACGGGTGCTGCCACGATGCTTTGTTTTTCCTGCAGCACAGTTATTGTTCCCATTGCTCATCCCCACCTCAAAGTTTCTCTCCTGTTCAGCATCTGGTAAGATTTTACAGTGAAAAGCTAAAGAAAAAAGAAGACGTCACGTGCACAGAATATTCCAAAGGAAGTGTCATCATGTTCTTGTAACTGTTGATAAACAACTATCATTCCTCTATTTGATGAGAATTTTGTCATGTGGGTCCTGCATACGAGTAGCAATTTTATCAGATTGTGTTTGTGGCCGTGTTTGGTGTTTTGGTTTGGTAGGTGGTTTCCTGATGATATTGGAAGTTTTTCATGATTGAAAAAGTTTTACTGTTTTATAGAAGTTTTACTGTTTTATATATGTCACTCATTCAGTG